>NC_091985.1:55802331-56160671 GCF_044704955.1 Pristiophorus japonicus
AAAGTTTGATACAAGAATAATTTTATTAAAGTCAAGTTAAGTACATTGTAAACTTTTGAATAAAATATATTTTACATTAAAACTGAATCATGTTTCATTAACAAAACACAACATTACGGAAGTGACCTGTCTCCCCCTCCCCCTCCCCCTCCCCCTCCCTGGGCACCAAGCCTTCTGATTGGCTGTCTCTCCCTCCGCTTCCCTCAAGTGCCCTCCCGGTCTGCTCCCCGCCCCTAGCCCAGGCCGAAGGGCTTGCCGATCAGCTCCCCCCCAACCTTGGCCCCGAGTGCACTCCTAGTCTGCTCCCCGCCCCTAGCCCAGGCCGAAGGGCTTGCCGATCAGCTCCCCACCTCTAGCCCAGGCCGAAGGGCTTGCCGATCCGCTCCCCCCCGACCTTGGCCCCGAGTGCACTCCTAGTCTGCTCCTGCCCCTAGCCCACGCCGAATGGTCTCCTCCGCTTTCCTTACCTACACCGATTTTTTTAACTCTCCGGAAGGTTTTTCTGCAGAGGCCACATACGCTGGCCTAAGCAGAACTGGAGTAACTCTCAGCTGGCCAAACTTGCCTAAATGGTCAATATTGGCGCAGGTGCCAGGTTACGCCCCCTTTGGCTGAAAAAAAAATTTACCTAAAAAAATCAGAACTAACTGAGTTACGCTGGTGCAAATTGATTGGGGAAACTGTGGATTTTTAACTTAGGCCAAAAGAAGCAGCCTGCTCCAAAAAAACAGCGCAAATCACTGGGGAAAATTGAGTCCCATAAAGGTAACCTGTGTGTGGAGGTAGAAGACGTGGGTATGGTTCTTAATAAATACTTTGCGTCTGTTTTCACAAGAGAGAGGGATGATGCAGACATTGCAATCAGGAAGGAGGAGTTATTAAATGAAATAAATATAGTGAGGGAGGATGTATTCAGGGGTTTTGCATCTTTGAAAGTGGATAACTTCCCAGGTCCTGATGAAATAGCATTTAAAAAGTACTTGTATATGCAATTGAAGTTCCGTAACCTACAAGGCTATGGACTAAGAGTTGGAAAGTGGGATTAGGCTGGATAGCTCTTTGTCGGCCAGTACAGACACAATGGGCCGAATGGCCTCCTTCTGTGCTGTAAAATTCAGTGATTCTCTAATTCTACATGTGGAAGTTCACCCAATGGTTTTGCATGATGTCTCTAAAGGGCAGCATTTAGCCAAGGAAGAGGAGGGAGTCAAGAATGGATCCCTGAGAGACTCCAGAGGTGACAGTGTGAGGCTAGCAAGAAAAGCTATTGCTAGAGATTCTGTGGCTATGATCAGATAAGTAAGAGTTGAATCAAGCAAGGGCAGTCTGACGAAGCTGGAGGAGAGGAATTGGAGGAGGGCAGTGCGATTGACCGTGTCAAGGAGGATGAGGAGAGATAATACACCATTGTCACAGTTAATGTAATTTTTGTCTTGGTTAGAACCAGTTCAAAGATATGGGAGGCGAGATTCACACAGGGAATACTGATGGTGATAGATCTGGGAGGAGACAACGCATTCAAGGATTTTGACGATGAATGGGTGATGGGACGACAATTAGTGAGGACAGAGGGGTCAAGTGTTGTTTTTTTTGAGTGTCTGTAATGACAGCTCTTTTTAAAATGTAGGGGGATTGTTCCTGAGGAGAGGGAACCATTTGCAATATTCAACAAAATGAGGGTCAGGAGAGGAACTTGGGTGGTCAGAATTTTAGTGGGAATGAAGTCGAGGGACAGGAGGTGCATCTCATGGATGAGATGGGCATGTGGAGATCGGGGCAATGGAGGAGAAACTAAAGAGAGACCAAGGGTTCAGAACTAGTATGGGGATGGAACTGGGGGGAAGTTTGGCTTTGTAGGAAGGGGAAAGGTAGGTAACCCCTTAATGCTCCATGAAGTCTTGAGTGTGAGGTGGAGCATGGCAGCGAGGAAGATTGAGAAGAAGGTTGGCGCAATAATGCAGCCCTGTTTGATCCGGTCCGGACGTGGATTGGGTTCGTAATGGATCCGTTGCTAAGGATCACGGCTTGCATGTCGTCGTGGAGCAGGCGGAGGATGGTGACGAACTTTTGGGGGCAGCCGAAACGGAGGAGGACGCTCCGTAGACCCTCGCGATGTACTCCCGCTGGAATGGAGCTAAACTACAGAACCAGTGAGAAGCTGTTCAACCTTCGTCATCTCCAGGCCAGATCCAAGGCCACCTCAACCTCTGACGTCAAGCTACAGTACGCGGACGACAACTGCGTCTGCGCACATACAGAGGCTGAACTCCAAGTCATAGTCAACATATTCACTGAGGCATACGAAAGCATGGGCCTTACACTAAATATCTGTAAGACAAAGGTCCTCCACCAACCTGTCCCCGCCGCACAGCATTGCCCCCCAGTCATCAAGATCCATGGCACAGTTTTGGACAATATGGACCATTTCCCATACCTCGGGAGCCTCTTATCAACAAGGGCAGACATTGATGACGAGATTCCAAACCACCTCTAGTGCGCCAGTGCAGCCTTCGGCCGCCTGAGGAAAAGAGTGTTCGAAGACCAGGCCCTCAAATCTGCCACCAAACTCATGTTCTACAGGGCTGTAGTAATACCTGCCCTCCTGTATAGATCAGAGACATGGACCATGTATAGTAGACACCTCAAGTCGCTGGAGAAATAAACACCAACGATGTCTCCGCAAGATCCTGCAAATCCCCTGGGAGAAGAGACGCATCAACGTTAGTGTCCTCAACCAGGCCAACATCCCCAGCATTGAAGCACTGATCACACTCGATCAGCTCCGCTGGGCAGGCCACATTATTTGCATGCCTGACACACGACTCCCAAAGCAAGTGCTCTACTCGGAACTCCTTCACGACAAATGAGTCAAAGATGGGCAGAGGAAATATTTCAAGGACACTCTCAAAGCCTCCTTGATAAAATGCAATCCCCACTGACACCTGGGGGTACCTGGCCAAAGACCGCCCTAAGTAGAGGAAGTGCTCTGGGAGGGCGCTGAGCACCTCGAGTCTCATCGTTGAGAACTTGCAGAAATCAAGCATAGGCAGCGGAAAGAGCATGCGGCAAACCAGTCCCACCCACCATTTCCCTCAACAACTGTCTCTCCTACCTGTGACAGGGACTGTGGTTCTTGTATTGGAATGTTCAGTCACCTAAGAACTAATTTTTTTTTTTTAAAAGAGTGGAAGCAAGTCTTCCTCGATTCCGAGGGACTGCCTATGATGATGATGAAGTCTAACCAGTGACTCAGTTATAATTGCTATGAAAAAGGCCTACCTCTGAGATGGGCAATAAATGGGATCTTGTCAGTGTCACCCACATCCTAAGACCTATTAAATAATTATTTTAAAATGTCAAATATTAATCTGGCAACTACTTGGATCAGAAAAATGCCTGCTTCCCGCCAAAAATAATTAATCTTGAAATGCTTAAATAGAAACATTAACAATTTAAATGTTGTATAGAATATATAGGTATTACAAAATAATTTCAGAGGATAAATACACTTTGGGTGAAAAGTTAGCGGCCGGGAATAGTTTGCGCTGTAGTATTTAAGTTTGCGCAACTGGCGCCTGCGTCAAGGGGCGCAGCGCTAAGAGAGTTGTTGTACACCTCTCTTGGCGCAGGGAAGGGAAACTCCCGAGCTAAACAGCCAGCCAGGGAATGCTCTGAGAGAGGCCGGGCGGTGGGGTCGTGGGGGAAACTAAAAAAACCCGCAAAAACATTCCTAAAACATTGCCCACGCCACTGGGATACAAATCACACAAAAAATTAAAACAACAAGCACTTGCACTAAATTTTGGAGTCCATTACCTTCCTCTCCACCGACGGGATCGTAGGACCGTTGTGATTTCCCACGCAGTCATTGCGGGCGCACTTCCGGGCAGATGGGTCGGGCAAGACTCAAAACCCATGCCAGTGTCGCAACCAGGGGCGTTGCACACCCAGCGCAGCTCTTCCTGGCGGTCCTGCTCAGCGCCACTGCAAAACCCGACTGGAGGATCGCAGCGGGGCGCTTGGAGAACTCGCCGTCACCTTTCACATCGCTCTGGGGCAAAACCCAGAGCGCAAAGGACCGGGAAATCCAACCCTTTGTGCCTCAGGATTATAACTCATTTGTGCTTGTGATTATATTGGCTGTACTTCAATCAGTGGTTTGTTTCTCTGTAAACTGCTGCTGCTGTTCCCAGTTGTTTAGCCTACACAAATGCATGTGAAATTGTGGAATAATACAAATGATCTTAAACAAGGTTTTTAAAAATAAATCTTACACCAAATAACTTAAGAAAGCTTTTATAAGTGCAGAAATATATATTTTTTAATCACTGAACATCCAAGTGGCCTCAAGTGCTTTAAAGAGACCATTACAGGAGCATCCTTAGTGACCTTTACCATGAACAGGCCCATTTACAAGAGGCAGAGATCTGATGCACAGTCCTGTTACTGATATGACAATTATCTCAAATTAGGACCAGGAAGCATATATATTTAGATTCCCTATCACATTTGATTCATAATATACTTTTCCTGTTTTGCAGCATTTATTCTCGCATTACCATGTCATAACGAGGTCATCTGTATTCTGAATATCTTTATGGTACTAATATTGCCTGTATCGTGTATTCTGAACAGAATGATTAATAGAGCCTGAAGACTCCATTCAAAAAAAAGATGCAGACACCAGGGTGTGTAGATGTAATTCAGTCTTACTAAATGCTAAATTCATATGTTTGTCATTATTTTTAATTATTAATTTTTAAAATTAAAAAAAAAATCATTCTCAGGATACAGGCCTGACTGGCAAAACATTGTTAGCGTTAGTGTTTTCTCTGAAGAATCACTCAACACTCAGGGTCGGTTCCAATGCTGAAGCAGCTTTATTACGCTCAGCGGGAAGGAAAAACTCAGGACCGTATCCAGGTTTCTCTTCACAGAACAAAGAGTTACATGTACCTTTATATGTTTCACAACAGTTACAAAACAGTTTACTGCAGCTACACAGCCCATCACGGCTGGACACAAGCCAATCAGAACGATTATAGATTACATATAGGTTATTTTAACCCAATAGAATTCCCCTTATGTCTCAGGAACCATGTGTTCGTCTTTTGTCAGCTTGGGCTGATTGATATAGGTTCTCTCACTAGTTCTTTCTTCTTGGAGAAATAATTGGTATATAGCCTTGTTTACAGCAAATGGTTTCCCTCTTATCTTTCTTCCTGAAATAATTGGTTTCATGGCCTTGTTCACAGGAGATGGTTTCCTTCTTATCTCTGTCTTCCCAGGCATTCCTACAGTGGGCCTCACAGGGTTATTGCTCGGTCAGTGAACGTTCAACAGTTCACAGTTTGACTACCTGATTTCCCATAATGCCTGGGCAGCCATTTTATGTGTGTGTCCATTTAAGCTTATGTGAGTTCTAAATATCCAGCAGGTGCCTAATGCCTAAGTCTATATATATATCTTTCGACTCTCTACAACAATTCCCCCTTTCGGTAAAGGGACTAGTCCTAGTCCCCTTTTAACCGAAATACTGCCTTTATCTGATATTTGTGCACGGCCCGGTATTCCTTGCCTCAACGTGCTGGCCAGTCACGCGGTTTCAGGAGTTCCGGTTGCTCAAATCAAATTAACAAAGGCTAGCTCCTCCCGTCCCCTTATCAAACAGGCCTGTTTAATATCCAGGGAACGGTGATTAGTCCGTTTCCGCCGTTTGTGGCGCCTGCATACCTGGCAGGCCATCACGCCCCATGTTATTGCTAAGATTAATTGTATTCCGACCAGTGTGTGTGAAATAATTCGAATCCATGGGTGGATGTTCACATTTATTCCCCAGTCCCAGACCTTTCTCCACCAACTCTGACTTTGTAAGTCTACCTCGGTATCTTCTTTGATTTTAGTTTGTAGCTGGTGATAGAGTTTTACAGATTGACCCACTCTGAGCCTCAACTCCCGTAATACCTCGGTTAGATGTGGGATAGGGACCTGCTCTGGCTCGTCATAATCCTGCAAATGATCATGGAGCTGATCAGTTACTTCAATAACTTCGGACTTCCGGCGCCTAACCTGGGTGATATGCGCTTGCCCGATCGCGACAGGTCGTAGTGGTGTAAAGCAAAAGTTTGGCTGCGGTATAGGGCACTGCAGGTCATTATACTGGTATGAACGCTCTGTGGTAGAGACGCAGTATCTTCCCCTCCCTCCGTAGCCTGCCCTCGCGAAGTGCATGTGTGCGGGCACTATTTCTAGTACACACCCGTTGGTTCGGTTAAACCCGCACTCGTCTAGTTCCCCTCGGCCCACCGGGTGAGGGCATACTGTGATTTCCCCCCTTTGCTTGCAATCTGCTAGGGAAATCCCAGTAAGTATGTTGTTTCGACGAACGGCAGAGGTGGTGGTCAGGTAGTAGCGTATGGAGACATTTTCCCGTATTACTCCGATATTCTCTAGTTGGTATAAAGGGAACGGCCCTGAGTCCGGCGTTGCTATAGGGATCAACAGGACTATCCCTATCCCGGTCGTCCTACCCATCTGGCAATCTGGAATTGCGGGGTATACTCGGGTCAGTCCCTTCAGAGTACAATTATCCAGTGTCCCCCTTTGGTTCGCCAACTGAGCTAAATGTGAACTGTCTATCCAATCGGGTACTTCCCCGCGTTGGATCTGGTCGAGGTTGTGGCGGATCTGTCCCACCATCCACAGACCATAAGCATGACAGAGTTGCCCCTGTCTTTGCTTTATTGTATCTTCTTGTTCTCTATCAATGAGGTGATTGATGGTTTTAGCGTGAGCTTCCAGGACTGAGATGCCATCCAACTGGATTTCGGCCCCCTCCTTTCCTAGGTTGGCCTGGTCTTCCTGGTTTTGCTCCACCCTCTCCAATAACCCCTTCATCACCCCTTTAAGCTGTTCTACCCTCTCATTTAGCCCTTGTATGTCTATCGAGTTCACTACGGAGGTTCCTGTATTGAAAACGGTAGCAACATCATTTACTATTTCCCTCTTCACCCTGGGTGCTAACCCCTGTCCCCGGAACTTACTGGCACCCATGGCATCGGCAGCCTGCTGCATTACGACTTTACTTAATACATTGTACATCTTCCTTGACTGTTCGGTACAATATTCCGGCATCTGGATGCCTGAAATATTGATCAGAACAGGCACAATTTCATGTTTAACATTATCATACAATAATTCCCCTTCGTTGTACATTGCAATCCCATTTTCTGGTCCCTTAGTAGTTATGGGACAAGGCAGTTCTTCGGGCAATGTAGTGATTCTTATGGGGCGCGGTGTCGGAGGGGGTGAGAAACATACATACAATTATATTGCAGCCGCCCCCGCCTCCTCGTAATACCCACACAGCCCCATTCCCTTCTTGCGGATGACTGATTGCTGGGATTGTCCCGGAGGCGCGCAAATTATGCCGAAAGTACATTCATCAGGCCCTTTGACATCCCTCCGTTTAATGCATCTGCTCCTTATACCCGTGGAGCACTGTACACATACTCTTATTCTTATTAGGATTCTTATTAGGATTCACTTGTAACCATGCATTAAAATAAGTCCTGTCCTTGCTCCAGTCCTTGGTTGCTGGGATGCACATTCCGTCCGTTAAATTAAACAAGACTCCATAGTTCATATAGTTGTTTATTTCCAGCGTGCTCTGCTGTCCGTCGGTGTTGCCCAGGGTACGTGCATGTCGCAGGGCTATCCATATTACGAGTAGCGCCTTTCGTATTCCCATTCCGGTAAGTATTATCTGTAATTTTAAACAGACGGCCTGGTCGTCACCAGGGGTTAAGTTTTTTTGCTCTACGAGTGTCCCTGTCACCCTGCAAAATCAGAAGGACAAGGTTATAATCGAACCATTTCGAGCTGAATCTGTAGGGCGTGCGCCCGTGTCTTTACCCACTTAAATATTACCCAAACTCCTATTATGACCAAGGCCAAAGCTATTCCTCCAAACATCGCTGTCTGCTTTACCGTTAGGTTGGGTTTGTGGACTACACCTACCCACCGTGGGGTACATTGGCTCTATTGCCAGAGGTGATGGTGCTATGGCTGCGCACTGCACTATCCGTCTAGTCCCGTTATCTCTTCCAGCCTGTTTATCTTAGCTTTTAACTCTTCAATTTGTTTTATTGAATATCTATTTCTTTATTGTATCAGGCAAGTATTATTACATAAGCTAGTTCTGTTTTTATTTTTGTTTCCTCTGTTAGGTGAGTCTTTTTTTTTTCCTATTAAGAAATCCAAATTAATAATGTTCAGTATAAAACGGCTGTCAATGGAAAGGGTTAACTCCTTTCCAGGTTTGTAAGAAGACCTGATGTCATTACGTGACTTCACGTAATCATCTGAAAAAAAAGTCTTTGTGCCTTCAAAACTGGCTTCGAAATTAGGAATCCGTTAAACAGCATAAATCATTAGAGTAAACTCCAATGTTTTCTTAACTTCTAATTCAAGTACTTGCCAAAGAATTTTTTTTTTAAAATTGTTTTAAAACAAGACCACACATACAATAGCAATTTTGTTTACTGAAATTCAATTCTGTTTTTTTTTTATTTCTCTCTTTCTCCTCGTTATCTTCAAAACCCTCCTGCTTGTTTAGACTGTTCGGGACATTTTTGATAAACACTGTCCATTTTGGAAATCTTTTCAAACTGCATTGAATTTAAAATTCGAATCCATGTAGAGTGTTTTTTTACTTATTCCAATTTTTTTTTTTTCTTCTAATTAAACCAATATCTTTTTCACAGCAAACATCAACTAGTATTTAGTAAGTTATGTCTTTTTCCATTTAGTCCGTTACATCTTTTTTTTTTTTCCTTTCTTCAAATTAGGTTTTGTATTTTACACGGAGGGTTCGTAACTCCATAAAGTTGTTAATTTAAAATCATTTGTTTACTTTCAAAGTGGCGTCTTTATCTTTTTCTTTTTCTCCATAACTGGAATGAAGTCCATCTTTGAGAGTTTGAGTGCTTTTTCGTTATCTCAAAATGCTCCAGTTTCAAAGTCGTTACTAAAGCTTGCTGTTTTTTTTTAACATTTTCCAAAAGTTCCTTTTACACCTTCGCAGATAGCTCGCCACTTGCCCAGGAGTTTGACCTGATCAGATTTAATTTAATCTTTTTTTTTTTTAAATCCACCTCAGTATTTCCTGTGCCTTCTCTGAATATCTCAAAATCCCAATTCAAACTTTGTAATTTCAATCTTTATTTGAAACTTTTTTTTTAGAAGCTCTTTTTTTTTAAAGCATTCTTTATCTCATTCCGAGACTAAATTTATGTCTTTCAACCCAATCAATCATTGCATGTTTTCTTTCGGCAAGTAAGTGAGCATGTCAAATAAATATTTTGCTCAACAAACCTATTCTTTATTTGTTTATTTTCCTAGCTCCGTAACTTATCATCCGAATAAATCCACACCTGCGTTTCTAACTTAAATGTCTTAAAACTTCCCACATACAGGACAACATTACAAAGGGTTTAAAAAAAAAGACTTTCACTCTGTTTCTAAAATAAACAGACACTTGCATTCCTCTTCCAACCAGGCTTTCGGAACATGAAAACATAAAACAAAAATTCATTCTGCAGTCAAAAATCACACAGACACTTCTCACTCAACGATCAGACATTTACAACAGTCTCTCTTCTTGTTTTGGCCGGCTCTATTTTTGGATCCATGACCTTTCAGGGAATTCGTAGTTTTATCTAAATAATTCCTCACATAACTAATTCCTGAGGATTCCACCCTGCTTTAATCATTTTTTCAATTAGCTTCTTTTGTTTTTCCGCCAGGTGGCGGGTAAGCGACCCTTCTGGTCCCCACTCGAGTTTACTTGTTTTCATGGCCATTCCTGGGTAGGACTGGTATCGTTAGGAATCTACTCTCAGCGGTCCGCTTTCTTTCTAGCGCGACTTGTAGTAAACTGTCTCTTGGCTACTGTCAGGTCACAAGTTCTGCTGTTACACAAACTTATACAATTCTTAAAAACGCGTTTAAGCAATTCCCGCAGTGCTCTACATATCCTTAACGACTACCTACCACCGCTCAGCCCGTTGGTCCGACCCTGTTCACAGGTTTGGATTCCGTTAGCCGCTGTACACTGCTTGGTTCTACCCCGGGGTATTTCAAATTTCACTACTGGGTCCGGAAGATGTCTCTCGGTATCACGATCCCACGGTCTAAGTGTGTTCCCTACGCCTACTTGGTTCCTGGCCGTCACGTGGGACAAAAGTCCTCTTAATTCAGGCTCAGGCTAGGCGTTTGAGATATTAGACCGTCTCCTCATGTCGATCAACCAGCTTCCACCTTCCGCACCCTTTATACTTAAAAATTGTTTTTTATACTCACCCGGGTTTTTTTCCAAGGGCGTCCAGCGACTCCGGGAAATCCTGCCGACTACGCCATTGTTAGCGTTAGTGTTTTCTCTGAAGAATCACTCAACACTCAGGGTCGGTTCCAATGCTGAAGCAGCTTTATTACGCTCAGCGGGAAGGAAAAACTCAGGACCGTATCCAGGTTTCTCTTCACAGAACAAAGAGTTACATGTACCTTTATATGTTTCACAACAGTTACAAAACAGTTTACTGCAGCTACACAGCCCATCACGGCTGGACACAAGCCAATCAGAACGATTATAGATTACATATAGGTTATTTTAACCCAATAGAATTCCCCTTATGTCTCAGGAACCATGTGTTCGTCTTTTGTCAGCTTGGGCTGATTGATATAGGTTCTCTCACTAGTTCTTTCTTCTTGGAGAAATAATTGGTATATAGCCTTGTTTACAGCAAATGGTTTCCCTCTTATCTTTCTTCCTGAAATAATTGGTTTCATGGCCTTGTTCACAGGAGATGGTTTCCTTCTTATCTCTGTCTTCCCAGGCATTCCTACAGTGGGCCTCACAGGGTTATTGCTCGGTCAGTGAACGTTCAACAGTTCACAGTTTGACTACCTGATTTCCCATAATGCCTGGGCAGCCATTTTATGTGTGTGTCCATTTAAGCTTATGTGAGTTCTAAATATCCAGCAGGTGCCTAATGCCTAAGTCTATATATATATCTTTCGACTCTCTACAACAACATTATTGCCCATCACTAATTGCCTTTGAAATGGTGGCCCTCTTCTTGAACCGCTGCCAGCCGTCACTGCAGTCCGTGTGATGAAGGTTCTCCCATAGTGCTGTTAGGGAAGGAGCTCTAGGATTTTGACCCAGCGACAAAGAAGGAACAGCGATATATGTACAAGTCAGGATGTTGTGATACGTGGAGGGAAACTTATAGGTGATGATATTCCCATGCACTTGGTGCCCTTGTCCTTCTAAATAGTAGAGATTGTGGGTTTCGGAGGTGCTGCCGACATAGCCTTGGTGACTTGCTGCAGTGCATCCAGTAGATGGAACACGCTGCAGCCACGGTGCACTCTTGGTGGAGGGAGCGAATGTTGAAGCTGGTAGATAGGGTGCCGATTAAGAGGACTGCTTAGTCCTGGATGGTGTGTTGTTGAGTGTTGTAGCAGCTGCACTCATCCAGGCAAGTGGAGTGTATTCTACCACACTCTTGATTTGTGCCTTGTAAGTGGTGGAGATGTTTTGGGGAGTCAGGTGAGCCAAGGGGACATAACCTTAAAGTCAGAGCCAAGGCAAGTAAATGAAGTTGGTATATAGATCAGCTATGATCTCACTAAATGACAGAATAGGTTCAAGTGGCTGAATGGTCTTCTCCTGTTCCTATGTTCCTACATTCCTCATCATCAGCGTGCAACCCTACTTATGACCTTATGATGGAGCGAGGGTCATTGACGAAACAACTGAAGATAGTTGAGCCGAGGATGTTGCCCAGAGGAACTCCTGCAGTGATGATCTGGGGTACGGTAGCATAGTGGTTATGTTACTGGACTAGTAATTCTAGACGCCTGGACTAATGATCTGGAGATATCCCACCACAGTAACTGGGGAATTTAAATTAAATAAATCTGGAATAAAAAGCTAGTATCAATAATCACGACCTTGAAACTACAGGATTATCACAAAAACCCATCTGATTCACTAGTGTTCTTTTGGGAAGGAAATCTGCCATCCTTACCTGATCTGGGCTTGTTATGTCTGTAATACTCTTATGAATGACTCCATGAGGTCTAGTGTTCCATTTATTGTAACTTCAAAGTGAGACACAAGCATGGTGAGCAGCCTTTTATACTGGGCCCTGCACACCTATGCAGGTGACCCTCAGGTCTCCCACCGCAGTGCCTCCTGGTGGCACACCTTATGTGACACCTTATATATACAGTTAGTATACATGGTCTACATACATGACAGGGCTATATGTGACTCCAACCCACAGCAATGTTGTTGACTCTTAACTGCCTTCTGAGATGGCTCAGCAAGCCATTCAGTTGTATTCACGAAGACGGCTTCTCAAGGGCAATTAGGGTCGGGCTGGTCAATAAATGCTGGCTTTACCGGCAACGTCTCCATCCTGCGAATTAATTTTTTTTAAATGCGATGATGGCTTTCAACAACCACAACCACAATCTTCCTTTGTGTCAAGTATGATTCCAGTCACTGTAGAGTTTTCACCCGATCTCCGTTGACCAGGGTTCCTTCGTGCCACACTCTATGGAATGCTTCCTTGATTGCAAGGGCAGTCACTTTCACCTCATCTCTGGAATTCAGCTCTTGTGTCCATGTTTAGACCAAGGCTGTAATGATGTCTGGATGACTCCTTCCATCACTTTGCTGATAATTGAGTAGTAGACTGATGGGGCGGTAATTGGCCAGTTGGATTTGTCCTGCTTTTGGTGGATAGAATACACTTGGGCAATTATCCACATTGTCGGGTAGATGCTGGAGGTGTTGCTGTACTGGAACAGTTTAGTTAAAGGCAAGTATTTATGTTTATATAATACTTTGGTTTTCTATTGTTATTTATATTTAAATAACAACATTTATGGCAGTTTGGGAAGCAGAGACGTCGAGGTGGTTGGAGCATAGGAGTTTCTCTGCAGTGCAAGTGGAGGAAGATGGCACCACCGAGAGGAAGGTGCACAGGATGCACCTTTTGTTTTTGAAGTTTTTCTCTGTCGCATCGGTTGTGGCGGAGTTGCCGTCGATATTTGGCACTTTGACGTGTTTTTTTTTGCTCGGGGCGGAGGTAGTCGCGGCTGAGGGGCGGAAGTGCTTTTGCAGCGGGTCGGTCACTCGATCACTCATCAGCGGCGTGCTAATGATGTCAGCGTGTCGCTGATGATGTTAGCGCGCCGACATGTCACGTCACGTTGATGCGTCACAACGTCTCTCTCCTTCAGGTAAAGGGGAGGGCCGCTGCGAGCTCTGCATATTTTTAAGTTAGGTCGACTGGGCCAGCAGGCAGGATTTCGGCCGGCCCAGCGGCCTGGCACCCAAGAGGGATTGCCAGGCTGTCTGTTGGTGACCCAGCCGAACCCCGGGGGCATAAGTGTCGTGCCGATCTGGCAGTCGGTTGACAGTAAAAAATAAAATGGCATCGCCAGCAGCGCTACCTCCCCTTTAAGGGCGGCCGTGCCGCCAACCAACAAGTTCCAACAATAAAGTGCACCGACACAAAAAGCTGTCGGGGGCAGCGGGGCCACTCCCGCGGGGCAATTCTGCAAAAGGAATATTTTCCAGGGGGCAATTTCAGGAAGGTGTCGCCGCCAGTCGATAAGGGGTCGGCACGTGCACGCCGACACGGGAAAACAGATGGAGCAGTCCCCTGCACTGCTCCACCCGTAATGAAGTGCAATTTAAAAAATGGCAACCCCTCCATGGAGAGTCGCCGGCCATTCCACACCACCCCTTGGCCCCCGCTTTCATGCGGCCAGAGGCCTTATCAGGAGGGGCAACTTCAGCCCTCTAAATAAGCTATTTTCATTATAAATATTGAGATGGGCATTTATACTGGGAAGAATTGACACAAAATTGTGATAAAGTGTGACAACAGAGAGTAACAGGAATTTATTATATAGATATGCACAGCTTTATGTCACCTTAAGATGCACAACTTTTCATGCTTAATTTTGGTGCATCAGTGATGAATAACACCGGTTAGCTCTCTCGGATGGCTCATTGTCTGATACGTCACAGAGTGTGGTACTCTGTTGCATGAATCAGTAAAATCCCAGCATTGGTGCCTCACCGTTGTTGAGTTAGCTGCTATCATCCAGAGGGTGACAGTGAAGGTTCCTGGCCAAGGAGTGGAAGAAGCAACAGGGCTCCTGCTCTTCAATACTCTCCTGTTTGTGCAACTGGGTGTGGATATCTGATAAGGACAGAATCAGATGTGGTGATAAAGGCCTGTGGTTGCATAGCCATGATACTTGCAATTCAGGTTGACAGATGAAGAATAATGACATGAGTGAGATACAGGGGAGCGACTGGTGCCTGGCATATGTGACTGCTGGGGAGAAGGAATAAAGGGGAAAATGTGAAGGAGCGGTGAACAAAAATTTAATGAAACACTTGCATACTTTTAAAAATGCATAACAACTGCAACAATGATAGGTGTTTTACAACATTGACCAGGTAATTGTTGGGAACACAGAAAGACTAGATTTTGCACCAATTGGTTCTAAATGGGAAAAACTCTAGCTTTAGAGGAAAAGTACTCAGCACCATCTCTCCCAAAGCCATGCACATTTTCCTACGCAACTTTCAATAATTAATCACAGTATTTCAAGTCAGGGTGAATTTACCACTTTTTAAAACAGTCGAACATCAGTCTGGATACAATGGTTGAATGCAGTAGCTTAAAACAGGCTTAGATGAACTATTTGAGCACATCGTTAGACCACATTTCAAAACAATATCAGATATTAATCCAATCAATTGTCTCCAAAATCATTCATTTTAACATGGTTAACAAAACAGAAATAATGGCCGGAATTTCCTTTACCTGGGCGGGTCGGGTGTGGGCGGCTGGTGTGGCGGGTCAGGACCTCATTCTTCTTTTCATTGCAGTCCCCAAACCGACTTTCCCTTAATAGCGCCTATTCAGGCAAGCCTGCGCCTTACTGGGCCCTATTAAATGATGCAGGTCTGATGACGTCATCAATTATTAATTTTCAGCCGGGATATTTAAAGGCCAAACAAGAAATTAGGGATCCGTGCAATAAAGGTACAGCAGTTATCATGGGCGACTTTAATCTACATATTGATTGGGCTAACCAAACTGGGAGCAATATGGTGGAGGAGGATTTCCTGGAGTGTATTAGGGATGGTTTTCTTGACCAATATGTCGAGGAACCAACTAGAGGGCTGGCCATCCTAGACTGGGTGTTGTGTAATGAGAAAGGACTAATTAGCAATCTTGTTGTGCGAGGCCACTTTGGGGAAGAGTGACCATAATATGGTAGAATTCTTTATTAAGATTGAGAGTGACACAGTTAATTTAGAGACTAGGGTCCTGAACTTAAGCAAAGGTAATTTCGATGGTATGCGACGTGAATTGGCAAGAATAGACTGGCAAATGATACTTAAAGGATTGACAGTGGATAGGCAATGGCAGACATTTAAAGATCACATGGATGAACTTCAACAATTGTACATCCCTGTCTGGAGTAAAAATAAAAAGGGGAAGGTGGCTCAACCGTGGCTAACAAGGGAAATTAGGGATAGTGTTAAATCCAAGGAAGAGGCATATAAATTGGCCAGAAAAAGCAACAAACCTGAGGATAGGGAGAAATTTAGAATTCAGCAGAGGAGGACAAAGAGTTTAATTAGGAGGGGGAAAATAGAGTATGAGAGGAAACTTGCTGGGAACATAAAAACTGACTGCAAAAGCTTCTATAGATATGTGAAGAGAAAAAGATTAGTGAAGACAAATGTAGGTCCCTTGCAGTCAGAATCATGTGAATTTATAATGGGGAACAATGAAATAGCAAACCAATTGAACAAATACTTTGGTTCTGTTTTCACGAAGGAAGACAATAAATAACCTTCCAAAAATACTAGGGGACCGAGGGTTTAGCGAGAAGGAGGAACTGAAGGAAATCCTTATTAGTCAGGAAATTGTGTTAGGGAAATTGATGGGATAGAAGGTCAATAAATCCCTGGGGCCTGATAGTCTGCATCCCAGAGTACTTAAGGAAGTGGCCCTAGAAATAGTGGATGCATTGGTGATCATTTTCCAACAGGCTATCGACTCTGGATCAGTTCCTATAGATTGGAGGGTAGCTAATGTAACCCCACTTTTTAAAAAAGGAGGGAGAGAGAAAACAGAGAATTGTAGCCTGACATCAGTAGTGGGGAAAATGTTGGAATCAATTATTAAAGATGAAATCGCAGCGCATTTGGAAAGCAGTGACAGAATCGGTCCAAGTCAGCATGGATTTATGAAACGGAAATCATGCTTGACAAATCTTCTAGAATTTTTTGTGGATGTAACTAGTAGAGTGGACAAGGGAGAACCAGTGGATGTGGTGTATTTGGACCTTCAAAAGGCATTTGACAAAGGTCCCACACAAGAGATTGGTATGCAAAATTAAAGCACATGGTATTGGGGGTAATGTATTGACGTGGATAGAGAACTGGCTGGCAGACAGGAAGCAGAGATTTGGGATTAACCTGCTCCTTTTCAAATGGCAGGCAGTGACTAGTGAGGTGCTGCAGGGTTCAGTGCTGGGACCCCAGCTATTTACAATATACATCAATGATAAATGAAGGAATTGAGCGTAATATCTCCAAGTTTGCAGATGACACTAAGCTGGGTGGCGGTGTGAGCTGTGAGGAGGATGCTAAGAGGCTGCAGGATGACTTGGACAGGTTAGGTGAGTGGGCAAATGCATGGCAGATGCAGTATAATGTGGATAAATGTGAGGTTATCCACTTTGGTGGCAAAAACAGGAAGGCAGCATATTATCTGAATGGTGACAGATTAGGAAAAGGGGAGGTGCAGCGAGACCTGGGTATCATGGTACATCAGTCATTGAAAATTGGCATGCAGGTACAGCAGGCGGTGAAGAAGGCAAATGGCATGTTGGCCTTCATAGCTAGGGGATTTGAGTATAGGAGCAGGGGGGTCTTGCTGCATTTGTACAGGGCTTTGGTGAGGCCTCACCTGGAATATTGTGTTTAGTTTTGGTCTCCTAATCTGAGGAAGGACGTTCTTGCTATTGAGGCAGTGCAGCGAAGGTTCACTAGACTGATTCCCGGGATGGCAGGACTGACATATGAGGAGAGACTGGATTGACTGGGCCTGTATTCACTGGAGTTTACGAGAATTAGAGGGGATCTTGTCGAAACATATAAAACTCTGACGGGACTGGACAGGTTAGATGCAGGAAGAATATTCCCGATGTTAGGGAAGTCCAGAACCAGGGGTCACATTATAAGAATAAGGGGTAAGCCATTTAAGACCGAGATGAGAAGAAACTTATTCACTCAGAAAGTTGTTAACCTGTGGAATTCTCTATCGCAGAGAGTTGTTGATGCCAGTTTGTTAGATATATGCAAGAGGGAGATAGATATGGCCCTTACGGCTAAAGGGATCAAGGAGTATGGAGAGAAAGCAGGAAAGGGGTACTGAAGTGAATGATCAGCCATGATCTTATTGAATGGTGGTGCAGGCTCGAAGGGCCAAATGTCGTACTCTTGCACCTATTTTCTATGTTTCCATGTTTCTATGTTAGACTAGAAATGTGCAGCTAATACATTTCAGCATCTGCTTGCTGCTCAGCCTTACACACATATCTTCACAGATAAAGAGGACTGCACCCAGGTTTTCCGATGATTCATGTAATATAGCTCCACCTAGTGGACTATTACTCCACCTAGTGGACTACTGTGGTAATGCAACTGCTTATATATATAATAAAAGCATCATGTGGCAAGGTCACCTGACAAGTTCCTGTAGAGCTATCTTGTGTGCAGTGTGTTTGTGATGTGCTAAAGAATATATTACATTGGCGGCATAGGGTACGATAATTGGATTCCCTAGCTGAAATTTTTGTTGGTGGATCATTCAGCCAACTGACAGAGATATTTTGAGAGGTTCTTTGTTTTGTAGAACAGCTACAAATCCAAGGTTAATTACAAGCAGACTTGGCTGAACTGAAGAGCCCAGATGGCTGCGCCTATGGGAATAATAGGGCGCTTAGGTGCATTCCATTGCAACTGAGAGACTTTTGGAGCATATGTGGCGTAGCTAGAAATGTTTTTCACCACAAATAGTATCGTCAAATTCCCCGATGCTGAAAACCGTAACCAGGTGGTGTTAGAAAGAAACCGGGCTATTTTCCTGATTGAAGCAGGCCCCAAGGTGTATGAAACCCTAAGAAATGTGCTTATTCCCGTCAAAGAAAAGGATACGCCATTGGTGGAAATTCTAGAACAGCACGACAGTCCTGAGCCTCTGGAAATTGCTAAAAGTTATCATTTTGGAATACGCAATCCATTAACTGACGAAAGTATCAGTGAGTACATTGTAGCTTTAAGGGAGCTATCCATTCACTGTCATTTCGGAAACTTTCAGGAGCGAGCCTAATATGGCCGCTTTGTTTGTGGGCTGAAAAATGAAGCAAACAGAAGAAAGTTGTTGACAACTCCTAACTTGACTTTTGATTTAGCTTGTCAGACAGCTATGACGATGGACATAGCCGAACAATACTCCCGAGAATTTCACGCCATTTCCAATCGTCAGACAACTGAGGTGAATCAGCTTCAGGTTAAAAGTCATCATCATCATCATAGGCAGTCCCTCGAAATCAAGGAAGACTTGCTTCCACTCTAAAAGTGAGTTCTTAGGTGACTGATCAGTCTAATATGGGAATTACAGTTTCTGTCACAGGTGGAACAGACAATGGAGGAAAGGGTGGGTGGGTGGGGAATCTGGTTTGTCGCACGCTCCTTCCGCTGCCTGCGCTTGCTTTCTGCATGGCCTCGGCGATGTGATTCAAGGTGTTCAGCACTCTCCCGGGTGCTCTTCCTCCACTTAGGATGGTCTTTGGCCAGTGACTCCAGGTGTCAGTGGGGATGTTGCATTTTATCAAGGAGGCTTTGAGGGTGTCCTTGAAATGTTTCCTCTGCGTACCTGAGGCCTGCTTCCCGTGTAGGAGTTCCGAGTAGAGCGCTTGCTTTGGGAGTCTTTTGTCAGGCATGCGAACAATGTGGCCCGCCCAATGGAGCTGGTCGAGTGTGGTCAGTGCTTCGATGCTAGGGATGTTGGCCTGATCGAGAACACAGATGTTGGTGCATCTGTCCTCACAGGAGATTTGCAGGATCTTGTAGAGACATCAAAGAAGCATAGAAACATAGAAAAGAGGTGCAGGAGTAGGCCATTCGGCCCTTTGAGCCTGCACCACCATTCAATAAGATCATGGCTGATCATTCACCTCAGTACCCCTTTCCTGCTTTCTTTCCATACCCCTTGATCTCTTCAGCTGTAAGGGCCATACCTAACACCCTCTTGAATATATCCAATGAACTGGCATCAACAACTCTCTGCGTGAAGAAGTTTTGCCTCATCCCAGTTCTAAATGGCTTACCCATTATCCTTAGACTATGTCCCCTGGTTCTGGACTTCCCCAACATCGGGAACATTCTTCCCGCATCTAACCTGTCCAGTCCCGTCAGAATGTTATATGTTTCTATGAGATCCCCTCTCGCCCTTCTAAACGTCAGTGAATACAGGCCCAGTCGATCCAGTCTCTCCTCATATGTCAGTCCTGCTATCCCAGGAATCAGTCTGGTGAACCTTCGCTGCACTCTCTCAATAGCAAGAACATCCTTGCTCTAATTGGGAGACCAAAACTGAACACAATATTCGAGGTGAGGCCTCACTAAGGCCCTGTACAACTGCAGTAAGACCTCCCTGCTCCAATATTCAAATCCCCTAGCTATGAAGGCCAACATACCATTTGCCTTCTTCACCGCCTGTTGTACCTGCATGCCAACTTTCAATGACTGATGTACCATGACACCCAGGTCTTGTTGCACCTCCCCTTTTCCTAATCTGCCGCCATTCAGATAACATTCTGCCATAGAAACATAGAAAATAGGTGCAGGAGTACGCCATTCGGCCCTTCGAGCCTGCACTGCCATTCAATGAGTTCATGGCTGAACATGCAACTTCAGTATCCCATTCCTGCTTTCTCGCCATACCCCTTGATCCCCCTAGTAGTAAGGACTATATCTAACTCCTTTATGAATATATTTAGTTAATTGGCCTCAACAACTTTCTGTGGTAGAGAATTCCACAGGTTCACCACTCTGGGTGATGAAGTTTCTCTTCATCTCGCTCCTAAATGGCTTACCCCTTATCCTTAGACTGTGACCCCTGGTTCTGGACTTCCCCAACATTGGGAACATTCTTCCTGCATCTAACCTGTCGAAACCCATCAGAATTTTAAACGTTTCTATGAGATCCCCTCTCATTCTTCTGAACTCCAGTGACTACAAGCCCAGTTGATCCAGTCTTTCTTGATATGTCAGTCCCACCTTCGTGTTTTTGCCACCAAAGTGGATAACCTCACATTTATCCACATTATACTGCATCTGCCATGCGTTTGCCCACTCACCTAACCTGTCCAAGTCACCCTGCAGCCTCTTAGCGTCCTCCTTACAGCTCACACCACCACCCAGCTTAGTGCCATGTGCAAACTTGGAGATATTACACTCAATTCCTTAATCTAAATCGTTAATGTATATTGTAAATAGCTGGGGTCCCAGCACTGAGCCCTGCGGCACCCCACTAGTCACTGCCTGCCATTCTGAAAAGGACCCGTTTATCCCGACTCTCTGCTTCCTGTCTGCCAACCAGTTCTCTATCCATGTCAGTACATTACCCCCAATACCATATGCTTTAATTTTGCACACCAATCTCTTGTGTGAGACCTTATCAAAAGCCTTTTGAAAGTCCAAATACACCACATCCACTGGTTTTCCATTGTCCACTCTCAGTTACATCCTCAAAAAATTCTAGAAGATTTGTCAAGCATGATTTCCCTTTCATAAATCCATGCTGACTTGGACCGATCCTGTCAATGCTTTCCAAATGTACTTCTATATCATCTTTAATAATTGATTCCAACATTTTCCCCACTACTGATGTCAGGATAACTGGTCTATAATTATCCATTTTCCCTCTCCCTCCTGTCTTTAAAAAGTGGTGTTGCATTAGCTACCCTTCAGCCCATAGGAACTGATCCAGAGTCGATAGACTGTTGGAAAATAATCACCAATGCATCCACTATTTCTACGGCCTCTTCCTTAAGTACTCTGGGATGCAGACTATCAGGCCCCGGGGATTTATCGGCCTTCAATCCCATCAATTTCCCAAACACAATTTCCTGCCTAATAAGGATTTCCTTCAGTTCCTCCTTCTCACTGGACCCTCGGTCCCCTAGTATTTTCGGGAGGTTGTTTGTGTCTTCCTTCGTGAAGACAGAACCAAAGTACTTGTTCAATTAGTCTGCTATTTCTTTGTTCCTCATTACAAATTCATCTGATTCTGACTGCAAGGGACCTACATTTGTTTTCCCTAATCGTTTTCTCTTCACATATCAATAGAAGCTTTTGCAGTCAGTTTTTATGTTCCCAGCAAGTTTCTTCTCATACTCTATTTTCCCCCTCCTAATTAAACCCTTTGTTCTCCTCTGCTGAATTCTAAATTTCCCCCAGTCCTCAGGTTTGCTGCTTTTTCTGGCCAATTTATATGCCTCTTCCTTGGATTTAACACTATCCCTAATTTCCCTTGTTAGCCATGGTTGAGCCACCTTCCCCTTTTTATTTTTACTCCAGACAGGGATGTACAATTGTTGAAGTTCATCCATGTGATCTTTAAATGTTTGCCATTGCCAATCCATTATCAACCCTTTAAGTATCACTCGCCAGTCTATTCTAGCCAATTCACGACTCATATGTCTGAGAGTGACTGTGTCACTCTCTATCTTAATAAAGAATTTTATCATATTATGGTCACTCTTCCCCAAGGGGACTCGCACAACAAGACTGCTAATAAGTCCTTTCTCATTACACATCACCCAGTCTCGGATGGCCAGCCCTCTAGTTGGTTCCTTGACATATTGCTCCAGAAAACCATCCCTAATACACTCCAGGAAATCCTCCTCCACCGCATTGCTACCAGTTTGGTTAGCCCAATCAGTATGTAGATTAAAGTCGCCCATGATTACTGCTGTATCTTTATTGCACGCATCCCTAATTTCTTGTTTGATGCTGTCCCCAACCTCACTACTACTGTTTGGTGGTCTGTACAGAACTCCCACTAGCGTTTTCTGCCCTTTGGTATTCCGTAGCTCCACCCATACCGATTCCACATCATCCAAGCTAATGGCCTTCCTTACTATTGCATTAATTTTCTCTTTAAACAGCAACGCCACCCCACCTCCTTTCCTTTCTGTCTATCCTTCCTGAATGTTGAATACCCCTGGATGTTGAGTTCCCAGCCTTGGTCACCCTGGAGTCATGTCTCCGTGATGCCAATTACATCATATCCATTAACAGCTATCTGTGCAGTTAATTCGTCCACCTTATTACGAATACTCCTCACATTGAGGCACAGAGCCTTCAGGCTTTCCTTTTTAACACACTTTGCCCCTTTTGAATTTGGTTGTAATGTAGCCCTTTTTGCTTTTTGCCTTGGGTTTCTGCCCTCCACTTTTACTTTTCTTCTTTATATCTTTTGCTTGTGCCCTCATTCTACTTCCCTCGTCTCCCTGCATAGGTTCCCATCCCCCTGCCATATTAGTTTAACCCCTCCCCAATGGCACTAACAAACACTCCCCCGAGGAATTGGTTTCGGTCCTGCCCAGGTGCAGACCCTCCGGTTTGTATTGGTCCCACCTCCCCCAGAACTGGTTCCAATGTCCCTGGAATTTGAATCCCTCCCTTCTGCACCACTCCTCAAGCCATGTATATATCTGAGCTACTCTGACTAGCATGTGGCAATGGTAGAAATCCTGAGATTACCACTTTTGAGGTCCTACTTTTTAAATTTAGCTCCTAGCTCCCTAAATCCATCTTGTAGGACCTCATCCCATTTTTTACCTATCATTGGTACCTATATGCACCACGATAACTGGCTGTTCACCCTCCCCCTTCAAAATATCCTGCAGCCGCTCTGAGACATCCTTGACCCTTGCACCAGGGAGGCAACATATCATCCTGGAGTCTCGATTGTGGCCGCAGAAACATCGATCTATTCCTCTTATAAGAGAATCCCCTACCACTATAGCTCTCCCACTCTTTTTCCTGCCCTCCTGTGCAGCAGAGCCCCCCACGGTGCCATGAACTTAGCTGCTGCTGCTCTCCCTGATGAGTCATCCCCCTCAACACTCCCCAAAGCGGTGTATCTGCTTTGAAGGGGGATGGCCGCACCAGACCCCTGCACTAGCTTCCTTCCACTGCTCTTCCTGTTGTTCACCCATTCTCTATCTGGCTGTGTAACCTTTACCTGCGATGTGGCCAACTCACTAAACGTGCTATTCACGACATCCTCAGCATCGCGGATGCTCAGAGTAAATCCACCTGCAACTCCAGTGCCGCAATGCGGTCTGTCAGGTGCTGCAGCCGGATACACTTCCCGCACATGTAGTCATCAGGGACACTGTGTAGAATTTACCAATATTTCGCAAAGATTCCTTGTACCTTTCCCCTGCAGAGGAGAAGAATCCCTTTTTGGACTTTTAAAAATGGAAGGAAAAGCTTCGGGACACAAATGAGTTTAAAGGGCTGACGAGGCCTACCACGATAAAAGGGGATGCATTCATGGAGACCGCCACCCCCTCCCCACCCCCGCCAGTGTTTGGACTCATAGGAAAGGGAATTTAATTTGGAACTCGATGAACATTTTGGTATCGTAGGAAAAACTCTGCGGAAGATACCCAAGAGCTTTACAAGTTTAAGATCTCTAAAGGAACATGTTAGAACAGACTGCCAGAACAGAGGGTGGGACTTCACTCAGAAATTGGGTATTGGAGCTAATTCAATTTGTCTGGGAGAATGAGTCAATTGATAACTAACAAGAACTATGAGGCATAAAAATTCGCTCCCTAGGACATAAACGCATCAAGAGCTATCAGGCTAATCACTGGAGACCATTATTGGCATGCATGTGCAAATAGGCCAGGACTTCATGGCAAGCAATGGAATCAACCATGTCAGAACGGCACTGTTCAAGCCGGCCTCAAACGGCCAGGTGGAACGAGCAGTGCTGATAATCAAACAGGGAATGCTCAGAATCCAAGGGGGTTCCCGACAAAGCCGCTTATCACGCCTCCTGTTGGCCAGTAGACCCCGACCACACTCGCTCACCGGGGTTCCACCCACAGAGCTGCTAATGAAAAGGACGCTCAAAACCAGGTTATCCCTTATACACCCCACTATGAAAGAAATTGTTGAGAGCAGACGTCAGTCACAATGTGTCTACCATGACAGGAATGCGAGGGCGTGATGTATTGATGTCAATGACCCTGTTTTTGTCCTTAATTATGCTGCAGGACCCAAATGGCTTGCAGGCACTGTGATTACCAAAGAGGGGAATCGGGTTTTGGTAGTTAAACTTACCAATGGACAAATCTTCCACAAACACGTGGATCAAACTAAAAGGAGATTCAGCAACCCCATAGAAGAAGCAGAGGAATAACACGACGTAGAGTTTACTCCACCACAGGTGACCGAACACCGGAACCAAGTGGAGGAGAGCCCAGTCACTGTGGGCAGTCCGGACAGGCCTGAGGCACCGCAAATAGTAGACACTCAGGCCAGCGCCCAACAACCGGGGCCCCACCTCAGGCGCTGTACAAGGGAGTGTAAACCACCAGAGAGACTTAATCTATGATCCCAATAAGACTTTCGGGAGGAGGTGATGTCATGTATTCAACTGTCATTGTAACCCATGTATTCGCTGACCTAAGTTGTATTCCTTGAGAATACTGACCACAGGGGGCGAACTTGTGGGAGACACTCCTAACCTGGACTTTCCGGTATAAAAGGGGAAGCTCCACCCACCGTCTGTGCTCTTGAGGCCTTGGTAATAAAGGTAACTGGTCACAGAGTGATCTTTTCTCAAGTATGGGCCTCGTGTGCATTTATACTGTATAGTAAAGACCAATTAGGTACTGACCTCTCTGGATGCCGGAGCCGGGGCACACACGTAGTGCTGTGTCCCCAGCACTTGAATGCCTACTTCACCTACTTGAGACCACAGTGCGGGTTTAAAGCTTCTGGTACACAAGACCATGTTCCCCCACAGGTAGCATACATAGGAGGTGGGACATATTGTGTCACCACCAGTGCACCCCACTACCAATATGGACAACACATATGGTGTCCGGTGAGTGAAAGCAGTTTTTGCTTTAAACCTGAGGCAGAAGTTCGAGTGGCCCAAGAATGGATTATCCCCATTCCTGAATCCTCCACTATTCACCTCACTGTAAAGAAAACTTTACCAACTTACAAAACTATGTCACACATTTCGGTTATGCAATTCCTCCTCTACCCAAACATCATACCTCTTTGTTGAAATCTGTGGAAGTATCGCAAAAACATTTCTACACACTAGAACAATAGACAACCATAATAGAGAGCGAGATTTCAGACATCACAGTTCCACCCTGGTGGGACATTCTCAACAATATAGAAGTCCCTCCTTGGATTAGGATAGTCTCCCATCTTTTAGTGGTTTGCCAGCTTGGAATAATTCTGTATTTATGGTGTTCTACGTGTAAGGGGAGAAAACAAAAGCATCAGACATTACCGAGTGGTGGACAAACCTCAGGAGACCAATTGATGTTGTTTAATTTTATCTATGTTCTTCCTTCTGTAATGTGGTTGTACATTACCTACATGCTGGTGAATATAATGTAATTGAAATGAAATGTAACTGTGGTGAAATGCAATTGTAGTGATTGAACCCCCTCCAAGCTGGGAGGGTGTAAATGTAAAACGTTTGTACCTGTAAAGGGAAAAGTGTGTATCTATGGTGATGTTGCATAAGTGTAATGCATATTTTGGGTACTCGTTTAGTTAATTTACGGGGAAGGTTATCTCTTGGGAGTCAGGAATTTTGCTCGCCTGGAAGATGAGTGGGAGCTGTAGAATTTACCAATATTTCACAAAGATTCCTTGTACCTTTCCCTTTTTGGACTTTTAAAAATGGAAGGAAAAACTTCGGGACACAAATGAGTTTAAAGGGCTGACGAGGCCTGCCACGATAAAAGGGGATGCATTCATGGAGACCGCCACCCACTCCCCACCCCCCCGCCAGTGTTTGGACTCATAGGAAAGGGAATTTAATTTGGAACTCGATGAACATTTTGGTATCGTAGGAAAAACTCTGAGGAAGATACCCAAGAGCTTTACAAGTTTAAGATCTCTAAAGGAACATGTTAGAACAGACTGCCAGAACAGAGGGTGGGACTTCACTCAGGAATTGGGTATTGGAGCTAATTCAATTTGTCTGGGAGAATGAGTCAATCGATAACTAACAAGAACTGTGAGGCATAAAAATTCGCTCCCTAGGACATAAACCCATCAAGAGCTAATCACCGGAGACCATTATTGGCATGCATGTGCAAATAGGCCTACAAAAATCACGGGCCCAGCCAAACGGCCCAAGAGTTTAAACACTGCTTCAACAATGCCAACAGGTAATTTTCCACATTAGCACATCATAATCAAATTACTGCTAAATGAGCCCGCCAAATTCTGACAAAGAAGAGAGCTCAAAATTATTGAGCAGCTGTCTTGAAACAAAGAGCTGGGCCAGATTTGGCTGGAGATAAGGAAGCTTTTTTGGGGTATATCTGTTCCCAGTTTTACAAGGAAAGAAAAAGCAGCAGGAGGTGGGGAGTGAAGAAATGGAGTAGTGGAAAAAACTACAAGAAACCATCAAGGATCGACCAAGCACGCCGACAGCAAGAGGCCCACGAACTGGAAGGTTGTCAGCAACCAAATTGACAAACCGGGCCACCACAACCAGCGAAATGACCAACTAAAACCAACTCAGCAAAAATCGAAGAATCAACATTTATTTCCACTCTACAATCAACTTCTGAATGACAAATGGGTGAGAAATTATCTAAAAGGACTAACTAAAACTATTCCTAACCAAAGAAAGTGGGTACTTACTCCATACATCCAAAATGCGACTTACCACATCAGCGGACTCACCCCAACTGAAGACTACGCAGTCCGAAGTCCTCTCCTCCAACTGGGGTATGGCTCGCCTAGAAGGCAAAATGCAGTGAACCCCGAAACTGAAATTTACCGGCAACTGTCAAAATGGATTGGTGAGCAAAGCCTCTGAACCCCGAGAGCTATAACTTAGTTAGTTAGGGGAATTGGGAGGGGGAGGCTGGGATAACTTGTGTAAATGTATCTGCATTCTCCTCTTTACCCCATTTAGAGTTTAAGCTGTATTCTTTTCCCCACAGGCTGTATTTTGACAATTTATTTAATGTATTGTACCCCTTAGTGTGTATTGGTATCACTATTCTGTGTGTGTTATTAAAGGTGTGCCTTTTACTTCTTTTTAAACACAATAAAGTTATACCTACTTCCTACTTTGAAACTGATTGTCTGTCCAAGTCTGTCACAGTCCCTTCATAATTCCAGAGTCCAGAACCAAGGGTGTGGGAGTGATTTGAAACCGCTCATATAAGGTCAGAAGGGAAAGCTGACCCCCTGAAAACCACCCCTTACAACTGGAAGCGTCCCTGAGTTCCCATGTAGTACAGGAGGAGCACGACATGTGTCCGAGCTCTCCTGCCATGACTTAACCCTTAAATTAACTTAATTTGGCAACAACAATGCTAAAGGTTAACTACTGATAAAGAAAAAGAAAAACTACTCACCAATAACCAGCCAATCACTTACCCCCTTGGCTGTGACGTCACCCTTCGATTTCTTTCTACTTTTTTGCTTTCTCTCCGTGCAGCTGCACCAGCTGGCCTTTTGTAGGTCTCTCCAATGTTGCTCCGCCTCCCGACTCACCACACTGCTCCCCGGACTCCCCGCTGGGCCTTTTGTAGGCAGCGTTATTTATGGTGGCCAGGTCTAGATAAAGATACAGAATACATCATTAGTCAGTGTACAACAATCGGTAAGCAAGAAACCACCATCAGTACCATTAAAGCAATGAAGATGACCTCACAGGGTGTGGCAAAGGTTACATATAGATTTTGCTTAGCTAGATGGACAACAATTGTTCATTGTGATTGATAGCCATTCGAAGTGGGTAGAGGTATTTTCGATGCGGAAAATAACAAGTAAAACACTAAACAATTTGCAAAGATTATTTTCTTCATATGGCCTCCCAGAAGAAATTGTGTCTGATAATGGGCCGCAATTTTGTTCAGAAGAATTTCCACTGTGCGCGAGCAGAAATGGTTTGAAACATACCAAGGTTCCACTGTACCACCCTGCTTCAAAAGGTGCAGCAGAGCGCACAGTACAAATTGTAAATCGTGCCCTCATCATGCAAATGTTGGATTCAAATCCAAGGAAACGACAGTTGTCGTTGGTCCACAAATTGGCAAATTTTCTAATTACTTATCATAATACTCCTCATACAACTACTGGTAGAACACCAGCAGAATTGTTTCTCAAATGACTGCCACGAACCAGGTTCTTGAAGTTAAAGCCAAACTTGGCACAATCAGTAGAAAAGAAACAATTAAGACAGAAAGAGAATCATGATAGAAGTAGAATAAGAGAGAGAAGTGTGAAATTGAATCAGAAGGTTAGAGTGAAGAACCATCAACATAAATGGTTAAAATGGTTACCAGGAAGAGTAGTGAAGATATGTGGTCCTCGCAAATATTTGGTCAAGCTGTTTGATCACGGAAAGGTTCGGTTTGTTCATATTGATCATATTTTACCTACAGACGTGGAAGGAGTTGGAAGTTGGAATGATTCAATTATTTCTGATGAGTCAGATAGTCTTGTTACAAGTACAGTACCAGTAGCAAATCTAATATCAGATGTAGTGGAAACAAATCCAAGAGAAAATCCGAATTTAAGTCGGAGTCCGAGTCAGGCAGACAAACAGTTTGAAGTTGTAGAGCATTCAAATGTAGATCAAGGGTTACCTTTGGAGGAAAACTCTCCTCGGGCTCAGCCAAAATGAGTCTAAGTTCGACACCAAGTTTGGGAAGTTCTGTTCGAGAGCGAAGGGATCCTCTTCAAAGCAGTAAACCAGAGGTTAAATTTGATTTGTAAATATGGCAAAATAAGTCCATATCTTTTGTTATGTGTATAACCATGCAAGTTATGTATGATGATTATTTTGTTATGATTACTTCTTCATTAAGGAGGGAGAAGTGTAATATAGCTCCACCTAGTGGACTAGTGTGATAATGCAACTGCTGATGTATATAATAAAAGTATCATGTGACAAGGTCACCTGACAAGTTCCTGTAGAGCTATCTTGTGTGCAGTGTGTTTGTGATGTTGTAAAGAATATATTACAACTCCCTACATATTCTTGTGGAGGGAGTCAGAGAATGCAGGGAGGTCCTTTTCCCTGCTGATGGGTGGAAGAGACCTCCCCAGGAGACAAAAAGAGCCTGGCTGAATAAAGCAGAGGAGGTGAAGAGCAGGGATGTTGTCAGGAGGACCTGGGTGCAGTGTCGGAAGCGCTTCAATTATCTCATGAGATCAAGAAAGCTGAGTACAAAGCCACACTCAACTTCACCCTGCTGTGCTTCTCATCACATCCCCATCACTCGACGTTCCCAAGCCTACACATCATTCCTCACATCAACATAAGAACATAAGAACATAAGAATTAGGAACAGGAGCAGGCCATCTAGCCCCTCGAGCCTGCTCCGCCACTCAACAAGATCATGGCTGATCTGGCCGTGGACTCAGCTCCATTTACCCGCCTGCTCCCCATAACCCTTAATTCCCTTATTGGTTAAAAATCTATCTGTGATTTGAATACATTCAATGAGCTAGCCTCAACTGCTTCCTTGGGCAGAGAATTCCACAGATTCACAACCCTCTGGGAGAAGAAATTCCTTCTCAACTTGGTTTTAAATTGGCTCCCCCGTATTTTGAGGCTGTGCCCACTAGTTCAAGTCTCCCCGACCAGTGGAAACAACCTCTCCGCCTCTAGCTTGTCTATTCCTTTCATTATTTTAAATGTTTCTATAAGATCACCCCTCATCATTTTGAACTCCAACGAGTAAAGACCCAGTCTACTCAATCTATCATCATAAGGTAACCCCCTCATCTCCGGAATCAGCCTAGTGAATCATCTCTGTACCCCCTCCAAAGCTAGCATATCCTTCCTTAAGTAAGGTGACCAAAACTGCATGCAGTACTCCAGGTGTGGCCTCACCAATACCCTGTACAGTTGCAGCAGGACCTCCCTGCTTTTGTACTCCATCCCTCTCGCAATGAAGGCCAACATTCCATTCGCCTTCCTGATTACCTGCTGCACCTGCAAACTAACCTTTTGGGATTCATGCACAAGGATCCCCAGGTCCCTCTGCACCGCAGCATGTTATAATTTCTCCCCATTCAAATAATATTCCCTTTTACTGTTTTTTTTCCCCCCCAAGGTGGATGACCTCACATTTTCCGACATTGTATTCCATCTGCCAAACCTTAGCCCATTTGCTTAACCTATCTAAATCTCTTTGCAGCCTCTCTGTGTTCTCTATACAACCCACTTTCCCACTAATCTTTGTGTCATCTGCAAATTTTGTTACACTACACTCTGTCCCCTCTTCCAGGTCATCTATGTATATTGTAAACAGTTGTGGTCCCAGCACCAATCCCTGTGGCACACCACTAACCACCGATTTCCAACCATACTTTGCACATCCACCCATCCCTCTCGCTCTATGAACAAACTCACATCCCCATCTGACTAACCACCCCTCACACTCACCTCCATCCTAATGCACTCATACTAACTAACACCACATAACAAGACTGTTTGGCATGGGCACGACACTCCCTCATAGTCACCTTCTAAAGATGTAACCCACACATTCCTTACACTCATGCCATCACTCTCTTCTTTACCTCTGAACAGGAGGAGACAGCCCATAATATCAGGGAGAGGGCGGGAACCGGAGGTGGCCCTCTATCCTTCGCCACTTTGACAGCAGCAGAGAAGGTCACCCTGAAGGGCTTTGGAGTTGTGGAGAAGCTGGCAATAGGAGACAGAGCGAGGGGGACCTCTCAGCAACCTGGTGACAGAATTACATCTCATACAGCCGCCTGGTAGTCAGCAGTCACTCATATGGTGACTGATGTCAGCAGCCAGTTAATGTTCATCATGTGCATAATGGTAGCATTACCCATTTTTAATATAACATTTCTAAATTATCTCTTTACTCTCCCACAGGTCCATCAAGAGGTTCCCCCCCCTCCCCCGCACTGTCCAGAGGAAGAGGAAGACAACTCCAGTCTCTGAGGGCGCACCATCACCAGACCCAAGCCCACCCAGCACCAGTGCAGATACACAAACCTCGGTGAGTCCTACGCGAGATAGAATAGTGTTGTCACCTGTGTCCTACAAGTCACAAGTGAGCAAGAACAGATGATGGAGACAGGGACAGCAGTGGAGACTCCCAGAAAGACGACAATCCTGGAGGTGCAGGGAGAAGGGCAGGGGGCTCTGACAGGTTTTGTGGCCACGATGACTGCAAATTTCCAGAGAATGGAGGAGTCCATCTCCAACATGAGCACCACTGTATCGCAGGCAATGGCGACTGTAGGCCCTTCCATGGATAGGATGGCCAGCTGCATGGGGCAGCTAATACGCCACTCACATGAGCACTTGCTATCTATGGAGGACAGATGGTAGAGGCTCATAGACCTCGTCTAGGAGGGATGTCAATGTAGACTTGTGTCCTCATGGCCCCACTACTGTGCAGCAAGGTACTCTCCAGCTCCTCGCCAGCAGGGAAGTGCAGGTGGCTTTTGAGAAGGAAGATGGTGAGGGGGGACATGGAAGTGGGGGCTCCTCTCAAAGTGCTCACACTTCTCCCCTGTTGCCTCCCCCTCAGAGCCCCAGAAGGCCGAGGCTGCTCCTGCACAGTCACAGGACGAGCAGACTACAAGACACAGAGGGCATCCGCCTGGAGTGTCTATACAGTCGCAGCAGGGAAGTGAGCAGCCTGCCCCTACCTCAGCTGAAGCCACAGGGGTTGCATCTCGTAGAAGCACACGGAAAAGAAAAGTGGCACAGAAGTAGATGCAGAAGGGGAAGCACTTGGGTGGTTTAAAGAAGTGTTTTTGTTAAGGTTCTGTTACTGTTGTGTCACAACAGTAAAACTATTTATTTTCACCACTTTACGGTCATGCCAATTTCTGTCTGCTACTTTGGAAGTGGCTTAGTGAGTTGAAGTGATTGGTGGGCCATACCTGACCTCCCGGGCGGCAAAGTGTTTGGGTGCTGCTGGCATCTGGACTTCAGGTTCTTCCTGCACCTCCTCATCACTTTCCAGCCGATGCACCTCCTCTGAAGAGGCTGTGCGCTCTGAGCCTTGCTCCTCATGCAGCGCTAATCCTCGTTGCTGTGCTATATTGTGCAGCAGAGAACGACGATTCTGGAGATCCTAGATTGTGGGTACTGAAGGGCTTCTCCAGATCTGTCAAGGCATCTGAAGTGCATTTTCAGCCTGCCTATTGTTTGCTCTATGACACATCTGGTGGACATGTGGCTTTCATTATATCTCTCCTTGGCCACGGCACTTGACCGCCTTGTCATGAGCCACGTATTCAGTGGATAGACCTTGTCTCCAAGCAGCCAGCCAGAAAGTTTGTTTAGTGATATGAATAGCTGAGTGAAGGTGGACGAAATAGTCATGACAGCTGCCAGGGAACTTGGCGCACACATGCATGATGATCTTCCTATGGTTGTAGACAAGCTGCACATTGAGGGAGTGGAAGCTCATGCAGTTGACAAACACTCCTGGGTGATGATGGGCTGCCTTCATGGCCACATGTGTGTAGTCGATGACGCCCTGCACCCATGAGAAGTCAGCCAGAGCCGCAAAGCCAAACGCACGCTCAGTAACACTGGCCTCATCAGTGGTAAAGTTGAAAAAATTGGCTGACTTGACAAATAGGGGATTGGTGATCTGTGTGATGTATCTGTGGGCAGCCAATTGCGAGATGCTGCAAACGTCTGCTGCAGATCTCGGGAAGGATCCTGAGGCGAAGAAGTTGAGGGCGCTGGTAAGGCATGTCCACCAAGTCCTATGGGCTACAGGTCTTGCTCCAGCAAGCTGCAAATGTCTTCAACGACCTGGTGCGATAACCTGAGTCACCTTTGGCACTGCTGCTCAGTCATGTTGAGGAAGCTCATCCTCTGCCTGTATATCCTGTGTTGGGGCTATCGCCTCCGGCGCGGTCCAGCCATGCGCTAATGCCCTCTGTCCTGTGCAGCATCAGGGCATTGAGGAGAAGGTTGGTGGTGCTGCTGGTATACCTGGTGTTGGTGTGCCGGCTGCTGGTGTTGGTGTTCATTGTGGTCCGATTCTGAAGAGCAAGGTGAGACAGTGTAAACAGCACCCATGCTGCTGTAATAGATGGCAGGTCAAGTAGAGATCAGAGAAGCAATCTGTCACTGGTGTGATAGGTAGTAGCAATGAGGTAAGAGTGGTTTCCGAATTTGCAAAAAAGACTTGCAAACTGTAGACACCTAAATCTGTGCTCAAAATGCACTCAGCAACAACTTTTCCCTTAGGAATGTAAACAGGTATTATGTGGGAGTATTTATTGTGCTTCACATGCTCTGCAATAATGACCTCGCTCAGTGGCCACTCAGCTTCTGCCTCAACTTGACAGGCATGGTTCCCGAGCTACGTGATTTACATGGCAAAATTCAAAACGCATGGTTAAAAGATGGGTAAAGGTCTGACAAGGTATTAATGAGCTAAATTAGGTCGCCCACCTCTGCCGTTTGGGTCCGTGCCATGCTGGCAAACGCGCCGGAGTTACAGGCATGAGGAGGCTGCATGATGGCAAGTTCCCGACCGGCTCCAATTTATTCCAACTGTTACTCCTGACCTGCCTCCAATCCCGCACGCATGGCAACACGAATATTCCAGCCATTGTAAGTATTAAAAATATTTTTTTATTGAACAATATCATTGGGCTAAATCAGTTTTAGAGTCAGGATTTTAATTTGCTCTGGTCCTGTCCGTGCATTTTAGCTGTAGGTCAAGCTATGGTTTGTTTCTCTGTTTGTTGCTGCTGATGTCAGTTGTGTCAACTATGAAAATTGTGGAGTGTCACATTTCACCTTTAAATTGGGATTTTAACAAATCTTGTATTAAATCACACAAGAAAAGTACAAATTTATTTGTAAATGCAGAAATACCCTTTTCAGCATTACTTGCTCAGCTGGCTTTGGACACGTTCCAAAAATCAGTAAATGAGCTATTAGGTTCCACTTAAACTGGTCCAGTTAAAAGGGTCAGGGATCTAATCTGATATGCCAATTATTTAGCCTTACGGCCAGAAAGCGTACACATTTAGGTTTCTTAATGCATCTGATTTGTAATGTACCCTTCCTGTATTGTACCATTTGTTGCTTGCATCATATCAAGGTCTGGAGGAGACCATATGTGCTCTTAACATATTTCTGACACTAATGTTGCCTGTAGCCAAAATGAAGAAGCATCATATATCGTAAACTATTATTAATCGTTAGTTTGACAGCATGACTAGCCCTCAGTAATTGTGCAATTTCAAACACGCTCATTTTCTTTTCTTGGTATTCACATCTGCTCACATTGTCCTTTTTAAAGTGTAGTTACAGCTCGGGCTAGTCATTTTCATTTTCTTTGTCTCAGGCTGTTGCTGATGTAATCCGACTGCATCACTGTTGTTATAACAACAATTGTAAAATGGAGCAGCTGGCTAAAAATGGCATGAATCGGGTGACTGGAGTGAACTTTTTGACAAGGAGTTGAAAATCAAACAAAAACAGCTTTTATGGAGAGATCGCAGTATTTTTCTTGTGATTTTTCTGAAAGAAAAATGGACTGATTTAAATCTTGTTTTAAAAGATCTGGTTTTTACTACTTTTTTTTAGAAAATGGTGCTTAAATCTTTTCTTGAGTGTGCATACTCATTTGATTTATTTCAATGTCACTGTGATATTTTTCATGGGAAAAATATAGTTCTTAAATTTTCCATACACAGATTTTATTTTATTAGTCAATCTGATCTGTAACATAGTTGCTGTACATGCAGATTAGTGATTTTTAAAAATCTATAATTTACTATTAAAATAATTTTGTAATAGACATCGTGAAAATGATATTTCCTCAGGCCCTATGTAATGCCACCTTTCAACAGCATTTGGAGGTCTCAAAATAAAAATTTCCATTACATACTCATTTTAACAGGAACCAGGCATACACAATATATACTTACTAAAAGGTAAGTAATTATATTTTGTAAGAAAAATAAATCTGAGGAAAATACCTGACATTGCTTGGTGAATTTAAGTCTGCAATCTAATACCAGGGTTTATTATAATGTGCACAAACCACTTGGCTCATTATTTCAGTTTATATCATCAGAAATCCTAGAGGGATCACAGTCAGACAATGTTTGCAAATTTGCCTATTCTGCTATAAATGTTATTATTTTATGGAGAGTGGAGGGTGGATAAGGGGAAACAGAAGATGTAGTGTATTTGGATTTCCAGAAGGCATTCGATAAAGTGCCATATAGAAGGTTACTGTACAAAATAAGAGCTCACGGGGTTGGGGGTAATATATTAGCATGGAGAGAGGATTGACTAACTAACAGAAAACAGAGAGTTGGGACAAATGGGTCATTTTCTGGTTGGCAAACGGTAACTAATGGGGTGGCACAGGGATCAGTGCTGGGGCCTCAACTGTTTACAATCTATATTAATGACTTGGATGAAGGCACCGAGTGTAATGTAGCCAAGTTTGCTGATGATACAAAGATGGGTGGGAAAGCAAGTTGTGAGGAGGACACAAAGAATCTGCAAAGGGATATAAACAGACTAAGTGAGTGGGAAAACATTTGTCAGATGGAGTATAATGCGGGAAAACGTGAGGTTATCCACTTTGGCAGGAAAAATAAAAAAGCAAAATTATTTTTTAAATGGAGAGAGATTGCAAAATGCTGCAGTACAGAGGGACCTGGGGGTCCTTGTGCATGAAACACAAAAAAATGAGTATGCAGGTTCAGCAAGTAATCAGGAAGGCAAATGGAATGATGCCTTTATTGCAAGGGGGATGGAGTATAAAAGCAGAGATGTCCTGCTACAACTGTACAGGGTATTAAAACAACAACTGGCTGTCAGCCATGATATGCGAGGATTCTTCATTGCAGTCAAGGCCACCTATGGTCCAAACTCCCAAGGCCCCACCCCACTCCTAGCCAAAAACGGGGAAACACTCATCAAGAACACCGAGGCTGTCAGGGCCCGATGGAAGGAGCACTTTGAATATTTCCTCAATCGAGACTCTGCCTTTGACTCGAGTGTTCTCGACTCCATCCCGCAGCATGCGGCCCGCCACCAACTCAGTGAAACTTCAACATTGCACGAGATAGGCAAAGCCATAAAACAGCTCAAGAATAACAAGGCTACGGGTGCGGATGGAATCCCTGCTAAGGCGCTAAAGTATGGCGGAGAGGCGCTGTTGGCGTGGATACATGACTTCATCTCTCTCGTCTGGAGGGAGGAGAGCGTGTCGGGAGATCTCAGAGATACATTGATTGTGAACATTTTTTAAAAAGGGTACAAGTCCAACTGCGGCAACTACAGGGGAATCTCCCTGCTATCAACCACTGGGAAAGTTGTTGCTAGAGTTCTCCTCAACCGTCTTCTCCCTGTGGCTGAGGAGCTCCTCCCGGAATCACAGTGCGGATTTCGTCCTCTATGGGGCACAATGGACATGACCTTTGCAGCGCGACAGCTGCAGGAAAAATGCAGGGAGCAACGCCAGCCCTTATATATGGCCTTCTTCGATCGTACAAAGGTCTTTGACACTGTAAACCGTGAGGGTCTATGGAGCCTCCTCTTCAGTTTTGGAGGCCCCCAAAAGTTTGTCAACATCATTCGCCTGTTTCACGACGACATGCAGGCCGTGATCCTTACTAACGGATCCATTACAGACTCAATTCACGTCTGGACCGGGGTCAAACAGGGCTGCGTCATCGCTCCAAGCCTCTTCTCAATCTTCCTCGCCGCTATGCTCCACCTCACAATCAAAAAGCTCCCCGCTGGAGTGGAACTAAACTACAGATCAGTGGGAAACTGTTTAACCTACGCCGCTTCCAGGCCAGGTCCAAGATCACCCAAACCTCTGTCGTTGAGCTGCAGTATGCGGATGATGCCTGCGTCTGTGCACATTCTGAGGCTGAACTCCAGGATATAGTCACTGTATTCACTTAGGCATATGAAAGCATGGGCCTTACGCTTAACATCTGTAAGACAAAGATCCTCCACCAGCCTGTCCCCGCCGCACAGCACTGCCCTCCAATCATCAAGATTCACGGCGCGGCCCTCGACATCGTGGACCATTTCCCAGATCTCGGGAGCCTCTTATCAACAAAGGCAGACATTGATGCGGAGATTCAACATTGCCTCCAGTGCGCAAGTGCAGCCTTCAGCCGTCTGAGGAAAAGAATGTTTGAAGACCAGGCCATCAAATCTACCACCAAGCTCATGGTCTACAGGGCTGTAGTAATAGCTGCCCTCCTGTATGGATCTGAGGCATGGACGATGTAGAGAAGTCACTTCAAGACGCTGGAGATCTATCACAAAACGACGTCTCCGCAAGATCCTGCAAATCCCCTGGGAGGACAGGCACACCAGCATCAGTGTCCTCGTCCAGGCTAACATCCACAGTACTGAAGCATTGACCACACTCAATCAGCTTCGCTGGGCAGGCCACATAGTTTGCATGCCAGATACGAGACTCCCTAAGCAAATGCTTTATGCGGAGCTCCTTCATGGTAAATGAGCCAAAGGTGGGCAGTGGAAGCTTTACAAAGACATCCTCAAAGCCTCCCTGGTAAAGTGCGACATCACCATTGACACCCAGGAGACCCTGGCCGAAGACCGCCCAAGGTAGAGAAAGTGTATCCGGGAGGGCGTTGAGTTCTTCGAGTCCCAACGCAAATAGCATGAAGAGGTCAGGCGCAGACAGTGGAAGGAGCGCACGGCAAACCAGCCCCACCCACCCCTTCCCTCGATGAATATCTGTCCCACCTGTGACAGAGTCTGTGGCTCTCATATTGGGCTGTTCAGCCACCAGAGAATTCACTTTAGGAGTGGAAGCAAGTCTTCCTCGATTCCGAGGGACTGCCTATGATGGGAGGGATGCTAAGACCACATCTAGAGTATTGTGTACAGTTTTGGTCTCTTTATTTAAGGAAGGATATACTTGCATTGGAGGCAGTTCAGAGAAGGTTCACTTGGTTGATTCCTGAGATGAATACTTATTGGAGTTTAGAAGAATGAGAGATGATCTTATTGAAACATACAAGATACTGAAGGGGCTTGACAGGGTAGATGCAGAGAGGATGTTTCCACTCGTGGGGGAGTCTAGAACTCGGGAGCATTGTTTAAGAATAAGGGGTCACCCATTTAGAACTGAGATGAGGAGGAATTTCTTCTCTCAGAGGGTTGTAAATCTGTGGAATTTTCTGCCCCAGAGAGCCCTGGAGGCTGGATCATTGAATACATTTAAGGTGAAGGTAGACAGATTTTTGAATGATAAGAGTGTGAAGGGTTATGATTGGCTATTGGATTGGTGAGTATTTAATCTTTTTCTTTTTCTTTTCTTATCAGTAGGTAACCTTTGGCATTGTTGACAAATTAAGTTAATTTAAGGGTTAAGTCATGGCAGGAGAGCCCAGACCGTGTCATGCTCCTCCTGTGCTATGTGGAAAATCAAGGACGCTTTCAGTGTCCCTGACTACTATGTGTGCAGGAAGTGTGTCCAGTTGCAGCTCCTGACAGACCGCATTGCGGCACTGGAGCTGCGCATGGATTCACTCTGGAGCATCCGCGATGCTGAGGATGTCGTGAATAGCACGTTTAGTGAGTTGGTCACACCGCAGGTAAAGGTTACACAGGAGATAGGAAATGGGTGACCAGCAGGAAGAGCAGTGGAAGGAAGGTAGTGCAGGGGTCCCCTGCGGTCATCTCCCTCCAAAACAGATACACCATTTTGGGTACTGTTGGGAGAGATGGCTCATCCAGGGAAGGCAGCAGCAGCCAAGTTCATAGCACCATGAGTGGCTCTGCTGCACAGGAGGACAGGAAAAAGAGTGGGAGAGGTATAGTGGTAGGGGATTCTATTGTAAGGGGAATAGATAGTCTATTCTGCGGCCGCAAACGAGACTCCAGGAAGGTATGTTGCCTCCCTGGTGCAAGGGTCAAGGATGTCTCGGAGCAGCTACAGGGCATTCTGGAGGGGGAGGTTGAATAGCCAGTTGTCGTGGTGTATATAGATACCAACGATATAGGTAAAAAATGGGATGAGGTCCTACAAGCTGAATTTAGGGAGCTAGTTGATAAATTAAAAAGTAGGACCTCAAAGGACTTCAGAATTGCTATCAGTGCCATGTGCTAGTCAGAGTAGAAATAGGACAGTTAAGATGAATACGTGGCTTGAGGAATGGTGTAAGAGGGAGGGATTCAAATTCCTGGGACATTGGAACCGGTTCTGGGGGAGGTGGGACCAATACAAACCGGAACCGATGTCCTAGGAGGAGTGTTTGCTAGTGCTGTTGGGGAGGGTGTAAACTAATATGGCAGGGAGATGGGAATCTATGCAGGGAGACAGAGGGAAGTAAAATGGGGGCAGAAGCAAAAGGTAGAAAGCAGATAAGGAAAAGTGGAGGGCAGAGAAACCGAAGGCAAAATCAAAAAGAGCCACTTTACAACATAATTCTAAAAGGACAAAGTGTGTTAAAAAAAACAAGCCTGAAGACTCTGTGTCTCAATGCGACGAGCATTTGTAATAAGGTGGATGAATTAACTGCGCAGATAGCTGTTAACGGATATGATGTAATTGGAATTACGGAGGCGTGGCTCCAGGGTGAACAAGGCTGGGAACTCAACATCCAGGGGTATTCAATATTCAGGAAGGATAGACAGAAGGGAAAAGGAGGTGGGGTAGCATTGCTGGTTAAAGAGGAGGTTAACGCAATAGTAAGGAAGGACATTAGCTTGGATGATGTGGAATCTGTATGGGTAGAGCTGCGGAACACCAAAGAGCAGAAACCGCTCGTGGGAGTTGTGTACAGACCACCAAACAGTGGTAGTGAGGTTGGGGATGGCATCAAACAGGAAATTAGGGATGCGTGCAATAAAGGTACAGCAGTTATCATGGGTGACTTTAATTTACATATAGATTGGGAGAACCAAACTGGTAGCAATACGGTGGAGGAGGATTTCCTGGAGTGTATAAAGAATGGTTTCCTAGACCAATATGTTGAGGAACCAACTAGAGAGCAGGTCATCCTAGACTAGGTCTTGTGTAATGACAGAGGATTAATTAGCAATCTTGTTGTGCAAGGCCCCTTGGAGAAGAGTGACCATAATATGGTAGAATTCTTCATTAAGATGGAGAGTGACACAGTTAATTCAGAGACTAGGGTCCTGAACTTAAAGAAAGGTAACCTCGATGGTATGAGACGTGAATTGGCTAGGATAGACTGGCGAATGATACTTAAAGGGTTGATGGTGGATAGGCAATGGCAGACATTTAAAGATCACATGGATGAACTTCAACAATTGTACTTCTCTGTTTGGTGTAAAAATAAAATGGGGAAGGTGGCTCACCTGTGGCTAACAAGGGAAATTAGGGATAGTATTAAATCCAAGGAAGAGGCATATAGATTGGCCAGAAAAAGCAGCAAACTGGAGGACTGGGAGAAATTTATAATTCAGCAGAGGAGGACAAAGGGTTTAATTAGGAAGGGGAAAATAGAGTATGAGAGCAAACTTGCTGGGAACGTAAAAAGTGACTGCAAAAGCTTCTATAGATATGTGAAGAGAAAAAGATTAGTGAAAACAAATGTAGGTCCCTTGCAGTCAGAATCAGGTGAATTTATAATGGGGCGCAAAGAAATGGCAGACAATTGAACAAATACTTTGGTTCTGTCTTCACTAAGGAAGACAAAAATAACCTTCCGGAAATAATAGGTGACTGTGGGTCTAGCGAGAAGGAAGAACTGAAGGAAATCCTTATTAGTCTGGAAATTGTGTTAAGGAAATTGATGGGATTGAAGGCTGTTAAATCCCAGGGCCTGATAGTCTGCATCCCAGAGTACTTAAGGAAGTGGCCCTAGAAATAGTGGATGCATTGGTGGTCATTTTCCAACGTTCTATAGACTCTCGATCAGTTCCTATAGATTGGAGGGTAGCTAATATAACCCCATTTTTTAAAAAAGGAGGGAGAGAGAAAACAGGGAATTGTAGACCCGTTAGCCTGACATCGGTAGTGGGAAAAATATTGGAATGAAGTATTAAAGATGTAATAGCAACGCATTTGGAAAGCAGTGGCAGGATCGGTCCAAGTCAGCATGAATTTAAGAAAGGGAAATCATGCTTGACAAATCTTCTAGAATTTTTTGAGGATGTAACTAGTAGAGTGGAAAACGGAGAATCAGTGGATGTGGTGTATTTGGTCTTTCAAAAGGCTTTTGACAAGGTCCCACACAAGAGATTAGTGTGCAAAATTAAAGCACATGATATGGGGTGTAATGTATTCATTTGGATAGAGAACTGGTTGGCAGACAGGAAGCAAAGAGTAGGAATAAATGAGTCCTTTTCAGAATGTGGGGTACTGCAAGGTTCAGTGCTGGGACCCCAGCTATTTACAATATACATTAAAGATTTAGGCGAAGGAATTGAACGTAATATCTCCAAGTTTGCAGATGACACTAAGCTGGGTGGCAGTGTGAGCTGTGAGGAGGATGCTAAGAGGCTGCAGGGTGACTTGGACAGGTTAGGTGAGTGGGCAAACACTTGGCAGATGCAGTATAATGTAGAAAAATGTGAGGTTATCCACTTTGGTGGCAAAAACAGAAAGGCAGAATATTATCTGAATGGTGATAGATTAGGAAAAGGGGAGGTGCAACGAGACCTGGGTGTCATGCTACATCAGTGATTGAAAGTTGGCAAGCAGTTACAGCAGGCGGTGAAGGCGGCAAATGGCATGTTGGCCTTCATAGCGAGAGGATTTGAATATAGGAACAGGGAGGTCTTATTGCAGTTGTACAGGGCCTTGGTGAGGCTACACCTTGAATATTGTGTACAATTTTGTTCTCCTAATCTGAGGAAGGACATTCTTGCTATTGAGGGAGTGCAGCGAAGGTTCACCAGACTGATTCCCGGGATGGTAGGACTGACGTATGAAGAAAGACTGGATCGACTAGGCTTATATTCTCTGGAATTTAGAAGAATGAGAGGGGATCTCATAGAAACATATAAAATTCTGACGGGACTGGACAGCTTAGATGCAGTAAGAATGTTCCCGATGTTGGGGAAGTCCAGAACCAGGGGTCACAGTCTAAGGTTAAGGGGTAAGCCATTTAGGACCGAGATGAGGAGAAACTTCTTCACTCGGAGAATTTTGAACCTGTGGAATTCTCTACCACAGAAAGTTGTTGAGGCCAGTTCGTTAGATATATTCAAAGGGAGTTAGATGTGGCCCTTACGACTAAAGGGATGAAGGGGTATGGAGAGAAAGCAGGAATGGGGTACTAAAGTTGCATGATCAGCCATGATCATATTGAATGGTGGTGCAGGCTCGAAGGGCCGAATGGCCTACTCCTGCACCTATTTTCTATGTTTCTATGTTATGGGGAGTGGGCAGGGAAGTGGAGCTGACTCCATGATCAGATCAGCCATGATCTTATTCAATGGCGGAGCAGGCTCGAGGGGCCAAATGGCCTGCTGCTGCTCCTATTTCTTATGTTATTATCTAAATATAACTCAATATCATTGCAGTTCAAACCACTTGGCTCAGTACACATTGATTCAGCTCTGGTGCTTGGATTGCAGAAGGCTACAAATCATCACTGTTGAGCATCGTATACACTGCTAGCAAAAAGAAAAAGTACCCAACATGTGATTAAAATCATCCCTACTAATTCCATCTATATTTTAAATATTTTTCTGCTGACAGTTGCTCCCATCCTCTCCTGAACGTACTGATCTGCTGAGCTACTATTCCACAGGCATCAGTTCCCTTCTTTGAGCTGAGACAGTGAGCATTGTCGGGCTATTCAACAGTGAAGATATCACATCCAAGCATCATTTTTATCATCACCCAACATCCACACAGGCTCAGCTATACATTTTACAAAGAATAACTTTGAATGTTTTTCAAGGATATAATCCATCCTCGGTTTAAGTCGAGATGTTAAGTTTCTATCATCTATTTACTACTGCCATATAACAGTCTGGTCTTTGTATTCTGGAAGGTGGAATTCATTGAAAGTCATCCGTTGCACACAGATTTTGAAGCTGAAATTTTGAGTGCCTTGCTCTGCAAGTAAAACTATCAGTGGAACAGAACTTCTGTCTGTCCAGACACTACGAAGCAGATCTTGTCTCCAGGCATGGGGTTATCTGCATGGATGAAGTAGACTGCAGGCTCTTGCAAAGGCCTGCTCTGATAGAGGCCCAGAAAACTAGAGCAGTACCATGCCACACAAAGGCAGAAGAAAGGTCAGGAAGAGTCCAATGATGATGCGGAAAGAATTCTCTTCAGATTCTGAGTCATTTGTGCTTCTGTGCCTGTTGATGGCTTGTAGCCTTTCAAAAGGCCTCAGCAGTCCTCACACCAGCTCTTTGTTGGCAAGAATTCTGCTGAAGCCTTCTAAGGGTCAACTAGGTGAAATTCTTGTGAATTCCCCAGATTTGTCCCTTTGAAATGGGAGGGGGAGACGAGCCATGAACTCACGACTGGAAAAAGGCCGCACATCAGAAATGGTGTAAAATTTGGATGGATCTGGGTTATGCCCAAATTCTGGCCACAGGTGTGCGATCTTCCCACTCTCTGCCCTGCCTCTGTAACAGAATTTTAGGGCCTTTATCTTTTTCTCATGTGTAATTCACATTAAAAAAAAAAATTTAGGTGATTCATGTGTCGAAAATTCTTTTGTTTGATTCATAAATTTAACTCTTGTTTCCACGTTTCCACATTAGTCTTATTTGACAATATATCTTTCCACTAATCTGAGCCATATATTCGATGTCTGAAGAAGTCATTAAGCAAAGTGCCATCTAACATATATCTGAATGTAGGCCAAGCCATGGGAGAAGTGTCTCTACCTTTTCCTGACCTCCCTTAGCAAAGACTTTAACCAGATTACAGCAGCATTAGTCGATGCTTTTTATTCTCAGAGTAATCCCAAATCTTGGCACCAAAACAGAATTTTAGAGTTGAAATTAAGTTTGCAAATGAGCCTTTCTTTGCTACAGTGTGCACTTCAGGTGACCTGTTTGACCACTCTATCCTCTCCAATGCCTCTGCACTGTCATCCAGCTGGGTGGGACTGCACTCAGCTGGTTTCATTCTTATCTATCTAATTGTAGCCAGAGAATTTCCTGCAATGGCTTCTCTTCCCGCCCCCCGCATCGTTACCTCTGGTGTCCCCCAAAGCCTTGGCCCCCTCCTATTTCTCATCTACATGTTGTCACTTGGCGACATCATCCGAAAACACAGCATCAATTTCCACATGTACACGGATGACACCCAGCTCTACCTCACTACCACTTCTCTCGAGCCCTCCAAATTGTTAAGACTGTTTATCTGACATCCAGTTCTGGATAGGCAGAAATGTTTTCCAATGGAATATTTGGAAGACCAAAGCCATTGTTTTTGGTCCCCGCCATAAACTCCGCTCCCTAACCACTGACTCCATCCCTCGCCCCAATTTCTGTCCAAGGCTGAACCACACTGTTCGCAACCTTGGTATCATATTTGACCCTGAAATGAGCTTTCGACCACATATCGCAGCATAACTAAGACTGCCTATTTCCACCTCCATAACATCGCCCGTCTCCGCCCTTGCCTCAGCTCATCCACTGCTGAAACCCTGATCCATGCCTTTGTTACCTCTAGACATGATGATTCCAACGCACTCCTGGATACCCTCCCACATTCTACCTTATGTAAACTAGAGATGACCCAAAACTCGATTGCCCGTGTCCTAACTCGCACCAAGTCCTGCTCACCCATCACCCCTGTGCTCGCTGACCTACATTGGCTTCCGGTTAAGCAACGCCTCGATTTCAAAATATAATTTTCAAATCCTTCCGTAACCTCGTCCCTCCCTATCTCTGCAATCTCCTCCAGCCCCACAATCCATCGAGATGTCTGCGCTCTCTAATTCTGTCCACTTGAGCATCCCTGATTATAATCGCTCAACCATTGGTGACTACGCCTTTTGTTCCCTAGGCCCCAAGCTCTGGAATTCCCTCCCTAAATCTTTCCACCTATCCACTGCTTTCCTCCTTCATGACACTCCTTAAAACCTACCTCTTTGACCAAGCTTTTGGTCACCTGTGCTAATTTCTCCTTATGTGGCTCGGTGTCAAATCTTTTGTCTCGTAATACTCCTGTGAAATGCCTTGGAACGTTTAACTATGTTAAAGGTGCTATATAAATACAATTCATTGATAATGTGGCAGGGGTTTAGAAAGTATAACTCTGCAAATGTTTTAAGGCAAGTATTTTCATTAACTGTATGCTATTACAAGAAGAATGTAAAAAATTAGTTTAACTACATGGTACGATACTGATCCATACTGACCAACAAGGCCCTAAGGTTGATCTCTGGGTTGGCCGGCAGAGTGAAAGTTGGAATGCTACAACTGTGTCAGTCTTTTTGAATTCAAGGGATTGATCTTGGGTGGAAAGCTGGCAGAAACTGCTTCTGCTCCATTTTGCTGGAAAATAAAAGGCAATATTCTGATTCTGCTGCAAAGGTACACTGAAAACAATTAAGGGCTGAGCTTGTGTGCACAACTTCAGAAGAAGGTTTGGAAAGGGATAGGGAGCACGCTAGTGAAAAATTGGGTGGAAGTCAAATTTAAAGTAATGGTGACAATTAAAGGGGAGGGTTACAATGGGAGAATAAAATTCTGAAAGCACTTAAGAGAGCCTCAACCTATTAGCAGACTCCACCAAGATTAAAGGAGCAGTGCTCAAGGAGGATTAAGGCAGAAATGAAGGGAAATGAAATCTAAGGTGCAGGTGCATATCTGCAAGCGAGAGGCGGAACTGTCCAATACTCAACCTCCTGCTTGATTACTGCTGCATAACATAGTTGCTCGGATTGTTCACCTCTGTCACTTCATAGCTCCATACTTCATAGCTCAGCCGGACTGCAGTATGTCCTGCGAGGAGATGGGGCAAAGTTTGAAGCCAAATCTGACCGTTTCTGTCATTGCATGTGTCAGTCAGGCTTGGTGGGGGGGGCGGGGTGGGGTGAGGAGCGGAAGAGATCCCAGTGAGAGCTTTGACTGGGCCCACCCAAAAGAGAAATGGAATGCTTTCAGGACTGTTTTTTGAGTGGCCTCTATGGTTCTCATCATAGTCCAGGGGTTGAAAATTGCATCAGGTGGGGCTTGAGCATCAATGGGAGGCCGAGGTGACTCCCACTTTCCCACCAACCCCACCCCCAGATTTTCAATTACCGGCCATCCATTTTTCAGATGAAAAATTGGCAGCTGGCATCTTATCACGAAAGTAAAACCCCATGGGATCCAGGGCATCGCGGCAAGTTGGATCCAAAATTGGCTCGGAGGCAGGAAGCAAAGGGTAATGGTTGCTGGGTGTTTTTGTGACTGGGAAGATGTTTCCAGTGGGGTTCCACAGGGCTTAGTGCTGGGTCCCTTGCTTTTTGTGATATATATCAATGTCTCGGACTTGAATGTTGGGGTATGATTAAGAAGTTTGCAGATGACACTAAAATAGGCTGGGTGGTTGACAATGAAGAAGAAAGCTGCGGACTGCAGGAAGATATCAATGTACTGGTCAGGTGGGCAGAACAGTGGCAAATGGAATTCAATCTGGAGAAATGTGAGGTAATGCATTTGGGGAGGGCTAACAAGGCAAGGGAATACACATTAAATGGTATAACACTGAAAAGTGTAGAGGAACAAAGGGACCTTGGAGTGCAGGTCCACAGATCCCTGAAGGTAGCAGGCCAGGTAGATATGGTGGTTAAGAAGACATCTGGAATACTTGCCTTTATTAGTCGAGGCAAGGAATACAAGAGCAAGGAGGTTATGTTTTTTTCGACAAAAACGGTAGCGATACGTGAACCTTTTTAGGCCAAACTTTCGGGTTTTACATCCATCGATAACGGGGGTGTTGCACGAGGATTCGCGGCGCAAAAACGTTATCGATGGATGTAAAAGGCCGGGAGCGCTGCGAAAGAGGTCTTGGGAGGGGGGAGAAAAAATTGCAAAAAGTATTCCAAAAACATCAGAAAACCCTTAGCTAGCAAATTGCTGAAAAATAATTTAAAAAATAAAAACTTTCACTTACCGTTTTTGCAGGTTTACATACTTAACACTGCTGGCGGGCTGCACCAACAGGTCTGATCTGTTGGTACTCTGGGCATGGCATACGGTTGGGAGAGAGCTGAAAGTACGACGGTAATACAATCGGCGTTGTTGCACGATACTTGAAAGCGCCGCTGCAAACAGGTGTCCGAGGATCCCACCCGGGCTTTGTAAACGGGTTTTCACTGTGGAGAGTCAAATTGCAGCAAAAACCTGATTGCAAACCTGCCGAAAATCTGGCCCGCTGGGTCTGTTTTCTTTGCAACAGACGAGACAGAGGAGGCTGAGGAGCGACCCAATTGTGGTATATAAAATTATAAGGGGCCTAACCAGGAGGCATAGATTTAAAGTAATTGGGGAGAGGTTTAGAGGAGTTATGAGGGGAAATTCCTTCACCCAGAGGGTGGTGGGGGTCTGGAACTCACTGCCTGAAAGGGTGGTAGAGGCAGAAACCCTTACCACATTTAACAGATACTTGGATGAGCACTTAAAGTGCCATAACCTACAGAGCTATGGACCAAGAGCTAGAAAGTTGGATAAGGCTGGATAGCTCTTGGTCAGCAGGCGTGGACACGATCGGCAAAATGACCTCCTGCTGTGCTGTAAATTTCTATGATTCTATCTGAAAATCGCCCCCTAGCCTTTAAAATAAACTTACAATTTTCCTCTTCCTGCCTAGACCCACCTGAGTTTGAGAGGGAGAAATTCAACATTTTGATGCCCATTTTTGGGGTGTAAAATGAGTGTTGGGAAGTCCAACTTCAGTTCAAAATTTCCCACGTCCGATCTCCAACAGAAGTGAGCTGGCCACCATACTGAATAGGTCGACTTTTAGTTGTCCCAGGCAGTCACCTATAAGCAGTGGGATCATCATTCAAACATTAAAATCTGGGATGTTTGCCTGTTCAAGGACCCATATCCCAAACTGAACTGCGGGAGCGTCAAATTTGCAGATTCTTATGTCCGCCCAGTAATTCTTGAAGCCAACAGTTGTCAGGCAGGCTGCATCAGTGATACAGGAATGTAAGAATTCCATGAGGCCCTTTCTGCTGCCAGGTTTACCTGGGATATTTAAAGGGATCCCCAATTGTGTTACTCTTTTTTGCTTGTTAATGGGCTTGAGGGCCTTATTTCTTTGCTATCTTGGCTGCTGTAGCTGTGTTTGAAACTCATGGACAGTGACTTTCAGGTGCTTCAGCACCATATCTGTACAGGGGCTTCAGGTCATTATTGGTGAAATATGGGTGCGCTGCTCGACCTGCCATTGTGGCAGGAGGACAAGTAGGAAGAACATCTAAGGAGAGAACAGTAACCTGCTAGCTGGTTGGAGACCAGGGCAAAGGAGTGTTTGGACTAGAACTTCCTCCCTCGTCTTCAGTGAGAATCCCCTCAATCACTTCTGTTTGATGGTGATCTGAAAACATTAAGATTTAGGACTGTTTGGTAATTGATTGCATCAGTCAGCAGCTAGGCCGTTCAGGAATGATGTCAGGATGCACTTCTTCACACAAAGACTCGTGGAAATCTGGAACTTTCTCCTCCGCAAAAAGCTGTTGAGGTTAGATCAATGGAAATGTTTTAAAAACTGGGATTGATAGATTTTGTTAGGTAAGGGTGGTAAGGGTTTCGAAACTAAGGCGGTTAGATGGAGTTAAGATATAGATCAGCCACGATCTAATTGAATGGCGGAACAGGCTCGAGAGACTGAATGGAATACCTCTACACTTTTGTTCCTTCCTCACCCATCTCCCATTACGGGGGGAAAGAGAAGCAAGCTCTTTATGGTCACCTCTTCCATTAACACCCCCAGAGCAGCGCCCCAAAATCGGCGGGCTCTTGCTGCACCACATCTGCCTGCCATTTCAAATGCTGCACTGCCAAACACCGTTGTTAACAGCCAAAGTGCACCTCCCCTTTAAGAGATGCAGGCTACTTTTAAACGGTGTCACTGATGCCTGATTTCCCAACACTTGAAGGTTGAAATTGGAGAATTTGTTGCTTTGATTAATGCAATCAATGGCCAAGAGGTCCTAAATCTTAATATTTAGAGATCCCCATGTACCCAAACTGATTGAGGGACTGCAAAAGCGTTGTAGATACTTGATGATTATTTTGCCTTGTACTAGTGACATTACTATTTTCAGCTCCCATCCACCAATCATACTGGATATTTTTGCTCTTCATCTCCTGAAGGTGTGGCTCACACTTCAGCTTAACTATGTGGGTATTGACAGAACTTATTCAACTAATTAGTCTTCATCTATGCATGTAGATAATGATAATTTGCAGGCTCTTTAATCATTGAGGACATTTCTGTCCTCACCTAATAACCACATACTTCCAGCAGTAGTCACTGAATAGCGATGAGGAGTGGGGTCTTTGTTTGATTCCCCCACCCCCAGCCTGGAGGACATTGAGGCCAATTATTGCCATCTGAGATCAGCTAACTCAGCATAGACCAGGGATTGAACTTGTTTCTTTCCTGGTCTTACATGGCTCAGCATCACACAATGTTGTGCGGTCACTGTGCAGCCAGTGCTTTTTGTTGTCCTGACAGCACACATTACCCATACTTTGGACTACCATAAAAGCATAGCAATTGCCGTGCCGTACTTTCCAAAAAGATTATCCATTCTTCCCCTCCTGAAATATAACAAGTGACCTCTTAACATCTTATTCGGTATCATCAATAACTCTAACTCTTTTAGCAGACAGTTGGAATTGGTTCCTCAAAGATAATACCCCTAGTCCCTCGCTAATACTTTTGCAGGAAATTGCAGTGCCGTTCTGCAAGACAATATAATCACTCGCCTCAAAATAAAAATGCAATACTTGCTAGTTAAGCAAACCTAGAGGGCAAAATTGTAGCCTTACAGCAGTAACATAAACAGTTAGGCTCAGATGAAAATGCCAGCAGCTTATGCATCTAAGCTGTGATTCCCCAGCAAGGCAAACGATCATTTTTTTTTAGCTAAACGAGAAAGCAAGGTTAGGGAAGCACATAGAAATGAAACCTCCTGGCATTTACTTAGTAAGATAGCAAGGTACAGATTGAAAGAAACTATTGTGGCCCACCTGACAATCCTGAAGTTTGAGAAATCCCATAAGACGACTTTTGTGTATCATACCCCTCAATTGCTTTCTCTACCAAATATGCTGCGTTAATCTTAACCTAGCCCACCTGGTGGGAAACTGACAGGAATCAGATCGTCCACCTGTTTTACACCATACATAGGAACAGGAGTAGGCCATTTAGCCCCTCAAGCCTGTTCTGCCACTCAGTGAGATCATGGCTGATCTGTGACCTAACTCCAAATACCCACTTTTGTGCCATATCCATCAATACCTTTGCTTAACAAAAATCTATCAATCTAAGATTTAAAATTAACAATTGACCTCACACCAACTGCCGTTTGCAGAAGAGAATTCTAAACTTCTATCAGTCTTTGCGTGTAGAAGTGTTTCCTAACTTCATTCGTGAAAGGCTTGGCTCTAATTTTTAGACTATAGCCCCGAGTACTAGACTCCATGACCAGTGGAAATAGTTTCTCTCGATCTACCCTATTAGTTCCCCTTAATATCTTGAAAACTTCGATCAAATCACCGCTTAACCTTCTAAATTCTAGGAAATACAACCCTAGTTTGTGTAATCTCTCCTCGTCCATGCCTGATTTTACTTTCCCTGTCCATCCCTTGCAGCAGTGAATCCATGACTCAGATCATACAATAGTGCTGCATAGATTGCTTGATATTTTTACCATGTCACCTTTCATCCCCTGTAAAGATCCTGATGCATGAAAGTTTCATCTGGTTGTCATTTATACAGGCGACCTCTGCATCGTGGCTCCAGGCTGTCTCTTCTTGGGTCACAAATTTCTCTGACCTCCTCCCGCGAAAACCTCAGTCTCCAGATACACCATACCTCTGATCTGATAGGTTCAGCTATGCCCTCCAGGGCCTTTAGATAAGGTTACGGGAATATGGCCAAACACGACAACTCCATCTCTGAGGCATCACTTCCTGTTCATCATCTTCCTCCTCCTCCAGGTGACATACTTAAGAACATAAGAACATAAGAAATCAGAGCACGAGTAGGCCATTTGACCCCTCGAGCCTGCTCTGACATTCAATGAGATCATGGCAGATCTTCTACCTCAACTCAACTTTCCTGCACGATCCCCATATCCCTTGATTCCCTTAATATGCAAAAATCTATCGATCTGTGTCTTGAATATGCTCAATGACCCAATCTCCACAGCCCTCTGGGATAGAGAATTTCAAAGATTCACAACTCTCTGAGTGACGATATAGGTAAAAAACGGGATGAGGTCCCACAAGCTGAATTTAGGGAGCTAGGAGATAAATTAAAAAGTAGGACCTCAAAGGTAGTAATCTCAGGATTGCTACCAGTGCCACGTGCAAGTCAGAAGAGAAATAGCAGGATAGTTAAGATGAATACGTGGCTTGAGGAATGGTGCAAGAGGGAGGGATTCAAATTCCTGGGACATTGGAACCAGTTCTGGGGGAGGTGGGACCAGCACAAACCGGAAGATCTGCACCTGGGCCGGACCAGAACCAATGTCCTAGGGGGAGTGTTTGCTAGTGCTGTTGGGGAGGGTTTAAATTAATATGGCAGGGGGATGGGAATCTATGCAGGGAGACAGATGGAAGTAAAATGGGGGCAGAAGCAAAAGTAGAAAGGAGATAAGGAAAGGTGGAGGGCAGAGAAATCAAAGACAAAAATCAAAAAGGGCCACGTTACAACACAATTCTAAAAGGACAAAGAGTGTTAAAAAAAACAAGCCTGAAGGCTCTGTGTCTCAATGCGATGAGCATTCATAATAAGGTGGATGAATTAACTGCGCAGATAGCTATTAACGGATATGATGTACTTGGAATTACGGAGGCATGGCACCAGGGTGACCAAGGCTGGGAACTCAACATCCAGGGTTATTCAATATTCAGGAAGGATAGACAGAAGGGAAAAGGAGGTGGGGTAGCGTTGCTGGTTAAAGAGGAGGTTAACGCAATAGTAAGGAAGGACATTAGCTTGGATGATGTGGAATCTGTATGGGTAGAGCTGCGGAACACCAAAGAGCAGAAAACGTTAGTGGAAGTTGTATACAGACCACCAAACAGTGGTAGTGAGGTTGGGGATGGCATCAAACAGGAGATTAGGGATGCGTGCAGTAAAGGTACAGCAGTTATCATGGGTGCCTTTAATCTACATATAGATTGGGAGAACCAAACTGGTAGCAATACGGTGGAGGAGGATTTCCTGGAGTGTATTAGGGATGATTTTCTACACCAAGATGTCGAGGAACCAACTAGAGAGCAGGCCATCCTAGACTAGGTCTTGTGTAATGACAGAGGATTAATTAGCAATCTTGTTGTGCGAGGCCCCTTGGGGAAGAGTGACCATAATATGGTAGAATTCTTCATTAAGATGGAGAGTGACACAGTTAATTCAGAGACTAGGGTCCTGAACTTAAAGAAAGGTAACTTCGATGGTATGAGACGTGAATTGGCTAGGATAGACTGGCGAATGATACTTAAAGGGTTGATGGTGGATAGGCAATGGCAGACATTTAAAGATCACATGTATGAACTTCAACAATTGTACATCCCTGTCTGGCATTAAAATAAAATGGGGAAGGTGGCTCAACTGTGGCTAACAAGGGAAATTAGTGATAGCGTTAAATCCAAGGAAGAGGCATATAAATTGGCCAGAAAAAGCAGCAAACCTGAGGACTGGGAGAAATTTAGAATTCAGCAGAGGAGGACAAAAGGTTGAATTAGGAGGAGGAAAATAGAGTATGAGAGTAAGCTTGCAGGGAACATAAAAACTGACTGCAAAAGCTTCTTTAGATATGTGAAGAGAAAACAATTAGTGAAGACAAATGTAGGTCCCTTGCAGTCAGAATCAGGTGAATTTATAATGAGGAACAAACAAATGGCAGACCAATTGAACAAATACTTTGGTTCTGTCTTCATTAAGGAAGACACAAATAACCTTCCAGAAATACGAGGGGACCGAGGATCTAGCAAGGAGGAAGAACTGAAGAAAATCCTTATTAGTCAGGAAATTGTGTTAGGGAAATTGATGGGATTGAAGGCCGATAAATCCCCAGGGTCTGAATCCCAGAGTACTTAAGGAAGTGGCCCGAAAATAGTGGACGCATTGGTGAACATTTTCCAACATTCTATAGACTCTGGATCAGTTCCTATGGATTGGAGGGTAGCTAATGTAACCCCACTTTTTAAAAAAGGATGGAGAGAGAAAACAGGGAATTATAGACAGGTTAGTCTGACATTGGTGGTGGGGAAAATGTTGGAATCAATTATTAAAGACGTAATAGCAGCGCATTTGGAAAGCAGTGACAGGATTGGTCCAAGTCAGCATGGATTTTTGAAAGGGAAATCATGCTGGACAAATCTTCTAGAATTTTTTGAGGATGTAACTGGTAGAGTGGACAAGGGAGAACCAGTGGATGTGGTGTATTTGGACTTTCAAAAGGCTTTTGACAAGGTTCCACACAAGAGATTGGTGTGCAAAATTAAAGTACATGGTCTGGGGGTAATGTATTGACGTGGATAGAGAACTGGTTGACAGATAAGAAGCAAAGAGTAGGAATAAATGGGTCCTTTTCAGAATGGCAGGCAGTGACTAGTGGTGTACCGCAAGGTTCAGTGCTGGGGCCCCAGCTATTTACAATATACATTAATGATTTGGACGAAGGAATTGAATGTAATATCTCCAAGTTTGCAGATGACACTAAGCTGGGTGGCAGTGTGAGCTGTGAGGAGCATGCTAGGAGGCTGCAGGGTGACTTGGACAGGTTAGGTGAATGGGCAAATACATGGCAAATACAGTATAATGTGGATAAATGTGAGGTTATTCACTTTGGTTGCAAATAACAGTAAGGCAGACTATTATCTGAATGGTGACAGATTAGGAAAAGGGAAGGTGCAACGAGACCTGGGTGTCATGGTACATCAGTCATTGAAAGTTGGCATGTATGTACAGCAGGCGGTGAAGAAGACAAATGGCATGTTGGCCTTCATAGTGAGTGGATTTGATTTAGGAGCAGGGAGGTCTTGCTGCAGTTGTACAGGGTCTTGGTGAGGCCGCACCTGGAGTACTGCATGCAGTTTTGGTCACCTTACTTAAGGAAGGATATACTAGCTTTGGAGGGGGTACAGAGACGATTCACTTGGCTGATTCCGGAGATGAGGGGGTTACCTTATGATGATAGATTGAGTAGACTGGGTCTTTACTCTTTGGAGTTCAGAAGGATGAGGGTGATCTTATAGAAACATTTAAAATAATGGCAGGGATAGACAAGATAGAGGCAGAGAGGTTGTTTCCACTGGTCGGGGAGACTAGAACTAGGGGGCACAGCCTCAAAATACGGGGGAGCCAATTTAAAACCGAGTTGAGAAGGAATTTCTTCTCCCAGAGGGTTGTGAATTTGTGGAATTCTCTGCCCAGGGAAGCAGTTGAGGCTAGCTCATTGAATGTATTCAAATCACAGATAGATAGATTTTTAACCAATAAGGGAATTAAGGGTTATGGGGAGCGGGCGGGTAAGTGGAGCTGAGTCCACGGCCAGATCAGCCATGATCTTGTTGAGTGGCGGAGCAGGCTCGAGGGGCTAGATGGCCTACTCCTGTTCCTGATTCTTATGTTATGTTCTTATGTTCACACCTTGAATATTGTGTACAATTTTGGTCTCCTAATCTGAGGAAGGACATTCTTGCTATTGAGGGAGTGCAGCGAAGGTTCACCAGCCTGATCCCTGGGATGGCAGGACTGACATATGAAGAAAGACTGGATCGATTGGGCTTATATGACTGGAATTTAGAAGAATGCAAGGGGATCTCATAGAAACATATAAAATTCTGATGGGATTGGACAGGTTAGATGCAGGAAGAATGTTCCCGATGTTGGGAAAGTCCAGAAACAGGGGTCACAGTCTAAGGATAAGGGGTAAGCCATTTAGGACCGAGATGAGGAGAAACTTCTTCACTCAGAATTGTGAACCTGTGGAATTCTCTGCCACAGAAAGTTGTTGAGGCCAGTTTGTTAGATATATTCAAAAGGGAGTTAGATGTGGCCCATACGGCTAAAGGGATCAAAGGATATGGAGAGAAAGCAAGAATGGAGTACATGAATCAGCCATGATCATATTGAATGGTGGTGCAAGCTCGAAGGGCCGAATGGCCTACTCCTGCACCTATTTTCTATGTTTTTACATTTCTATGTTTCCTCATCTCAGTCCTAAATGGCCGACTCCTTTTTCTGAGACTGTGACCCCTGGTTCTACAATCTCCAGCCAGGGCAAACATCCTCCCTGCATCTACCCTGTCAAGCCGTGTAAAAATTTTGTATGTTTCAATGCGATCACTGCTTATTCTTCTAAACTCTAGAGGCCATGGGCTAGAACCTGCACTTTTTTTGCATACTTAACGCCCACTTAATGCCCATTTTCCCACTGAAATGACATACAACGCTCAGATATCACCCATTTATCCACAAAATGGAAACTGACACCCATTTTTAGGAAACTTATTGCTGAACGTTCCTTTCCCCATGTGCTTAATGCCGGGAAAAAATATTACCACCTGCCCACTCTTTTGGGGTGGAATCAGCAGAATGGGCAAAATCAACGCCCATAATATCACCCAGCGTTAATTTCCACACTGATTTAACGCCGAGATTCAATATTAACGCCCGCCCACTTTTTTTTGTCGTGAAGAGCATATTTACCGAAACTTAATCCCAGCAGATCGCCCTGCGTCAACTTTCACCACCTCGCACACACATCGCCCACAATATCGCTCGCCCAAAAAAACGCCCACAAAAAGTGGAACTGTTCTGAACGAACGCCAACGGTGTGGCTGGCATTTTTAAAATCCCACTCTTACGTGAGGAGCTGATATCTGAATAATTTGCCTGAAAGAACATTGATGTGAGTGACAATGCTGATACACTGCTGTGTGTGTGCAGCTCAGACATCAATGGTGCCCATCACCTTGGTGCCAGTTAAAGTTTACTTTGATTGACGTTAAATTGTCGTTAACCCTTTCATGCTAAGGAACCACCAGTGTGTAACGGTGCAGCTATCTGAGACAATATGCAACAAGGTTATGTTCAATAACAAAAATTTTATACCAACATTGGTCTGAAATCATAAGCATCATAGCCAATAACACCCAACCCCTGCCCACACCCCACTTTTTCCGCCATTGACATAAATCACATGTTCAACATGTCCAGCAACACAGAATACAAAGGCAAAGCAGGAGCGTGGTCCCCAGCCCCCATACATTGCAACAAACTGCATACACCCAGATGGAGATATAACACAGCCATCACCTGCGGACATGCATCTCACTTTCCTTCCCCCCTCCCCTTCTTCTCCCCACCTCTACACCTTCCCTTCCTCACTCCACAGTGCCTGGCCGAGGAGCTCCTCAGGTGGTGCCTCATTGGGGGGAATGAATGCAGACGCGGTCATTGGACGGGTATGGGAACAGGTGCCGAGGGGGCAACATTCTCTGATGCAGAAGCAGGATCTTGGTCCTTGCTCTCATCTGTTGTTCGCAGTGATGGTGCGAAACCTAGAGTTGGAGTGCTGCGCTCGGGGACCACTGGGAGGCCTGTGCCAGCAGTGTTCCTGGCTATCGCATCCAGGGACTCCGCCATCCGCGGAATGTACTCGGTCATGGTGCCGGAGATGGTGGTCAGCTGTCGGGATATGCCCCCCAATGCTTCGATGAGCTGGTCACCAATGTCTACAGCCACCTGGACAACTGTACCATCTCGCCACTATCATTTGGCACTTGTGGAACAGACCTGTCACATCCACTGGAACCCCGCGGCATCAATGCCATCCTGGGGACAAATGGGGAGCCCTCTGGCGAGGTGCTTGGGGATGGTACCTCCAGAGTGGAGGCGGGAATGACTGGAAGACCACTAGATGGTCTTGGGTAGTAGTGGCTTCTGGAGCGTGGCGATGCAGGTTCTTCGAAGTCTGCACTCTCATCCATGGAGAACAGACCCAGCGGATTGACGGGTGAGAATCGGAGCTCCTCAGCACCAGATGTAGGATCGTCTGCCGACTCCTGCCCCACGCCCCCACCTTCTGGCCTCTGTGGTCTTGCATTGGGACGCGCTGCTGGCTGAGCTGCAAAACACAAATGAGGTTATTAGATGAGAAGGGGGTGCTAGGGTGACAAGGTGAGTCCAGCGCTACACACAGCATATGCACGACGAAAGCACCACTGCTCTCAAAATCATTGCAGGCATCACATTTCATGACCATCAACACATTTGCATTCCATCATTATTTCTATGACAATTTTAGAAATCATCTATCATATATGACTGGTCGGATATGAGTGGGTGCGGCATCTATTGACTTTATATCACGCAATGGTGTAAGCTTTACTCACGTGGCATCACTTCAGGGTCTGCAGATGCATCCGTGGCTCTCCGGGTGTGCTTCCCCATGAGTGCGAGCACATGCTCCTCAATGTCAGTGATGTCGCTGGGACTGGTGGCCCCCCCCACCCGTTCGCCTCTGCACAGACCTCAGCGACGATAGCTTCTTTTGTAAAAAGTGACAGGACGACATGGCATGAGATCATTGCGTGACATCATTGCTAGGTACTGTCACAGACACTGATATAACACATAACCGACAGATGTAATCATGATTATTATGATAATTATCATTGTTTACCTAAAGATGTCCACCGTGACTGCAGGCTTTAAGTAAAACATTCCCGGTAAAAGTGAAAGACCTCACATCTGATGATAGTCACTCATGACTGTTACAAATCAAATTATATAAATACATAGTACATGTAAAATCAATGTAATACTTACTCTTGCAGATCCCACAAGGTCATTCCATCGTTTGCGGCATTGGTTGCCCTCACGCACCTCGTTGGTCACCGATGAGACCACCTCTGTTATCTCGGTCCATATCTTCTGGTATACCTTTGGGGTGGGCTTCCCACGTCCTCCTTGTGTCAAATCACCCCAGTGTAACTCGACCTCCTTCAGGAGGGAGGCATTTGCCTCATCTGAGAACCTCCTGGCTCTTTTGCGCCCTCCAATGTGCTCCTCTCCCACCTCATTGCTCTCTCCAGCGTCAGTCTCCACAGCGTGCTGTGATTCCTCCTCCTCTCTCTCCATTATAGGTCAAATTTGGTCAAATATGTGGCTTTTGTTTGCCTATTTGCTGTGAAGCTCTAAAGTCTCCCTCCTTCCTCCCAAAGCAGCCACACCACACCCAGGCACACCTTTAGTCCCTCTGAGCTCCCTCTCTCTCTGTCTCCTTTTCTGCGCATGTCATGATGACCCTTGACCTCCATAATCGTGGGAATCGAGCGTTGCCATGCCGTTGCTAAGGACGGCCACACTTTGCGGCAGAAGGTCAAAAAAATGTAACGCTACCGGCCATTTTATATCGCTCGCGGTAACACCCATTTTCAAAAGTGGAAACTAGGTGCTTTGAGAATGGGCGAGAAGTCAACGTTCTGAAAACCCTTTTTTAACACCCACGCCGGAAAGCCGATAACCACAAAAGTGGAGGTTCTAGCCCTATTAGCCGAGTCTACTTAATCTCTTATGAAAAGTACACCCATCAGGACCAGTATAATGGCAAGATTTGAATACAGAAAGGTAACTAGGCGTAAACAGTCTTTACACCGTTTTTCTGGGGTTTCCGTGGCTCTTCTGCCGAAATTAAAAGCAGATGATTGCGAAAAGCCCTACAGAAATTAATCCCCCTCTTAATATAAAATGGTGTTTAATTAATGATTTAAATTAGAGCTAGGCCATTCAGGGATGATGTCAGGACAAAGGTTAGTGGAAATCTAGAACTCTCTTCCCCAAAAGTTGTTGAGACTAGGTGAATTGAAAATGTCAAATCTGAGATTGATAGATTTTTGTTCGGCATAAATATTATGAGATATAGAACCAAGGCGGGTAAATGGAGTTAAGATACAGATCAGCCATGATCTAACTGAATGGTGGAACAGGCTCGAGGGACTGAATGGCTGACTCGACTTCCTATATTCCTATCAGGGAGTGTTTACTGAGAGGACTACCCAGTGCTCATAGTTCGTGTATTTGCAGCCATGCTCTGTACCATGCATTGTACCATGTAATTACATGTAATAGCCAACAGATGGGGAAAGCCCGGGAGGCACACATTACTGCACCTCATGCTGCCTCCCTATATAAAGCAGGCTCCCCCTGCAGGTTTCACTTTTGGAGTTTACATTAAACCTAAAGGTCACAAGGTGATCAGCTCCAGCAATCGGCCACGTGTGATTTATTATAGTGATCAAAATATGTATCAACTGGCAACGTGGATAGGATACTAACATGCAGCTATGGCCACCGTTGACTACATCGAGCGATATTGCATCGGGGAAGACTGGGATGACTTCATTGACTGGCTGGATCAATGCTTTGTCACGAAAGATTTAGAGGGAGACGCGAATGCCAACAAACGCAGGGCCGTCCTTCTCACGGTCTGTGGATCACAGACATACACATTGATCAAGGACGTACTGGTTCTGACGAAACCCGCTGAAAAAAGTTATGAAGAACTGTGTGAGCTAGTTCGAAATCACCTAAAGCCGAAACGCAGTGCACTCATGGCGAGGTACCGTCTCTACACCCACCGGCACGGGGTAGGCCAAGACATGGCAGCGTTCATCGCTGAGCTAAGGCGTTTTGCTGGGCCATGCAAATTCGGGACAGTTCTTGAAGAAATGTTAAGAGACTTCTTTGTTTAGGGAATCGGGCACAAAGGGATTTTCCACAAATTGCTAGCGGAGGAAGACTTGGACTTAGCCAAAGCCACCCTGATTGCTCAGGCATAAATGGCCAGAGAGGAAGAAACAAAGCTACTCTACTCACAACTTCGGAATCACCCAGGGCCAAACACCGTGAAAAAGCTAAATTCGTCGGCAGACAGGAGAAGTGCTCCCAGCTGGGCTAATGCGACCTCTGCTCGACCTGAGATGACTCACTCACCACAACAATGGACTAATGCGAAGAGATCAGTACCTGTGAATGCAAGTCCATCAGCAAGCTGTTGGCACTATGGAGGGGCTCATCACGCAAACTAGTGCAGGTTCAAACAATATGTCTGCAAGGGTTGCTCAATGATGGGGCACCTCCAACGAATGTATAAACGTGTTACAACTCGATACATAGCAGAGGATGGGAGGTCAAGCATAGATCCTGAGGATCGCGCAGAGATGACCGAGGAGGAAGAGGTACATGGGGTGCACGTGCATGAAGTGCACACCTTACCAACTAGAGTCCCCCGATTATGATGAACGTTAAACTGAACGGCATACTGGTACTGATGGAACTGGACACGAGTGCGAGTCAATGGATCATGAGCCAGAAGGCCTTTGAGAAATTATGGGCAAACAAGGCACACAGGCCCAAGCTGAGCCCGAACAATGCGAAGCTGCGCACCTACACCAGAGAGATTATCCCGGTCCTCGGAAGTGCAATGATTCAGGTGCTGTATGATGGTTCTGTACATAAATTGCCACTATGGATTGTTCCCAGTAATGGGTCCATGCTGCTTGGCAGAAGCTGGCTATGGAATTTTAACTGGAAATGGGGCGATGTAAAAGCAGTATTGTTGGTGAAGAAAGCCATGTGTGCGCAGGTCTTAGACAAGTTTCCATCACTGTTCCAGTCTGGCATCGGCAGCTTCACAGGAGCCAATGTGACAATTCACCTCAGCCCAGGCGCAAGATCCGTTCACCACAAGGCCAGAGCGGTCCCTTCCTTACATGATGCGAGAGAAAGTAGCGAGCTAGATCGGCTTCAGCGCGAAGGCATTATATCGGCAGTGGAATTTAATGACTGGGCCAGTCCCATTGTCCCCGTTCTTAAAAGTGATGGGACAATTAGAATCTGTGGGGATTATAAAGTAACCATAAACCGAGTACCCACTACCCAAGGCGGAGGATTTGTTCGCAACCCTGTTGGGCCGAAATCTGTTTTCGAAACTGGACCTCATCTCGGCGTACATGACCCAGTAGCTGGCGGAATCATCCAAGAAGCTGACGTGCATAAACACATACAAGGGGCTGTTCGTATACAACCGGTGCCCCTTCGGGATCCGTTCAGCGGCTGCGATCTTCCAATGAAACATGGAGAGCCTGCTGAAATCTGTCCCGGGAATGGTCTTCTTCCAAGACGACATCTTGCTCATCGGACATGACACCGATATACACCTCCATAACCTGGAAGAGGTGCTACACCGACTAAATCGAGTAGGTCTAAGATTGAAACGAACCAAATGCATCTTCTTGGCACCAGAGGTGGAATTCCTGGGAAGGAGAATCGCAGCAGATGGCATCAGACTCTCAGACTCCAAGAGGCGATCCAGAAGGCCCGAGACCACGCAACACAACAGAGCTGCACTCGTTCCTAGGACTACTGAACTACTTTGGTAACTTTCTGCCTGGGCTGAGCACTTTGCTTGAACCATTACATGTACTGCTCTGTAAGGGTGATGACTGGGTCTGGGGTAAAAGTCAAGAAACTGCCTTATTGTGTTCAAACAAACTACTGGCATTGTCTGATCCCTGTAGGCATCTTGTTTTAGTGTGCTATGCGTCATCCTACGGGATCGGGTTTGTGCTTTAGCAAACGAATGTGTTGGGTAAGTTCCAACCTGTAGCGTATGTGTCCCGCAGCCTTTCCAAAGCTGAACGGGGGTACAGCATGGTCAAAAAGGAGGCCCTAGCTTATGTGTATGCGGTAAAAAAGATGCACCATTACCTATTTGGCTGGTGGTTCGAACTAGAAACCGACCACAAGCCGCTCACGTCGTTATTCTCAGAGCAAAGGCAGTAATACCAATGCTTCAGCTCGCATTAAGAGGTGGGCATTAACGCTGTCTGCTTAAGACTACACGATCCGCCACAAACTAGGCACCGATAACTGCGCAGATGTGCTCAGCCGGCTCCCGCTCGACACCACCGAGGGTGAAGCGGAGCAGCCCGCGGAACTGGTCATGGTCATGGAAGTTTTTGAGGGCAAAGGGTCACCCGTCACGGAACGCCAGATAAGAATCTGGACCAGGCAAGACTCACTGCTGTCCCAGGTTAAAAACTGTATATTAAGTGGAAACCGGGCAACCATGTATGAAGAGATGCATGGCGATATTAAGCCGTTTCACCAACGCAAGGATGAGCTATCCGTCTGGCCGACTGCATTTTGTGAGGAAATTGCGTAGTCCTGCCCAAGAAGGGCAGAGATTTATTTGTCAAGGATATCCATAGCACACACCCCGGCATCGTAATGATGAAAGCCATTGCGAGATCGTATGTGTGGTGGCCAGCATCGACATAGACTTAGAGTCGTGCGTACGCCGGTGCAACTCAGCAATGTACCCAGGGAAGCCCCCCCGAGCCTGTATTCCTGGCCCTCCAAACCCTGGTCCCGCATCAATGTAGACTACGCGGGTCCATTTCTAGGAAAAATGTTCCTGGTGATAATTGATGCTTATTCTAAATGGATCGAATGTGTTATTATGTCGTCCAACACATCCACCGCCACAATAGAGAGCCTTCGGACAATGATCGCCACCCATGGCCTGCCCGACATCCTTGTTAGTGACAATGGACCATGCTTTACGAGTTCCGAATTTCACGAATTTATGTGCTGTAATGTCATAAAGCATGTCAGGTCGGCCCCGTTCAAACCAGCCTCCAATGGCCAAGCTGAACGGGCTGTACAGATCATAAAGCAGGGCATGCAGCGATTGATGGAAGGCCCCTTCCAGACCTGCTTGCATATGGGACGAGGCCCCACTCACTCACAGGGGTTCCGCCCGCTGAACTCCTCATGAAGAGGACCCTCAAAACAAGGTTGTCCCCCGTGCACCGGTTTTAAGTGAGATTGTCAAAAACCAGCGTCATAAGCAATGTGCATATCATGACCGCAAATCTGTAACGCATTGTATCAATGTCGATGATCCTGTTTTCGTGTTGTACTTTGGTACGGGCCCCAAGTGGCTCACAGGCACTGTCGTAGCTAAAGAGGCGAGGCCCAAGGTCAGGCAGCGATGGGATCCCGAGGTCGGCAGGGTCATCGGGTCCGGATTCTGGAACATTTTATGGATTCCGGACGACCCTGTCACCCATCAGTCCGGAATCCGGATTCCGAAACATTCGGATTCCGGAACTCTGAATTCTCGTCGCTGTACCTGTATAACTCTTTAACTAGTGCTGCGTCTATTAGATAACCCTACCTCCATAGCCTTCCTTTGCTGCAACAAGAGAAAAATAAACCACAAATCGTGAGGTAGGAGAGTGCAAGGTTACGATTTCATGCATTAGACTCCCATCAAACGTAATAATGTTGCTAGTATTGACTGTTGAGAGCGGGAGCTTGACTCTGCATCTGGCCTCCACAATGTGTTACCCGGGAAGGATAATGAAACGAAATGTCAAAAGTTAAAAGATTTTGCATTCTTCGCCACTGATGTCCTTCACTTAGCTGAAAGGACTATAGTAATTTAGTGAAATAATTTACTCCCCACTGCCCTCCAGAAAAAAATGTGTGTTTATATGAATGCTGTGCTGAAGTTTGTTGTAAAAGTCCTGAGAACTGTTTCTGATGAAATTGGCAGCATTCACTAATGTTGTTCATACGATCTATATTTATAGCTGTCTGCATCAATGAGAAAAAGATTGCATTGGAGCTAAAAGTTGAACATCATAGAAACATAACCATTATTTGTAAGCTAATGAGTTACCCATTATGCATAAATGGTCACATAAGTGTACTCTAATTACATTTTAATCAAATCTTCACTATTACATGGTGGTTTTAATTTCTTCTGATATTTCACTGGCTCGGGTGTTGTGTGCAATTGTAGCATATATATAACCCATTTATTTTGAACAGTTAACTATTGAGTTAAAATAACACGCAGAGGAATTTTAGGCAAACATGTTAAACTAATATGTTACCAGAAGAAATGAAACTCCACACATTACCTATCCCACCCCATATAGCAAACCAGAATTTTGTTGCCAATTTTTTCAAAAATAAAATAAGTAAAGCTAACCACGAGAGTCTGTTGAAGAAACAAACGGATTAAAACATTGGAAGGCAGAGTCTATTATTGATTCCAATCAGTCAGGAGGCAACAAGCCTGAACACTGTGAACTGTCTTTTATTTATTCACGGGCACTCAAGTATAACTGGAAACCTTCTATTACAATTAAGGGGTAGTTTTGAAATAATTTGAACCTATAATACTGGCCTTTAAATTGTGTGCGATTTTCGGAGTTGACGGACGCTGGTATTTCACTCCTAGGGCTAGAATTTCATTTTTTAGCAAAAACGGTAGTTTTACGCCAAAATTACCATTTTCGCTTCGCTACCGTTTTTAGGCCTGCTTTTTGGCCTTTAATTTGCACAGCGGTAAAAAATCGGCGTTGCACGAGGGTTCGCGGCGCAAACCGCGAATTTCAGTAACTTTAGTCCGGGGGCGATAGCGCTGCGAGAGGCCATGGGAAGGGGGAAAACAGCAAAAAACATTTGCAAAAAAAAAATTCACAAAACCCTTACCTACTAAATCACTGAAAAAGAATTAAAAAATAAAAACTTTAACTTACCTATTTTGCAGGTCTTCATACTTACCGCTGCTGGCAGGGCTGCACTGACAGGTTGTTCCCTGTCGGTAGTTCTGGGTGCAGAATACTGGTTCTGAGAGTGCCAAAAATCGATCGCAAATGCTATTTCCGGTATTGCACGTCATCGCTCATCTCCCCGGCGGTACGTGGAAGTGCCGCCGCAAAAAGGTCACCGAAGATCCTGCCGACCAGGTTTTCACCGCGGAGGGTCAAATTGTGGTGCAAAGTCATTGAAATTCTAGCCCCGAGCCTCAAATCTCCAATAAGTTTCATAGAAACGCAATAATTAAAGGAAACCTATTGATGTGAAATGTGCCAGTTTTAAACTATCATTTTTCAGTACAAGTCTAAATTAATTCTATATTTGCACAGGTGTACAGACTGTATCTTACACTATTTTTGCAGCAAAAGTTTTTTTTTGAATCTGTGTGTCGGAGGAAATTGGAGTGCCCAGTATGTGAGACCTGCTTCGCTTGGCTGCATGTACAATCAGTCTGCGGAGGGGTGGGAGGCATTAAAAACTAGGTAAACCAGTTTGTGATGTGGTGATGCACATCATTTTTTAATCGTCCTACTTGGTGGGTCTTGCTGAAAGTGGATAAGGTGCATCAGCTTTGAGTTCTGTGTCGTTACACCATTGGGTGATTTTCCGTATGCGTTCTTCTGCTTGTCCTGCCCACCCCTCCGCCACCCTCCCGTGGAAATTACCTCCTCCCCTTGCAGTGGTACTTCACTCCACCCCACTGTGGAAACCACTCCCGCACCGCACCGCACCGCCCCCTGTGGAAATGTAACCCCTCCCGCCGCCCCACCGATAGATTTTCAAACCGGGAGCTACAAGTGGTTTCCAGCAAGTCCATGACGTTATCAGATTTTGGTCCATTTAGGACATGCTGCAAGTATGGTCTCTGGAGAGTTCTGTGTTCGATAATTTTCCAGCATTTTTTGCCTTACTAGCACATTGGCCCTGAAATTCCGTTCGACCTCTTCCCGCAGGGAAACGACCTAAAAAAAAGCAAAAAGATACGCACTTACCTGCTGCTGCTGCGATTGTCCGAACTTACGAACCTAAAACCCAAAGGTGACTGCATGCACAGATCCGTACGGATCTCCTATTGTTAGAAATGAGAAACCTCCCCCCAAGCACTTAAAAACCAATAAAAAATAGAAAATAAAGTACACAATTAACACGCATTTAAATTAAAGTTGTTTAAAGACTTTAAATAAACATTTTTTTATTAACACTTAAAATAAACTTACCGTAGTGGGGAGCGTTTTTAAACATAAAAAGTGCTTTTATAACTTTATTTTTTATTTGTATGTGTATTTTTAAACACTTGCGCCTGTAAAAGTAGGCTATACGCCTGCTTTTTCAGGCGCAGGATTTTAATGGACATTTGCAGGGCAAGATATTTGTAAATATCGGAAATCTTACCCTGCAAGTGTCCTCGCTCCTGAGGAGATGCGGCCATCTGTCAAGACCAAAAACTTGACAGATCGGAAATGTCTGTTGGTTTTTCCGATGCCTTCCCGGGTCCGTAGGAACTTCTTACGGACCCAGGACATCAGAATTTCAGGGCCATTATTTATACTGCTATATATTAATGAAGAGTTTTCTATCCAGATGACACTACTTCCTTTAGGGAGATAACTCTGTATTTTGGAAGTTAGGACAGGGAATCCCTGGCAGCGTGTCAATAGTTGTAAAAGGTCCCTGGGTGTCTGCCAACACTTGCAGGAGGTGACACATACAGAAAATTGTGGCAACTACATGGGCTTAAATTTGCATCCTTACCAGCATGAATTCAGGGCCAACTTTTTTAGTGTAGTAATAACATGTGCCACACCATTAATACAACAATCCATTATTCAACAGCCACAGTGAAATGTCTCAGATTAATTGGCTGAGCAAAGCTTCTATGCTGGTCTGATGCGAGACAGGTTGTGCAAATATTACAAGTTGCAGGTATCATTATGTTGACATTTTCAATACCTCCAGTGGGGGTTGTTAGAAATTAATTTCCTACTGCATTTACATCCAATGTAGAATACCAACATCTTAACTCATACTTATCATTGAACTAGTGACCATGAAGTGAGTTTTGCAATGGAATCAAATTGGTGTCAAAATTTGCATGGGAAAACTTAAAGGGGATTTATTTGATGTGAGCATTAGAGCCAGCACATGTGCTGATTGTGTATTAAATTGTAATGATTTTGAGGGAAGAATGTCTGCATTTCCAAGGTGAAAGTTGGCTGGAAGTGCAACGGAGAAGGTGAAAAATTAACCAGGATGTATTGGAGGAAGAGCAACAGGAACTACAAGCGACGACAGCCTGAAGGTTTGAAGGCACAAAAGATAAGCCTTCAAGAATTGCCAATATTCATCGTAGCATGAGTATTGCCAATGTGCCATCTACTTAGAACATAGTGAGGAACAGTGTGTGGAGGCTGCGCCAGACAGGGATGTGATGGCTGAACTGTGTCAGTTCGTACAACCAGGCACACAGCCAAAGAGCAGCTTCCCGATGACACTCAGTGGATTTGAAAGTAATCACTGTAGTAAACCTTTAAGCCTCGGGATCTTTTCAACAACGCAGGTTGATTCACTAGTATCTAATTTACTGTTGCTTTACAGAAGTTTACAGATGCCCTTTTTCACCATAGGCCTGTACACACTAAGTTTAATACTAGCTTTGGCTCAGAGTCATAAGGTTGTGAGGTCAAGTCCCACCCCAGATACTTGAGCACATAATCTAAGGTGACACTTCAGTGTTGTACCGAGGCAGAGGAGATGCCATTTTTCAGATGAGATTTTAAACTGAGGCTTCCTCTTCTCTCCAAAGTCGACATAAAAGATCCCTTGTCACTATTCAAAGAAGAGCAGGGGAGTTCAGCTGATGTCCTAGCCAACATCACTAAAAAACAGTTTTATCTCAATGCAGTGTGTGGGACCTTGCTGCACCCAATTTAACTGCTGTGTTTCCCTACGTTAAAATAGTGAGTACACTTCAAAAGTACTTCATTGGCTGTTAAGCACTTTGGGATCTCCCTCCCTCCGTCCCTCCCTCCCTTTCCTCCCTCTCTCCCTTCCTCCCTCCCTCCCTCCCTCTCTTCCACCCTTCCTCTCTCTCTTCCTTTCTCCCTCCTTTCCTCCTTCCCTTTCTCCCTTCCGCCCTTTCTTCCTATCTCTCTTCCCCCCCCCCTTTCTGCCTTTCTCTCATTCTCTTCCTTTCTCCCTCCCTCCCCCTCTCTTGCCCCCTCCCTTCCTCCCTCTCTCCCTTTCTTTTTCTTTATTTGTTCATGGAATGTGGGCATCGTTTATTGCCCATCCCTAATTGCCCTTGTGAAGATGGTGGTGAGCCCCCTTCTTGAATCGCTGTAGTCCGTGGGGTGATGGTATGCCCATAGTCCTGTTATGGAGCGTGTTCCAGGATTTTGACCCAGCGATGATGAAAGAATTGCAATATATTTTCAAGTCAGGATGATATGTAACTTGGAGGGGAACTTTCAGGTGGTGGTGGTCCCATTAGCCTGCTGCCTTACCTTCTAGGTGGTAGAGGTCTTGGGTTTGGGAGGTGCTGCTGAAGAAGCCTAGATGAGTTGTTGCAGTGCATCTTGTAGGTGGTATATGAAATATATATAGCTCCACTCAGTGGACTACTGTGGTAATGCAGCCATTGCTGTTTACAACAATAAAGAGGGAACAGGACACCTGATGGGTTCCTGAAGTTATCAGCCATCTTAGAGCCTATGTGTTTGTGAGGTCATACAGAAGATATCACATTGGCGATGAAGGATATGATTTCTGGATAACCTAGCTGAAATTTTTGTTGGTGGATGATTCAGCCAACCGACAGAGAGACTTGGAGAGCTTCTTTGTTTTGATTAACAGCTAAGAATCCAAGGTAAATTACAAGCACACTTAACTGAACTGCCAGAGTCCAGATGGCCGTGCCTATGGGAATAATAGGGCACTTGGGTGAGTTTCAACATGACCGTGAGACTTTTGTAGCATATGTGGAGCGGCTAGAAATGTTTTTCAATGTGAATAGTATAATCGAAGTCCCCGATGATGAAAACCGTAACCAGGTGGTATTAGATAGAAAACAGGCTATTTTCTTAACTTAAGCAGGGCCCAAGGTATATGAAACCCTGAAAAATGTGCTTGTGCCTGTCAAGCCAAAGGACACATCAATTAAGCAGATTCAGCAGTACAGTCCCGAAATTGATGAAATTTATCATTTCAGAATACGAGATCAATTTATTGATGAAAGTATCAGTGAATACATTGCAGCATTAATGAAGCAATCTATTCACTGTCATTTCGGAAACTTTCAGAACCGAGCATTCCATGACCGCTTTGTTTGTGGGATGAAAAGAAAGTTATTGAGAACTCCTAACTTGACTTTTGATTTAGCTTGTCAGACAGCTATGTCAATGGATATGGCCGACCAGTATTCCTGAGAATTTCGTACCATTTCGAGTCGTCAGACAACCGAGGTGAATCGACTGCAGGTTAAAAGTAAAAGGCAGTTGGGCCCCAAGGCCTCAGACACTGGCCAAGATACCCACACATTGAAGTCATGCAATTGGTACCTGAGACAACACATTGCTCAAAGTTGTCCATATGTGAAGGCAGAGTGCTTCTTCTGCAGGAAAACTGGGCATCTTGCGAAGACATGCTGACTGAAGAGTAAACCAACTTTCAAGGCTATAAGTAGAAATCTCCAGAGACTACATAGCATAGAAGAAAAGCAACAGGATAAAGAGATACATATCATCAGGAACACAAGGGTATCTAAGTGATTTGAAAAGTATCATCATCCACATAGATGTTGCAGGAACCAAGATACCCATGGAAAAAGACACTGGTGCATCCGTGAGCATAGTACCAGAATCGCTATATCTCGACAAATTGTGTAATTTCCCATTGGAGAAATCCAAGATAGAGCTGCAAGGCTACTCGGGAGAGAACATTCCTGGGATAGGTCATAACACCATAACCAGTGAAATAAAGGATCAATTTCAGAACTTGCTTCTCTTAGTAGTGGCAGGAGACAAGCCTGCCTTAATAAGAAGAAATTGTTTGGGATCACTGATGCTGGATTGGAGTGAGATTTTTCGTGTTGAAACGAGATTTGCATTGAAGGATGATGTCATCGAGAAGTATCCGAATGTGTTCTGCGAAACAGGCAGTCTGATCCAAGGCTACAAGGCGAGTGTCAGAGTACAGAAGGACGCTGGTCCAGTTTACTGCAAGCCACATCCCGTACCATATGCACTCAAGGAGAAAGTTGAGCAAGAACTCAAAAGACTGGAGACTGAGAACCTTATCTCTAAGATAGATCTATGTAATTGGGCTACACCCATTGTTGTTGTACCTAAGTCCGATGGAAGTAGAGGGATGTGATCGGGGCCCAGGAGAGGCGAGGGCCCAGGGGCAGCACAGGCCAGCCCACACTGCGATATGTGTGCGCACTAGGTCCGTGCAGCAGAGCTGGTCTCCAGTCATCTTGGTTAATCCTTGCTACTGGACCAAGACCTAGCTCTGTCCAGCCCATGTGGTGGCTTGTGTGCAACGGTCACCACACGTTAAAAAAATCCACGCACAGACATCTTCCGCCCTTCAAGATTTAGTTCTGGACCTGGAATTTTAGGACCTTCATTGAAACACCTGTGATCTTTTTGACGTGGAAGCAAGTCATCCTCGATTCGAGGGACTGCCTATGATGATGATGATAAGTCCGATGGTAAGGTAAGATTATAAAGTAAGTTCTAGAGAGTAATCTCCCCAATACATTGCCAAATGTAGAAGATTTTTTCACAACGCTGACAGGTGGTCAGATCTTCTCAAAGTTAGTTCTCACAAATGCCTACTTACAACTTGAACTAGATGAGGAGTCCAAGTCATGCTTGACTATAAATACTCATCTAGGCCTATATCAATTTAATAGGCTACCATTTGGACTGTCTTCTGCCCGTGCCATATTCCAAGGGATAAACCAGATTTTGCAAGGCATTGAGGGGTAGTATGTTATTTAGATGACGTACCAATTTCAGCAATAAACAGCAAATCCATAATAACATTTTGAATGAAGTCCTCAAATAGCTAGAGAAGCACAGAATACGAGTGACTGCTCGCAAGTGTGAGTTATTTCAAAACTCAGTGGAGTATTAGGGCACAAAGTCGACAAAGATGGTTTACATCCAACCAAGGGAAAGCTGGATGCAATTAGAAATGCACCCACTTCCAAGAATGTCACTGAACCGCAATCATTTTGGGCTTTTTTGAACTATTATAGGAAGTTCCTACCAAATTTGGCTACAGTGTTACATCCACTGAAGGAGCCACTTCCCTCCATGTTGCCCTGAAATCCAAAAGTCTTCTATAGACAAATAAATAGTGAACTGGTAGTAAGAGGGGGAGGGGGCTGATTAGGGACCATACGCATGGAGGCAGATGGTATGGCTGTGCTACTAAATGAGTACTTGCATCTGTCTTAAGGAGGTGGCCTTGGAAATAGTGGATGCATTGACAGTCATTTTCCAACATTCCATTGACTCTGGATCAGTTCCTATGGAGTGGAGGGTAGCCAATGTAACCCCACTTTTTAAAAAAGGAGGGAGAGAGAAAACAGGGAATTATAGACCGGTCAGCCTGACATCAGTAGTGGGTAAAATGATGGAATCAATTATTAAGGATGTCATAGCAGCGCATTTGGAAAATGGTGACATGATAGGTCCAAGTCAGCATGGATTTGTGAAAGGGAAATCATGCTTGACAAACCTTCTGGAATTTTTTGAGGATGTTTCCAGTAAAGTGGACAAGGGAGAACCAGTTGATGTGGTATATTTGGACTTTCAGAAGGCTTTCGACAAGGTCCCACACAAGAGATTAATGTGCAAAGTTAAAGCACATGGGATTGGGGGTAGTGTGCTGACGTGGATTGAGAACTGGTTGTCAGACAGGAAGCAAAGAGTAGGAGTAAATGGGTACTTTTCAGAATGGCAGGCAGTGACTAGTGGGGTACCGCAAGGTTCTGTGCTGGGGCCCCAGCTGTTTACATTGTACATTAATGATTTAGACGAGGGGATTAAATGTAGTATCTCCAAATTTGCGGATGACACTAAGTTGAGTGGCAGTGTGAGCTGCGAGGAGGATGCTATGAGGCTGCAGAGTGACTTGGATAGGTTAGGTGAGTGGGCAAATGCATGGCAGATGAAGTATAATGTGGATAAATGTGAGGTTATCCACTTTGGTGGTAAAAACAGAGAGACAGACTATTATCTGAATGGTGACAGATTAGGAAAAGGGGAGGTGCAACGAGACCTGGGTGTCATGGTACATCAGTCATTGAAGGTTGGCATGCAGGTACAGCAGGCAGTTAAGAAAGCAAATGGCATGTTGGCCTTCATAGCAAGGGGATTTGAGTACAGGGGCAGGGAGGTGTTGCTACAGTTGTACAGGGCCTTGGTGAGGCCACACCTGGAGTATTGTGTACAGTTTTGGTCTCCTAACTTGAGGAAGGACATTCTTGCTATTGAGGGAGTGCAGCGAAGATTCACCAGACTGATTCCCGGGATGGTGGGACTGACCTATCAAGAAAGATTGGATCAACTGGGCTTGTATTCATTGGAGTTCAGAAGAATGAGAGGGGATCTCATAGAAACGTTTAAAATTCTGACGGGTTTAGACAGGTTAGATGCAGGAAGAATGTTCCCAATGTTGGGGAAGTCCAGAACCAGGGGTCACAGTCTAAGGATAAGGGGTAAGCCATTTAGGACCGAGATGAGGAGAAACTTCTTCACCCAGAGAGTGATGAACCTGTGGAATTCTCTACCACAGAAAGTAGTTGAGGCCAATTCACTAAATATATTCAAAAGGGAGTTAGATGAAGTCCTTACTACTCAGGGGATCAAGGGGTATGGCGAGAAAGCAGGAAGCGGGTACTGAAGTGCATGTTCAGCCATGAACTCATTGAATGGCGGTGCAGGCTAGAAGGGCTGAATGGCCTACTCCTGCACCTATTTTCTATGTTTCTATGTTTCTATGTCTTCACCAAGGAAGATGATGCTGCCATAGGCATAGTAATGAAGGAGGTAGAGGAGATACTGGATGGGATAAAAATTGATAAAGATGAGTTACTAGAAAGGCTGGCTGTATTTAAAGTAGATAAGTCACCAGGGCCAGATGGGTGCATCCCAGGACGCTGAGGGAAGTGAAGGAAGAAATCGCGGAGGTACTGCCCATAATCTTCCAATCCTCTTTAGAAACGGGGCTGGTGCGAGAGGACTGGAGAATTGTAAATGTTACATCTTTGTTCAAAAAAGTGTGTAAAGCCAAACCCTGCAACTATATTATGGTCAATTTAACATCGGCAGTGGGGAAGCTTATAAAAATGATAATCAGGGACAAAATTAACAATCACTTGGATAAGTGTGGATTAATTAAGGAAAGCCAGCACAGATTTGTTGAAGGCAAATGGTGTTTAACCAACTTGATTGAGTTTTTTGTTGAGGTAACAAAGAGGGTTGATGAGGGCAATGAGGTTGATGTGGTGTACATGGATTTCCAAAAGGCATTCGACAAAGTGCCACATAATAGGCTTGCCAGCAAAGTTGAAGCCCATAGAATAAAAGGGACAGTGGCAGCATGGTTACAAAATTGAGTAAGTGACAGAAAACCAAGAGTAGTGGTGAACGGCTGTTTTTCAGACTGGAGGAAGGTATACAGTGGTGTTCCCCAGAGGTCAGTACTAGGACAATTGCTTTTCTTGATGTATATTAATGACTTGGATGTGCATACACAGGGCACAATTTCAAAATTTGCAGATGACACAAAACTTGGCAGTGTAGTGAACAGTGAGGAGGATAGTGATAGACTTCAAGAGGACAAGGACAGGCTGGTGGACACGTGACAGATGAAATTTAACGCAGAAAAGTGTGAAGTGATGCATATTAGTAGAAGGAATGAGGAGAGGACATATAAACTAAAGGGTACAATCCTAAAGCGGGTGCATGAACAGAGAGACCTAGGGGTATATGTGCACAAATCGTTGAAGATGGCAGGGCAGGTTGAGAAAGTGGTTAAAAAAACATACGGGATCCTGGGCTTCATAAGTAGAGGCATAGAGTACAAAAGCAAGTACCTATATAAAACACTGGTTTGGCTTCAACTAGAGTACTGTGTCCAATTCTGGGCACCACACTTTAGCAAGGATGTGAAGGCCTTAGAGAAGGTTCAGCAAAGATTTACGAGAATGATTTCAGGGATGAGGGACTTCAGTTACGTGAATAGACTGGAGAAGCTGGGGTTGTTCTCCATAGAGCAGGGAAGGTTGAGAAGAGGTTTGATAGAGGCGTTCAAAATCATGAGGGGTCAGAACAGAATAGCTTGGAGAAACTGTTCCCATTTGCAGAAGGGTCGAGAACCAGTGGACATGGATTTAAAGTGATTGGCAATAGAACTAAAGCTGACATAAGAAAAAGCGTTTTTTTATGCAGTGAGTGGTTAGGATCTGGAATGCACTGCCTGAAAGGGTGGTGGAGACAGACTCAATCACTGCTTTCAAAAGGGAGTCGGATAAGTACCTGAACAGAAAACATTTGCAGGGCTACGGGGAAAGTAAGGGGGAGTAAGACTAGCTGAAGTGTTCTTCAGAGATCCGGCACAGGCTCGACAGGCCGAATGGCCTTCTTCGGTGCTGTAATCATTCTATCATTCTATAGGGCTTGAAATTTGGTCGTGCCCAATTTGAGACATTCATTTTTGAAATATTGCAAAAGCAGCATCAGTGCTAATGTTTCTGAGCTTCCACTAAATTGGCTGTTAGCGCTTCAGGAAAAAACTGGAGCACTAAACCAAACGCGAATGACCTCAGTCGGGCGCTATAGGGGCGCCACCAGCAGAGCGATAATGAATTTCAGGCGCAACACAATCAGGAATGATCATTCACACTGGCTCCTTTCAGCTCTTAAAGGGGAGGTTCCTTAATTGTGCAGATGTTCATTATCAATATTGCTGGTTGTGAAGGTAACCTGCAAGGAACTGAATCGAGTAATTCTCATGGCTGATCCCAGTCCCAGGGAGAGAGCTCCCGTTTCAGTGACCAGGCATTGGAGGAATTGGTGGCAGGAGTGGAACGAAGGAAGGCAGTGCTGTTGCCAGCCACTGGAAGGAGGCCATTACCCCAGGTCTTCAGGGCAACATGGAGGGAAGTGACCCAGGAGGTCTCGGCCAGCAGTGTGGTCAGCCGGAGCGTGACACAGTGCCGGAAGAAATTCAACAAACTCACTCGGGTGGTCAAAGTGAGTACATGCTTCAACAGGTCCTATATATCAGCATCTGAACTTCAGTCTGTACACATTGCATAAAGCAACACACCCCCACCAAGCATCTCCACCTACTAAAACTCATATCCACATCTCACGCCTTGCCTACAATTATAGATATTCAACTATGGCACGCACATAAGAACATAAGAACATAAGTGTTGTGTATGCAATAACTGTTAGACTGTGTACTGTTTAACTCCAAAAGGTATAATCTTGGCTCTGCTTTATTAAGGCCCAAAGTGACTAATATACAAAATGGCTGGCGTGCGTGCAGCCCAATGGCCTCCAACAGTGACGCCACCTAGTGGCTAGTGATCCCAAAAGTACATACATGACAATACCCCCCTCTAAGATATTAACACAGTCTTTACAAATTGAGACGGTCCGGTGTTTTACGCTCCCGGGTTGACCGTCTCAGTTCAACTCCAGCCTTGGGTGAGTGTTCAGAGTCTGTTGTGACTGGTGGCTGGGTGGCTGACCTGGTGGGAGTGGCAATGGCCATGTCAGGTATTGAAAGTCCATTTTCATTGAACATGTCAGTGATTGAAAGTCCTGATTCACTGATGACCACTGAGTTCTCTGATGACTGGGGGTAGGTTGGTTGGTTGTCGATTGTCTCTTCCTCCGACTGTTCCAGTTCATCTGTGTGCCGCAGTGTTGTCTGGTCCATATGTTTCCTGCATGTTTGCCCATTTTTGAGCTTGACAATAAATACTCTGTTGCCCTCCTTGGCCATGACAGTACCACTTGGGACCCTGACCATAATTCAGAACATATACAGGATCATTTACAGAAATATCACGTGACACAGCTGTGCGATCGTGATACCCTTGCTGACTTTGTCTTCTATATTCAACATGATTATTCAAGTCAGGATGTACAAGAGATAGCTTGGTCTTAAGACCTCTATTCATTATTAGTTCAGCAGACGAGACCCCGGTAAGCGTGTGTGGTCTTCTCCTTTAACTAAGCAGTATGCATGACAGGCATGTCTGCAGTGACTCTTGGGTTTCTCACTTCATACTCTGCTTTATGATCTGGATGTTCTGCTTGCTCATTGGATGCAGGTTTGAACGGTGCTGACCTTACATGTTTGATACCATTGAGTTTCATGAACTCTTGAAACTCCTGACTGGTGAAGCACGATCCGTTGTCACTAACAACAATGTCAGGCAGACCATGTGTCGCGAACATGACACTAAGATTCTCAATGATAGCTGTGGATGTGCTGATTATACACTCAATCCACTTCGAATATGCATCCACCACAACTAAAAACATCTTCCCCGGGAAGGGACCTGCAAAGTCGATGTGGATCCTGGACCATGGTTTGGACAGCCGTGACCACAGACTCAGCAGTGCTTTGCTGAGCTGCATGCAAGTGTTGCACTGATGCACACATGATTCCAGCTCAGAGTCAATTCCTAGCCATCATACATGAGACCTGGCAATGGTTTTCATCATTACAATGCCAGGATGTGTGCTATGTAGCTCACGTACAATTTTCTCTCTCCCTTTCTTGGGCATAACAACACGATTGCCCTACGGTATACAATTCAACTGAATAGACAGTTCGTCTTTGTGACGAATGTAAGGTTTGGTCTCCTCGCACATTTGCTTGTGTATGGCAGACCAATCACCTTTGAGGATGCAACACTTTACCACTGATAAAATCGGGTCCTGGCTGGTCCAGATCTTAACTTGTTGAGCCGTGACAGGGGTTCCTTCACTCTCAAAAGCATCCATGACTAATGTAGGGGAGGACGAAAACCCCCTCATTTTACCCAGAAGGAAAAGGGCTGTGGGATCAGTCTGAGCTGTGAATTGAAACCGATAACAGTTTGACCTTGGCAGAGCAGTGATTGGACAGGGGAGGACACCGGGGGGGGGGAGAGAGAGAGTCAGCCCGAAGCATGGGGCTTTCAAGCCAATGGGAGAGCACTTGCTCGAAAACTGGGACTGACTCACAGCCATTATCGGACTATTGTCTTCCCCATGTTTACACTATGGAAGGAAATGGCTACAGGAGGCCAACCCAATTAACACCTACTCAAACCTTGAGTAGGTTAGGAAAACTGAATTGAAGGATAATTATGCAGACATTTCGAAACCAGGGAACCTAAAACAAATAAATTGGAAGCCTAAAGTTCCTCTTGGAATCACCTTGTCTCAGTTCTATTGTATTACATCTCCTGATTGTGAGTCTTATGTCAGAACAGTGTAAGGGAAGCTAGGAGCGCCTCGAAAACGCTCAACTGTGTGTCACAGGCTAGGGAAGAAGGGGTTAGGAGTGTTTGACACTCACAGGTACCTCACAGGCTAGGCATAAGCTGTGGGGACGCACGAGTCTCAAAACCCCCTTCATAAGCTGTGGACACAGTCTCTCCAGGGGTGCTCTTGCAGCACTCAGGGTACCTCACAGGCCAGGCATAAGCTGTGAGGGCAGAAGCCCAGAGAGAGACACCCAAGGTACAACAACACTCCCTGAGAAGCCCTTACAGAACATGGTGACCGCGGCAGGACATAAGCAAACAGGAGATGTTAATATAACAGATGAGGTGATAAGAGAGGAAACTAAAATGGAGGAGAGAATTTCCTCATACATTTTTGGCAAGGTGAACCTCACCAAACCTTGGGTGCAAGCCCTCACACGGGCAGAGCATCCAGTGGATGCTGCTGCTCAGTGGACAGCAGGGAAGGACCACAACCGCAGGGTGGAAAAGGCCATCTGGCTTATCTCCCTCACCCGCCAAGTCCGAAAGCTCGACCAGCGGGTGAAGGACTTGGAACAGAGTCTTCAGAAATCAGAGGAGCTCTCTGCTATCCGTGCTGCGGTTGGGGACAACCTGCTGGCCGAATTAGCTGAGGAGCAGCAAAGGAACCGGCAGTTGGAGGAGACCTTCCGAAATAGCCGGGACTATCTTCAGTGTCAGGTCACTGAGGCCAAAGGTAGTGAGGGGTCCCTCTGGGAACAGAACTCTCGGTACACCCAGAAAATTTGGGAACTAGAGAATAAATTAAAAGATGTACAGGCAGCCTATAAAGTGGCCAGTAGCAGCGAGTTTGCAGATCACGGTCCCTGCCAGGAGAGGATTAAAACTCTCACCCACGCTCTATCCCAGGCAAAGGGGATGGTCGCCCTGATAGGACCTGGAGGGTCCACAGGGGACAAAGAAGAGGATAGAGGAGACTCCAAAGGCAAGAGACACCCGACCACCTCCTGAGGCACCGGTGGTTTGTCCGGTGGGGTACCAGGAGGAGCGGGGTACGCAGGTAGTAGCATACCCAGGGCTGGGGGCAGGACCAATGTGTCCCGCTCGGCTGCAGGGATGTGAGGCTCCCGCCGAGGGTCAGTTAAAGGCTGGATCAGGCGACCAGGCACTGTCTGCTGCACCGGGTATGGTGGGACAGCCGGAGGTAGAGGGACCAGCGCAGAAAGATCCTGAACAAGGGCGGATGTGCCCGGTCAGGCAGCGCAAGTACGGTCCTCCACAGGCAGGTGGCCAAGGTCAGGGAGTGCTGGAGAGCGACTTTATTATTCCCCATGGAGTTCAATCACTCAGGGCCATGGTGGCCCTTTTGGCCAAACTCACTCGCAACGGGGACCCGTCTATCCACTTCATGGAGGTGATGCAGGCAGGGGAAATTAATGGGTGCGACGAGGAAGAGACAGCCAAGCTGCTGCTCTTCTCTCTGGACAGCAAATTGTACCAAGCCCTACCGGCAGAATGCCGGAGGGGGCAGCGCACATTTACTGAGGTCCAGAGGGCCGTCCTTGAGGCTATGGGCTTCGATGACGGCAGTCCTTTCGAAAGGGTCGAAAGGACTAGGCGGCTCGCAGGGGAAACCCCGCAGGCGTTTGCGGACAGGCTGTGGGTGGTATACCACGCAGCCTGTGGGGAGCTGTTCGACCAAGCGAATCTTTCCACGGTACAGACTGGCCGCTGGCTGAGGATGCTGGTGGCAAACTGCTTGCCCCGGCTCAAGGCCAGGGCAGAACTGTGGTTCGATTCCCGGGACCCCAACCTCACCGAGGAAGCAGTGGTCAGGCAACTGGCACTGGTCCAACGGAATGGAGGAGGGGAGGAGGAGAAAACCTCCAAAGGTCGGGTAAATGAAGTAAAACCCAACTCGATTCAGAAAAGGGAATGGCACCAGGAGGGTGGCCGCTCGATTGATAAGGAGGGAGTGTGCTACAGGTGCGGGAAAGCTGGGCATTTTAAAAGGGATTGCAGGAGCCCAGTAAAGAGCTATGGGGGGAGAAGTTCTTTAGGAGCCGCCTAGAGTGGGGGAAGTGGAGGGAGCTCCTCACCATCCCTTGACCAGATAGTAGCTGCAGTGAGGACAGCGCTGGAGGGGACTGGGAAGGTAGCCACGGCAACAGGCAGGGAAGCACCAGCAACCTTGCCAGTACAGAGGCCCTGACTAGCCCAGACCCAGCCTGCATACCTGTGCCCACTAGAATACGACCCCTGGGGACGACCCTGGGTCAAGATGGAGGTTGAGGGTGTATTGGGTACATACCTTTTGGACACTAGTGCTTCCAGCACGATAGTCCATTTGGAGGACCCCGCAACCTCACCTCTATCAAACGGGGTGCCGTATCAACTAGTTGGGTTCACAGGAAATGAGAAGGCTGGGTTTTTCTCAGTCCCGCTCGCAGTTCATTTAGGAGCACTCCAAACACAATGGAAGTGCGTCCTGATGAACTGGGAGCAGGTGGGAAAAGGGATCTTGGGGGCTGATTTTATCATCGCTCGCCAGATCCTAGTAGACTTGAGGAATCACTGTCTATGGGGCACAGTGGGCACGGGAGCAGAGGGAGAAGTCATGGTTATTGATAAGAAACAGGGAAAAGGGACTCTGTGTACAATGAAGCCAAAAGTGGGTTACGACCTGGAAGTTCTGGTCGGTAACACCCGGCCGAGTACCGGGCCTATGTGCAAGCAAATCTTGCAGCATTTGCCACCCATAAACACGATTGTGGGAGAGTCACAGGAGTGGAGGTTAGAATAGATGGGGATCCCATGTCCCGCCCGCAAAAGCAGTATGGCTTTCCCCGAGAGGCAGAAGCAGACTTGGAGACAGCTTTAAGCTCGCTTGTCGAGCAGGGTGTTTTGAGACCCATAGCCACCCATGTCAACTCCCTGCTTTGGCCGGTTAGGAAACCGGACAATTCTTGGAGGGCTACGGTGGATTATAGGGTGCTCAATAAAAACATCCCAGCTTGTGCTCCCACAGTAGCGGCGGTTGCAGATCTGATAGGGAAAATCCCTGCATCCGCAACCACGTTCACAGTGTTGGACATATCCAACGAGTTCTGGTCTATCCCTGTACGGAGGGAAGACCAGTACAAGTTTGCCTTCACCTTCCGGGAACAGCAGTATACATGGAGCTGCCTCCCACAGGGCTTTCATAATAGTCCCAGCATCTTTCACCAATGCATGGCGAACTGCTTAAAAGGCTTCAGCCAGCCACACCAGCTGGTCCAGTATGTGGACGACCTGTTGTTGTTCACAGACAGCAGTGAGGAACACGGTCCACTGCTGGCCGAACTGCTGGTCTTACTGAAGGAAGGGAGTTTTAAAGTTAACCCCAAGAAAGCCCAGATAGGTCTAGGAGAGGTAAAATTCCTGGGCCTGACAATAAGGGCAGGAGAAAAGGCCATTGATGAGGCTAGAAGAAAGGCAGTGCAGGAACTCCCTGTCTCTAGGGATGTGTCGGGGGTAAGGTCTTTCCTGGGAATCACTGGCTACTGTAGGGACTTCATCGAGGACTATGCAGCCACTGCCGGCCCTCTGCTCAGACTCCTACATAAGGGGGTCGAGTGGGAATCGGACGAGGGCTGTGAGGCAGCATTTGTCCGTCTTAAGAGAGACCTGCAGGTAGCACCAGCCCTAGGGGCAATTGATGGGGGGGAGGAATTCTTCCTGGAGGTGGCAGCCAGTGGCGACAGCTTAAGTGCAGTGTTGCTCCAGGAGTGAAACGGTCAGCTGAGACCAGTGGTGTACTCCTCCAGGGTCCTCACGGAGGTAGAAAAGGGATACTCCAATTGTGAGAGGCACTTGCTTGCCACCCACTGGGCAGTAAAGAGAGCTCAGATCTTTACTAGAGTATCCCCCATTACACTCCTCACCCATCATACTCCGACGCAGATGCTGTTGGATGGGAGGATTAAGGACGGGACAGTGAGCAGTGCTAGAATCACTCGCTGGACCCTCCTCCTCTCCCAAATGACTTTAAAGGTCAAGGGCCTCTGTGAGCCCAGGCTCGCAGCAAATTTAATCTATCCAGGGCAGCCGGATCGATGCTCTGTGGAGGGGGTATGGGACATTAACTTTGGATTTCGGGCAGGGATACATCCCACAGGCCGCGAGATCTACGTTGATGGCTCCAGTTCAGTGTCCGCGGGTACAAGACTCACGGGCTGCAGAGTTTGGGATCCCAAGGCAGGGATTGCCTTGGCTCTTAAACTCCCATGCACCCTGAGCGCCCAGCAGGCAGAACTCTCGGCGGTGATGTATGTGGTCACACACCCCGAGGAATTCCCTACCCCATACATGATTTGCTCGGACAGCATGTTGACTTGCAATTCGTGTACAGAGTATCTGGCGATTTGGTCACGCCGGGGGTACACCTCTGCGGATGGGAAGCCCCTTGTGACCAAACCCCTGCTAGAAAAGATCGTGGCTGCAGTGGGAGAAACCGGGGATGTATATATCCATAAGGTAAAGGCCCACTCCAAAACTGAGCCACGGGGGGAAGGTAACCAGCAGGCAGACCTGCTGGCAAGGGAAGGTGCTCGCACAGGTCGCCCATGGGACCCATATGAGGCAGGCAGGATAGCAGCAGCAAGAAGCAAGCCAGGGACACAAGGGAGCATAGGGGCGGCTGCGGCCCCGGACCTTAAATTAGTCCAGATGCAGGATCCGGTCCTGAAGGCTGCCTTGGCTGCTATGAAAAAGGGGGAAAAGGCGGAGGGCCCATACAGTGCTGCAGATATTGCTGTGCGGGAAGGCATGTTGTTTGAAGGGGACAAATGGGTAGTGCCACCACAACACCGGAGGGAATTCCTTCAGCTGGCCCATGAAGGTCCAGGTGCGGGACACCCTGGGCCAGAATCTACCTGGCAACAGGTAGAAAAGGCAGGGTGGTGGCCAGGCCTCCGGGAAGACGTCCGCGACTTCTGTGCGGGCTGTCTGGTTTGCGCTGCAAACAACCCAGACCCTCAGAAAAAGAAGGTGTCCATGGGACACGTCAGGTGGGTAGAGGGACCATGGCAGTCGATCCAGATCGACTACATCGGACCCCTACCGGCCACCTAGGGAGGTTATAAATACTGCCTCGTCTTGGTGGATGTGTTTTCCAAGTGGGTGGAAGCCTTCCCTTGCCGAAGAGCTACCGCGGTGGGGATTGCAAAAATCCTGGTGAGGGAGGTGTTCTCTCGGTGGGGTCTACCTCAAATCGTGGAGTCCGACCGGGGAAGCCACTTCACCGGCCAGGTGATGCAGGCCACCCTAAAGGTGCTGGGGATAAGAGCCAAATGGCATGTCGCCTACAACCCTCAGTCCTCAGGCCCCGTAGAACGCCTGAACCGGACCCTTAAGGAAAGGCTGCGCAAGGAGACGGGAGACTCACCGAACAAGTGGGTGGAGGTCTTACCGTTGGTCCTCATGGGAATCCGGGCCAGTCAGTCAAAGAGCAGAGGGTACTCACCCCATGAGCTGATGACGGGCCGGATCATGAGAACCCCAGTGCATGTGTTGGCGCCGGTTCTCACCGAAGGGCAGCTTCGAGAGGTGAACCGGGACCGCTTCGTCAGGAATCTGTTTGAACAGCTTCAACAGATTCACTGGCAGGCGGCCAACAACATGGGTAAACAGCACTGTGCCAATCGGCTGCTGCTGGAACCCCGCAGTCACCATGATTGGGAGCTGGGCGACCAGGTGATGGTGAGAAGCTTCGCCCGGGTCGGGGTATTTGAACCACTGTATATGGGACCATACAGCATAGTCGACAAGGCTAGCCCTATGGTCTATGCGGTTCGATTGCCTCGCCGGGTGAAGTGGTATCACATTAATCAGTGTAAATTGTTTGACCCCAAAAGAGGTAAAAAACAGAGGGGGCGAGCAAGGGAAGGGAATCAGGCACTGGGGGAAGAACAGGTCCCGGTGGATTTGGAGGCTCCGGAGGAGGCAGCGGGCCCCGAAGCTCTACAGCCGTTGCTGGTTCACTGCTTCTGTAAGGCTATCCCACCACTGGGTAGAGGTTCCCAGCCCACTAACAGAAATAGGGAGAAAGGCTCTACCATTAGCAAGGTTCAAGGGGAAGCTGAACCTCCCATGGTGGATCAGCTGGGGCTAGCCCAAGAGGTGGAGGAGATAGCATTGCAGCCCATAATGTGGGACTCTGCACTGACAGTAAGGAGGAGTGACAGAGTGCCACAGACCAGGGCGCCGTGGTCCCCTGTTTACTTAGCTTCCCGCCCCCGACCGAGAAGGCGAAAGACAACAGGGAGGGTTCTCTGTTGCGCTAGCAAGGGTCTCCCACCGATTATCCGGGGCTCGGGAGGGCCTTGGAGGGCAGCACAAGACTCACTAAGGGGGACTATACAAGCCCCTCAGCGGAGGGCATCCTGGTTCCCAGGGTACGGTTAGCCGAGTGGTCGACGACGCCTGTACACTGACGGGATATAGCCTGGCCACCCGGGGACGGGTGGCGGTGTATATATTTTCCCTTCCTGTTTTGTTACTTTGTGTTGTGTGTATATGTGTTTAGGTAAGGCAGTGACGGTTGGGTACAGCATTTTTTGTGTTTGGAACATGTTAAGTGGGCCGAGCCTGGAGAGGTCTCTCAAGGCAAGGCCATGTTCTTCTTGCCTTTCAGATGTCAACACCTCCCTACTGGACGTTAGTGATGCTGGTATCGCTAAGGATCTGCACCGGGCACCGAGGGGACACCGAGGACTCCCTAGTTTTCGGATGCTCCGGGGGCAGAGCAGTGACAGTGACCACAGGAGAAGGGACTCCGGCGGCGGATGGCCGGGTCACCTACTCCCATGAGGGGAAATGGCCTGGGTGGTTGGGATCGAACTCCACCAAATACTCCAACCATAAGGACTTTACCTACGGAGAGGCCTCCATCCCCTGCCCGGAGATCACTGTGGTCACTTCCAGAGTGAGGGTGACAGAAGGCAGGAAGGTATGCCTAACTTGCCAAGGGGACATACCTCTGGGACGGTGGTGGTGGCTCAGAAAGCTCAAGAGGGACGTGGGAGACCAACACTCGGACTGGGAACGTCTGGATAATGATACCTACCGAACCATCAGTGGGTCATCTGGCGGGGTCACGGTGTGTTGGGAGAAATGGTGGGCGTACGACCAAGGGATTTATTTGTGTATGTGGGGATCCACTCGCGTGTGTTCAGAGGGGGTCTCCATTGCTTTCTATAGGTGGTGGCAGGATGTCGGGGATGGGGTGGCATGGGATCGCAGCGGGGAGGCATGTGTGACCCCCAATCCCCGGGTACCAGTAAACGCCACCGAACTTGTAGTTCGGGAAAGAAAACCCCCACCCACGGCCAAACCCACCGTCCCACACGAGTGCCCGACAATAACCAGGGGGCCAGGGAATGGTTTAGTGTTGGTCCCTACCGAGAAACTACTTTATCAGGGGGTACACTACGTGGTGGCATCAGTGGTGCTAAATCTGACAGAAGTCCGCCTACCTACGTGGTGTCCCCGGGAAACCGAGCTGTTATACCAGGCTCTGCTGCGGGAGATGCTCCGGAAGTTCTATGAACTGGACTTCGGGGATGTCAAAGTGACAGACTTGTATAAACAGTGGGATAGGGCCGAACCGGGCAGGCAGAGGCGTGGCACTTTAAATTACATTTTCACGGGGTTTAACACCAGGGCGTCCGCCATAAACAGTTCGGATAACATGCAGCTGGCCCTCCAGATAAGTGGGTTAAAGAATCAGCTGCGCAAAATCCTGGGGGACGAGAATACCGTAGTGGGATCCGCGCTCCACGAAGAGGTGGCAATGACAGTTCACTTCAAGGAGATTATCTCTCAATTGGAGGCACAGGCCAGGGCTGTAAAGGCTTTGATTCGGGAGGATAGAAACGCCTCCGATCAAGCCGCCCAAAATGAGGTGTGCGTACTCTATGGGGCCTGGTTGCTGGGAGAGGGACGGAGTAACCTCGAGGATCTGAGACAGGGACAGGTCCCCTCCTGGATCAGCAACCAACACTTAGCAGCACTGCACCCTTATGATAATGTTTTGAGTCCTTGCCAACTTCGTGTAGCGTCGGAAGCCTACCCGGTACCGGTGGACTGTGGAAAGTCAAACCATACCATCATGGGTGTGGTGGTCAGGATGCCCGTGATGGGGGCGTCCCCACGACCAGCACCCATGTACCGAGTGGAGAATGTGGGAGTCATTCGTGGAGGGGTGCATGTTTGATTCCAAGAGGTCCCACCTTATGTCACAATGTGGAAGCACACTGTGACAGGTACAGACCTCTTGGGTTGCCGGAGCAGGGGAGCACAGGTAATCCTGTGCCCCCAGCACTTGAACACTTTTGCAAGGCCACAATGCGGGTTCAGCACTGCTGGGGCAGAGCCTATCAATTGCACAATGGAGGTAATGGCCCCTAACCACATGCCTCCACAGGTAGCATATGTAGATGGTGGGACATATTGTGTCACCACAAGTGCCCAATGGTATGAACACGGACCGGGAATGTGGTGTCCAATACCGTACAGCAGCTTTTGCTTTAAACCCAGGGCAGAGGTTCAAGTGGCACACACCAGAATCACACCCATCCCTGAACCTTCCACGATTCACCTCACGGTACAAAACAACCTCAGCCACCTACAACAATATGTCGCCTATTTTGGCTATCCCATTGCCACACTACCTGAGAAAATTACAGCCCTCCTCCAGGCAGTGGATTTGTCTCAAAAACATTTTTACACCATGGAGCAGAAAATTGAAATTCTAGCAGGGGAGAATGCCCAGATTAAACCCCCAGCATGGTGGGATTTGGGAATACGGGCAGACATACCTGCATGGATCCGGGTGGGATCGCATGCCTTAGTAATCGGACAACTCCTGATTGTAGCTTATCTGCTAGCTACAAGCTGTAAGCTCAGGAGAAAAAGAAAAAGAACGCAGTTCCTCAGGCTACTACACAGCCAGAAGAGCCGTTGCTAAACACTCAAGGTGTGTAAACAAAGCTTGACCGCGACACTTAGGCGGTTTTGTTATTTCCAGGGATGACTGCGTTTTCATACATGGCTCCTGGGGAGCTTGCAGGGCAGGTTTCTTTGTTTTATGGTTGAGACTGAAATGAGACTCAATGTACAATTACTGCTGTAACCTTAAGTACATATATGTATGTTGCTGTCGTATATTGTAACCTGTTGGATTTCTGTGTTTTGTACCACGTTAAAAGGAATTACGATATATATCGACGGGATCGGTTTAGAGTTAAACTGGGGAAAGTTGGGCAATTTGGGAGACCTAGGGTTTTCTCACCACCCTGAACTTTGACACACTCGAGTGGTGTCGGACTGTGTGAGATGGGGGATTATGTAGGGGAGGACGAAAATCCCCTCATTTTACCCAGAAGGAAAGGGGCTGTGGGATCAGTCTGAGCTGTGAATTGAAACCGATAACAGTTTGACCTTGGCAGAGCAGTGATTGGACGGGGGAGGACACCGGAGGGGGGGACCAATGGTGAGACAGAGTCAGCCCGAAGCATGGGGCTTTCAAGCCAATGGGAGAGCACTTGCTCAAAAACTGGGACTGACTCACAGCCATTATCGGACTATTGTCTTCCCCATGTTTACATTATGGCAGGAAATGGCTACAGGAGGCCAACCCAATTAACACCTACTCAAACCTTGAGTAGGTTAGGAAAACTGAATTGAAGGATAATTATGCAGACATTTCGAAACCAGGGAACCTAAAACAACCCAAGGGCCTACACAATGGCTACAGGAAGCCAATGCAATCAACACCACTCAAACCTTGAGTAGGTTAACATCAGTGGAATAAACCCGCTGCATTTTTCAAAATCACAAAGTCCACCAATGAGAAGAATCGACTTCAGTAGGAGAGGCGGACTGGATAATCTGGCTGTAAAAAAAGTGGTTTCTGATGTAAGGGGCGGGGGGGGTGATTTTCCCTGCCCTCGTCATCCAACAACCACAACCAGCAAGATTCTCGACACTGAAGAAAACCCAGTGTCCGGAGACGCCGAATATGGAAGAAACAAACCACCAGACTGCAGAAGGCACAGTAGTGAGTATAACCTCTGGTCCCCGGAACTCCCAACTCAGTTAGGCCAGGAAAGGTGGGAGGTTGGACATTGTACTGCTAAACTTGTGTAAAGATTTTCGTTGTGTCCGTTTAGTGGGATTTAGGGGGATTGTTTTGTTGGTGTATTGCTGTTTGTTGAGATACACCTTGCCAAATAAATTGGAAGCCTAAAGTTCCTCTTGGAATCACCTTGTCTCAGTTCTATTGTATTACATCCCCTGATCATGAGTCTCATGTCAGAACAGTGTAAGGGAAGCTAGGAGCGGCTCGAAGATGCTCAACTGTGTGTCACAGGTTAGGGAAGAAGGGGTTAGGAGTGTTTGACACTCACAGGTGCCTCACAGGCTAGGCATAAGCTGTGGGGACGCATGAGTCTCAAAACCCCCTTCATAAGCTGTGGACACAGTCTCTCCAGGGGTGCTCTTGCAGCACTCAGGGTACCTCACAGGCCAGGCATAAGCTGTGAGGGCAGAAGCCCAGAGAGAGACACCCAAGGCACAACAACACTCCCTGAGAAAACCCCTTACACTAACAATAGGTCTGCCGGTTGTGGTGTTTCCACCTCCGGTGAGGGCAACGACAGACAGCACAAAGCATCAGCACAATTCTCAGTGCTAGGTCTATGGCGAATGACATAATCATAAGCGGATAATGTTAGTGCCCACCTCTGGATGTGGGATGAAGCATTGGTGTTGATACCTTTGTTTTCAGAAAACAGTGAAATGAGCGGCTTGTGATCTGTCTCCAGTTCAAACCGAAGACCAAACAGGTACTGATGCATCTTTTTAACCCCATACACACAGGCCAGTGCTTCTTTCTCTACCATGCTGTAGGCTCTTTCCGCTTTAGACAAACTTTTTGAAGCATACACGACTGGCTGAAGTTTACCCAACTCATTAGCTTGTTAGAGTACGCAACCAATATGACAAAGCATCACAGGCCAAAACTAAACATTTATATGGGTCATAATGTACCAGCAGTTCGTTAGAGCAAAGCAGATTAGTGGCTTTCTCAAAAGCTCTGTCTTGAGATGCACCCCACACCCAGTTGTCGCCTTTTCTTAACAACATGTGCAGTGGTTCTAATAAGGTGCTCAATTTAGGTAGGAAGTTACAGAAGTAGTTGAGTAGACCCAGGAATGAATGCAGCTCCATCACATTCTGCGGCTTGGGCGCATTCTTGATGGCCTTGGTTTTCGCGTCCGTGGGCCTGATGCCGTCAGCAGCAATTTTCCTCCCCAGGAATTCGACCTCTGGTGCCCTGAAGACGCACTTCGAGCATTTCAGTCTGAGTCCCACTTTGTCCAGACGATGTAGAACCTCTTCCAGGTTGTTTAGATGTTCCTCGGAGCCACGACCTGTGACCAGAATTTCACCTTGGAGCATGACCGTTCTGGGAACGGACTTCAGTAGACTCTCCATGTTCCTTTGAAATATTGCTGCAGCCGAGCGAATTCCAAAAGGACACCTATGATAAATAAACAGTCCTTTATGCGTGTTAATGCACGTAAGTCTCTTCGATGTCTCGACCAGCTTCTGTGTCATGTAGGCTGACGTTAAGTCCAGTTTTGTGAACGACTTCTCCCCGGCTAGCGTTGCAAACAAGTCATCAGCCTTCAGTAACGGGTACTGATCCTGTTTCGAAACTCTGTTGATCGTAGCCTTGCAGTCTCCACAGATATTGACTGCGTCATCACTTTTCAGCATAGGAACAATGGGGGCTGGCCCATTCATTAAATTCAACCGGTGATATGATCCCTTCACGCTGGAATCTGTCCAGTTTAATTTCGACCTTCTCCCTCATCATATACGGAACTGCCCGAGCTTTATGATGGACGGGTCTTGTATCTGAGTCCACGTGAATCTGCACCTTGAAGTTGCCAATGCCTGGTTCGAACAGTGAGGGGAACTTGTTCATTATTTGGGCACATGTATCTTCCTCCGACCACAACGCCTTGATGTCGTTCCAGTCGCATCTGATTTTTTCAAGCCAGTTCCTGCCGAACAGCATTGGGCCATTGCCTGGGACAATCCATAGCGGTAACTCGTGAACCGCACCGTCATACAACACTTTAATTGTGGCACTGCCAATTACTGTTTTGAGTTCTTTGTTGTATGTGCGCAACTTGGCATTGACTGGACTGAGCCTGGGCCTCACAGTCTTAATATCCCACAGCTTGTCGAATGCCCTCTGGCTCATTATCGATTGACTCACCCCTGAGTCCAATTCCATCGATACCGGCACCTCATTAAATTTCACATTGATCATTATCGGTTTGTTCTTAGTTAGGAATGAGTACAGTCCATACACTTTCTCCTCTGGTATCTCAGATTGTGTATCCAGATCCACGCTAGTCTGACCATCATCCTCCACGTGGTGTGTCACAGCACGTTTGCTCATCTGCGGACACTTGCGCTGGAGATGCCCCACTCTCAGACATCCTTTGCAACTATATTGCTTAAATCAGCACTGCTGGTGCCGGTGATTTGCCCCACAACGCCAACACGGAGAAATCGGATGCATTCCTGCTGGCGGACTTTGGGCAGGTACAGATTTCACATATGCAGTCGGGTAGGCCCTGCCCTGTGCCGTTCTGCCGAACGCCAAATCAATCATATTTACAATACTTGCCGAGTTTCGATTTTTCACTGATATCTGCTTTAGACTTTTATCCGTCATCATGCAAGACTGAGCAATCGTGATGGCCCTGTTCAAGTCCAACGTCTCCACCGTCAGTAGTTTATGCAGGATCACCTCGTGGTTGATGCTGATTACAAAGAAGTCCCGCAGCATGTCTGCCAGCACAGCCCCGAACTCACATGGTCCCGCTAGACGTCTCAGGTCGGCAACGAATTCCGCCGCATTCTGGCCCTCTGAGCAAACGTGCGTGTAAAATCTGTATCTCGAGATGATGATGCCTTCGTCTGGTTTAAGGTGGTCCTGTATCAGTGTACACAATTCTTCATTCGTCTTCTCTATTGGACTCACAGGCAGGAATAGATTCTTTATTAGACCATAAATTTTTCGACCGCAAACCGTGAGGAACACCGCCCGGCGCCGATCTGCGTCGCCGACCTCCTCCATTTTGTTGGCCACAAAGAACTAGTTCAAACGGCTCACAAAGTCTGCCCAATCTTCTCCTTCCACAAATCGCTTCAACAATCCAATTGTGCTCATTTTTGCATGCATGGTTCTTGTTACCTCATTGCCAAATGTTGTGTATGCAATAACTGTTAGACTGAGTACTGTTTAACTCCAAGAGGTATAACCTTGGCTCTGCTTTATTAAGGCCCAAAGTGACTCATATACAAAATGGCTGGCCTTTTATTCTTGGGCTACACACATGCATGCAGCCCAATGGCCTCCAACAGTGACACCATCAGTGGCTAGTGATCCCAAAAGTACACAAATGACAATAAGAACATAAGAAACAGGAACAGGAGTTCCGCCATTCAATAAGATCATGGCTGATCTGATCATGGACTCAGCTCAACTTTCCTGCCCACTCTCCATAACCCCTTATCCTTTATCGTTTAAGAAACTGTCTATCTTTGTCTTAAATTTATTCAATGTCCCAGCTTCCACAGCTCTCTGAGGCAGCGAATTCCACAGATTTACAACCCTCTGAGAGAAGAAATTTCTCCTTGTCTCTGTTTTAAATGGGCGGCCCCTTATTCTAAGATCATGCTCTCTAATTCTAGTCTTCCCCATCAGTGGAAACATCCTCTCTGCATCCACCTTGTCAAGCCCCCTCATAATCTTATACGTTTCGATAAGATCACCCCTCATTCTTCTGAATTCCAATGAGTAGAGGCCCAACTTACTCAACCTTTCCTCATAAGTCAACCCAAACACACAGCTGCACTCTCACTCACACACATTCTTTTCTATTGCAGGCTAAGATGGCCCACAATAGGACGGAGCAGCAGAGAAGAGGCGGGAGTAATGCGCAGTTCCAGCAGCTTACAGACCTTGAGGCGCGAGTGCTGCAACTCATTGAGCAGCAGGTGGTGGGCGCTGAGGTCATTGGCGGCCTCGACCTCCTTGGGATCAACAACGGTATCCTCATCCCCTCTCCTTCTCTCATCCCACTTTCCCCTCACACCACCAGCCTTTCTCACTTTCCAACTCCTGATACTGTCTGCATTCCTTGCTCCATTCCTGCCTGCTGCCCTCACCTTAACGTGAGACTTGTGCCTTTATGCTTTCAGATAATCAGTAACCAGATGACCAGCCTGACCCTGAGCCTCCCAGTGAGAGCGAGACGGGAGAAGAGGAGGAGAAGCAAAGCTCCGCGTCACTGCATCTCTCACCCGCAAGCACCACCTCAGATACTGGCACTATGCAATCTTGAGGCAAGTTCATTAGAGGGGACTGCACTGGGTGATGCACCGGGGATGAATGGGCTGCAACAAGGCCAAGGGGAAAGGGTAGCTCGGGAGTCAGCTCCCCGGAGGGCGAGCTTGCGCATGAGTTCTGCTGCACAGGACTCAGATGAGGATCTCGATTGGGAGGTGTTCACAAGTAGGGTGATGGCCAGGCACTTGGAGATGATAGGTGCAATGGCAAGGGTGCCCGAGAGCCTCAAGGCAGTGGCAAGGAGCATGGAAAAGTCTATTTCCAACATTGCACAGAGCTCTGCGCGCACCATGGAGCCCATCATTTCCACCCTGCAGAGGATGGTGGACTCCCAGAGATACCGTGGGGACCCAGACCTCAGGACGCATGTAATGGGTAATTTTGCAGCTTCTATTGCAGCACAGGCGGAAGCCACACAACGTCTTAATGCTGTCATGCAGAAATGGTTGGTGGCACCGTCCCTGAAATCCCGGTTTCTCCTTCCCGCGGGCGTTCAACTGGATTCTAGAAAAAAGAAGCACACTTACCTGAAGCTGCTGCACCCACGAGAGATTCCGGTCCCGAGGCCTTCATTGACTGCGCGTCACAGCGCGTGGACGTCTGGACGTGTGCTGGGCTGGAGCTGCAGTCACATGGCTCTGGGCAGCCAATCAGGTAAAGTATGTTCTTATTTATAATAATGGGAACTCCGTAAGTTGGAGTTCCCATTATTATGATTGAGAAACAGCCCTCAAACACACAAAACATGAATAAAAAATATAAAAAATACACTATATATTTAACATTAATTTAAATTAAAGTTATTTATGTATTATTAAAAATAAATATTTTTCGATTTTTTAAAACGTTTTTTTAATTATGCTTTAAAATAAATTTAACGTAGTGGGCAGGGTTTTAAAAAATAAAATGTGTTTTTTAAATTTTATTTTTTATGTTTTAAGTGTGTTTTAAAACTCTTCGCCTGTGCTTTTATCAGGCGCTAGAGTTTTCAGGACGTCCGCTGGGCAAGATATGGGTAAATACCGCAATCTTGCCCATGCAAATGTCCTGGATGTGGAAATGTGTTGGATCTGTCAGGCACCAGCTCCAGCTTGACAGATCAGAAAAGCTGGTTTTCAGCGCATGCTCATTGTGCACTGAAAACCGGCTTTTGCAACGCCTTTCCGGATCCGTACACACTCCGTACGGACCCGGGAAGGCCGGGATTTCTGGGCCATTGAGTCTCAGACTGCTCTCATGCAGACAGCTTGATGCCATGTAAGCTCTGACTGGTGCCATCGTCGCTGGGTCCATCACAGTCCACCGGGGATCTCACGGTGTCGCAGCAGACCACCAATCTGTGGTCCAGCAGATGGGGGTGGGGATGCTGAGATGCTGCCCTGGGGGAGTGGCAGTGGGTCAGTGGAGCAGGAATCCGTTGATCCTGTTGTGCTCAGAATAAATCCACAGGACTGTATTGCAAGCTCAAACTGTTGTGACCTTGGTCTCTTTATTCAGACTCTAGAGTGGGAAAGCAGCATGGTGAATCACCTTTTATAGCTGCTTGCCCCAGGGTGCACAGGTGACCCTTGGGTCTCCCACAGGTGTGCCCCCTCGTGGCAAGTCTTACATTTTGGTAAGGTTTACATACATACATACATAACAGATCCCACCACTACCACTCCGCCATTGCATGTCGCTGTCTGTCGCCCCGCCAGCCCACACTGCCGCCGCCTATCCTGAGGTGGTGCAGTGTCCAGCCAGGCCTTCCAGGCCCAGAGCTGGTCGAGGGTGTCTTGCAAGGCCAGCTGTAGTCTCTGGCACCGACACTCAGCAGCCTTCCATCAGCCCTTTTGCAGCCACTGGGGAGACACTAGGTAGTAGCAGTAGATTAGGAAAAGGCACTGTAAAGAGGGGAAGTAAGGGTTTGCACAAGGTTGATTAGTTAATATTGTTGCTGTATATATGTGGATGCTGAATTTGGATAAATTTATTCCTGCAATGTGGCAGATTTGGTGCCGTGTCTCATTTCAGCTTTGTGTGTGATATGGAATGAGAAATTGATGAAATGATAGGACGTGCTGAGTAACCGGGAAGTGGTCTCGAATTCATTGGAACTGAAGTCTGATGAGGCAGTCATGGACCGCTCTTCCACAAGGTCGATTGAGTGGCTGCCTCCTCCGTCACTGATGCTCGTGCTCCTTTTCCTATTCCTGCTCCACCTCCTCCTCATCCTCATCTTCCTCGTCTCCCGGTTCTGAGGTGGTGTGGCTATGCCTGGTGGCAATGTCTGTGCCCTCATGATGGCCAAGTTGTGCAGCATGCAGCAGACGACGATGAAAAGGGACATTTGCTCAGCCGAGTACTGGAGAGCTCCTCCTGAGCGATCAAAGCAGCAGAACCATTGCTTGAGCATTCCGATGGTCGGCTCAATGATAAACATAAGAACAAAAGAAATAGGAACAGGAGTAGGCCATATGGCCCCTGGTGGTAGCATGGCTCTCATTTTTTGAGTGCTGGGCAGGAGTGTTAGGATTGTGGAGGAGAATCATGAGCCAGGTGGAGAGCGGATAACCCTCTTCTCCCAGCATGTGGTGTGGTGGCTGGAACAGAGCTGGCACACCGGTCTGGTATAGAATAAAGGCATCGTGGCTGCTGCTAGTATAGCGGGCATTGATGGTGAGGATTCGCTGTGTGTGGTCGCACAGCAATTGTTCATTAAGTGAGTGGTAGCCTTTGCGGTTACAGAATACCTCAGGATTGTTATGCAGCGCCTGCAGAGCAACATGGGTACAGTCAATGGCCCCCTGCACCATGGGGAAGCTCACTATACTGACAAATACACATGCATGCTCCAGATGCTTCTCTCATGATGGGGAAGGCAATGTATGCCCTTCTCCTTCTGTAGAGAGCCTCTGTGACCGTGCGGATGTAGCAATGCACGGCAAACTGCGATATGTCTCCTGCTGCAGACTGGGAGGTTCTGCTGGCAATTGAGGGCGATGGAGTCCCTGACATGCACTGAGAGAGCCGTGGTCACCCTGGTCTGAGGCTGGAGTTGGCAGAGCTCTGTGATCACGTCCTTGGAGAAGCGGAGCATTCTAAGTGTCATGTATCTTACATTATTATATATAACTGTATCCTAACATGCTATACATGACTGTAATAAGATATGACCTGTAACCACCAGCATACCTTACCACCAGGGGTGCACTTGCAAGAGACAGGTAGATAAGGGCAGGTCTCAGGCTAGTGCAGCATTCCAGAGCTGTGAATTAAAGGTGCAGGTCCAGAGTGAACATAACATAAGAACATAAGAATTAGAAACAGGAGTAGGCCATCTAGCCCCTCGAACCTGCTCCGCCATTCAACAAGATCATGGCTGATCTGGCCGTGGACTCAGCTCCACTTACCCGCCTGCTCCCCATAACCCTTGATTGCCTTATTGGTTAAATATCTATCTATCTGTGACTTGAATACATTCAATGAGCTAGCCTCAACTGCTTCCTTGGGCAGAGAATTCCACAGATTCACAACCCTCTGGGAGAAGAAATTCCTTCTCAACTCGGTTTTAAATTGGCTCCCCCATATTTTGAGGCTCTGCCCCCTAGTTCTAGTCTTCCCGACCAGTGGAAACAACCTCTCTGCCTCTATCTTGTCTATCCCTTTCATTATTTTAAATGTTTCTATAAGATCACCCCTCATCCTTCTGAACTCCAATGAGTAAAGGCCCAGTCTACTCAATCTATCGTCATAAGGTAATCCCCTCATCTCCGGAATCAGCCTAGTGAATCGTCTCTGTACCCCCTCCAAAGCTAGTATATCCTTCCTTAAGTAAGGTGACCAAAACTGCACACAGTACTCCAGGTGCGGCCTTATCAATACCCTATACAGTTGCAGAAGGACCTCCCTGCTTTTGTACTCCATCCCTCTCGCAATGAAGGCCAACATTCCATTCGCCTTCCAGATTACCTGCTGCACTGCAAACTAACTTTTTGGGATTCATGCACAAGGACCCCCAGGTCCCTCTGCACCGTAGCATGTTGTAATTTCTCCCCATTCAAATAATATTCCCTTTTACTGTTTTTTTTCCCAAGGTGGATGACCTCACACTTTCCGACATTGTATTCCATCTGCCAAACCTTAGCCCATTCGCTTAACCTATCTAAATCTCTTTGCAGACTCTCTGTGTCCTCTACACAACCCGCTTTCCCACTAATCTTTGTGTCATCTGCAAATTTTGTTACACGACGCTCTGTCCCCTCTTCCAGGTCATCTATGTATATTGTAAACAGTTGTGGTCCCAGCACCGATCCCTGTGGTACACCACGAACTACCGATTTCCAACCCGAAAAGGACCCATTTATCCCGACTCTCTGCTTTCTGTTAGCCAGCCAATTCTCAATCCATGCTAATACATTTCCTCTCACTCCGCGTACCTTTATCTTCTGCAGTAACCTTTTGTGTGGCACCTTATCAAATGCCTTTTGGAAATCTAAATACACCACATCCATCGGTACACCTCTATCCACCATGCTCGTTATACCCTCAAAGAATTCCAGTAAATTAGTGTCGAGGAAATTTTAGCTTAAATTAATTCAGGCGGAGGATTTCAGAATTGCACTTCGAGAGAATTTTATTTTCTAACAAGATATCTCGGAGAGTCCGCTCAGTCCGCACTGAGGCAAAACTCTGAATTTTACAAGAAAACCCGCTCTATCTTTATACAGTTGAAACAGGAATCTAAAACACACCACACAAGTACATTAATCATACATTCTTGTAAATGCAATCAAAGCAAGAACTTTATCTAAAACACCTCATATGAGCATTAATCATACATCCTGTAAATACAAAGGTCATTTCAGGAGGCAGACTTTTACCTTGTCCTTGCATAGTTTCTCCCTGTCCGTATTCTGATAAGCAGGGTATCTGGAAACTCGTGTAAACACTAGATAATCATGTGTTTACATTTTTTGTTCCAAGATCTGAGAGGTTTGGGTGTTTTCTTCTCTAGCTCCACTAATTTAATTAACTCAGCAAGAAGTGAACTTAACCCTTTCCTTAAAAATAGGGCTTAGATCATTTTCTTCCACAATTAGTTAAACATGATTTCCCCTTCATGAATCCATGCTGCGTCTGCTTGATTGCACTATTCCTATCTAGATGTCCCGCTATTTCTTCCTTAATGATAGTTTCAAGCATTTTCCACACTACAGATGTTAAACTAACCGGCCTATAGTTACCTGCCTTTTGTCTGCCCCCTTTTTTAAACAGATGCGTTACATTAGATGATTTAGATGAGGGGATTAAATGTAGTATCTCCAAATTTGCGGATGACGCTAAGTTGGGTGGCAGTGTGAGCTGCGAGGAGGATGCTGTGAGGCTGCAGAGCGACTTGGATAGGTTAGGTGAGTGGGCAAATGCATGGCAGATGAAGTATAATGTGGATAAATGTGAGGTTATCCACTTTGGTGGTAAAAACAGAGAGACAGACTATTATCTGAATGGTGACAGATTAGGAAAAGGGGAGTTGCAAAGAGACCTGGGTGTCATGGTACATCAGTCATTGAAGGTTGGCATGCAGGTGCAGCAGGCGGTTAAGAAAGCAAATGGCATGTTGGCCTTCATAGCAAGGGGATTTGAGTACAGGGGCAGGGAGGTGTTGCTACAGTTGTACAGGGCATTGGTGAGGCCACACCTGGAGTATTGTGTACAGTTTTGGTCTCCTAACCTGAGGAAGGACATTCTTGCTATTGAGGGAGTGCAGCGGAGGTTCACAGACTGATTCCCGGGATGGCGGGACTGACCTATCAAGAAAGACTGGATCAACTGGGCTTGTATTCACTGGAGTTCAGAAGAATGAGAGGGGACCTCATAGAAACATTTAAAATTCTGATGGGGTTAGACAGGTTAGATGCAGGAAGAATGTTCCCAATGTTGGGGAAGTCCAGAACCAGAGGTCACAGTCTAAGGATAAGGGGTAAGCCATTTAGGACCGAGATGCGGAGGAACTTCTTCACCCAGAGAGTGGTGAACCTGTGGAATTCTCTACCACAGAAAGTTGTTGAGGCCAATTCACTAAATATATTCAAAAAGGAGTTAGATGAGGTCCTTACTACTAGGGGGATCAAGGGTTATGGCGAGAAAGCAGGAATGGGGTACTGAAGTTGAATGTTCAGCCATGAACTCATTGAATGGCGGTGCAGGCTAGAAGGGCCGAATGGCCTACTCCTGCACCTATTTTCTATGTTTCTATGTTTCTATTAGCTGCTTTCCAATCCGCTGGTACCTCCCCACAGTCCAGAGAATTTTGGTAGATTATAACGAATGCATCTGCTATAACTTCCGCCATCTCTTTTAATACCCTGGGATGCATTTCATCAGGACCAGGGGACTTGTCTACCTTGAGTCCCATTAGCCTGTCCAGCACTAACCCGCTAGTGATAGTGATTGTCTCAAGGTCCTCCCTTCCCACATTCCTGTGACCAGCAATTTTTGGCATGGTTTTTGTGTCTTCCACTGTGAAGACCGAAGCAAAATAATTGTTTAAGGTCTCAGCCATTTCCACATTTCCCATTATTAATTCCCCCTTCTCATCTTCTAAGGGACCAACATTTACTTTAGTCACTCTTTTCCGTTTTATATATCGGTAAAAGCTCTTACTATCTGTTTTTATGTTTTGCGCAAGTTTACCTTTGTAATCTATCTTTCCTTTCTTTATTGCTTTCTTAGTCATTCTTTGCTGTTGTTTAAAATTTTCCCAATCTTCTATTTTCCCACTAACCTTGGCCACCTTATACGCATTGGTCTTTAATTTGATACTCTCCTTTGTTTCCTTGGTTATCCACGGCTGGTTATCCCTTCTCTTACCGCCCTTCTTTTTCACTGGAATATATTTTTGTTGAGCTCTATGAAAGAGCTCCTTAAAGTCCTCCACTGTTCCTCAATTGTGTCACTGTTTAGTCTGTGTTTACAGTCTACTTTAGCCCACTCTGCCCTCATCCCACTGTAGTCCCCGTTGTTTAAGCATAGTATGCTCGTTTGAGACACTACTTCCGCACCCTCAATCTGTATGACAAATTCAACCATACTGTAATCACTCATTCCGAGAGGATCTTTTACTGGGAGATCGTTTATTTTTCCTGTCTCATTACACAGGACCAGATCTAAGATAGCTTGCTCCCTTGTAGGTTCTGTAACATACTGTTCGAAGAAACAATCCCGTATGCATTCTATGAATTCCTCCTCCAGGCTCCCCCGTGCGATTTGATTTGACCAATCGATATGTAGGTTAAAATCCCCCATGATGACTGCTATTCCTTTTTCACATGCCTCCATTATTCCCTTGATTATTGCCCGCCCCACCGTGAAGTTATTATTTGAGGGCCTATAAACTACGCCCACCAGTTACTTTTTCCCCTTACTATCTCTAATCTCCACCCACAATGATTCAACATTTTGTTCATTAGAGCCAATATCGTCTCTCACAACTGCCCTGATATCATCCTTTATTAGCAGAGCTACCCCACCTCCTTTCCCTTCTTGTCTATCTTTCCGAATCGTCAGATACCCCTGTATGTTTAATTCCCAGTCTTGGCCACCCTGCAACCATATTTATGTAATGGCCACCAAATCATACCCATTTGTAATGATTTCTGCCGTCAACTCATTTACTTTATTTCGAATGCTGTGTGCGTTTAGGTAGAATGTTTTAATCCTAGTTTTTAAACCATGATTTTTAGTTTTGACCTCTCCTGCAGCCCCTTTATATTCAGTGGCCCTTTTTGTTTTTTGCCTTGGGTTTCTCTGCCCTCCACTTTTACTCATCTCCTTTCTGTCTTTTGCTTTTGTCTCCTTGTGACCTTGTGACCTTGACTTCACGACATGCCTCATGTGAATCTGTACTGAGGGGACAGGACTTTACAGTGGCGACGGGTTACGGGATTACAGAATCCACAGAATGGCGAACAACGGATCAGATGAAAAGTACAATGTGGGAGACAATTGGGAGGACTTTATAGAAAGGCTCCAGCAAAGCTTTGTAACCAAAGACTGGTTAGGCGATGATAAGGCAGACAAGAGAAGAAACCATCTCTTGACCAGCTGTGGCTCGAAAACATGCGCTTTAATGAAGGATCTGTTGGCACCCGAGAAACCAGCAAGCAAGTCGTTTGAAGAATTGAGCACACTGGTAAGAGACCACCTGAAGCCAGCGAGCAGCCTACACATGGCCAGACACAGGTTCTACAACTACAGACGCTGTGTGGGCCAGAGCATACCCGACTTTGTGGCGGAACTTCGGAGGTTGGCTAGGTTATGTGAGTTCTCCGATGAAATGAGGAGAGAAATGCTGAGAGACTTTTTCATTGAAGGAATAGACCACGCAGGCATATTCCGAAAGCTCATAGAGACCAAGAACCTGACCTTCGAGGCAGCAGCCCTGGTTGCACAGACATTCTTGGTAGGGGAAGAAGAAACGAGTTTGATTTACAATGCAGGTACGACAACTAACGAAATATTGGAACAAGAAGTTCACAGCGCTAAAGAAGCTGCTACCCCCACACACAGACAAAACCGGGAGAACAGGTTCTCGACAGCAGGCAGAAGCCATCAAGGGCCACAGGAATGGCCGTTCGCACCTCATCAACCCACAATGCGAGCAATCAACTACAAACTGAGAGAAGCTCAAGAGAGATCAGCCAGACGCAGCTCATTCTTTGGAAACTCTTTGAACAATGGAACAGGTCTGTGCTAGAGATGTGGGGGTGGGCACTTGGCAAGGGGATGTCGATTTCAGCAAGTTGTTTGCAGAAATTGTGAATATACAGGGCATTTGGCCCGCATGTGCAAAAAAACAGCAGCTCGGCTGGTATACGAATTGGATGGGTATGAAAGCGGACCAGAAGATGGTGGGGACAGTACCCGGGACACCGGTGTACAGCGGGTCAATATGATCAATGGCCACTGCTCCTACAACAGGATGCCTCCTATAATGATGAGGGTCCTACTCAACGGGATATCTGTCAACATGGAGCTGGATACGGGAGCGAGTCAATCTCTCATGGGCGCTCAACAATTTGAACAACTGTGGCCGCATAAAAGAGACAGACCAAAACTCACAAGGGTCGACAACACACTAAGGACCTATACCAAAGAAATCGTACCAGTCCTCGGCAGCGACATGCTCTCTGTCACACACAAAGGGACAGTGAACCGACTTCCCCTGTGATTGTCCCTGGAAACCCCCCAGCACTGCTGGGGAGAAGCTGACTGAGCACCATGACAGAAATTCGAGGGGGAGATGGAATGAGATAGGGGACAAAGTGTTTGTACTAAACTATGGCAGGGGTCCCAAATGGCTTGCAGTACAGTAACGGGCAAGGAAGGAAACAGGCTACTGGTAGTACAAATGGACAATGGCAAAACCTGCCAGAGGCATGTAGACCAAGCCAAAAGCAGATTTACCAACAACACTGCGGAACCAGAGGCAGACTACAATACTCGCACCACACCTGGTGGACAGACTGAGGGAACAACCTGAGGAAACGGCAATCCCAACAGACAGCCCAGGGGAGTCAACAACAATCACACCAATCGAAACAGACAGCCCAGGTGAGATACCAGCAACCACACCCAAAGAAAAACAGACACCAAGGCAAACAACTGAACCACAACTCAGACGCTCCACGCGAGAGCGTAGACCACCTGAGAGACTGAACCTATAAAGACAATGAGACCTTGGGAGAGGGTGATGGCATGTATCTTACATTATTATATATAACTGCATCCTAACATACTATACATGACTGTAATAAGGTATGACCTGTAACCACCAGCATACCTTAACACCAGGGGTGCACTTGCAAGAGACAGGTTTATAAGGGCAGGTCTCAGGCAAGTGCAGCATTCCAGAGCTGTGAAATAAAGGTGCAGGTCCACAATGACCTTGACTTCACTACATGCCTCGTGTGAATCTGTACTGAGGGGACAGGACTTTACACTAAGACACTGTTCCTCAGTGAAATTGATTTAGGAGAAGTGCTTCCAGAACACCCTGGGAGGGTAAGGTATCTTGATGAGAGCCCTGTTGGCCCTCCGCCTTCTGGCCACATCTTGCAATCTTTCGCTCTGCCTCCGCTGCCTCCGACATTGATGCTGGAGGGCGAGGTCGAGTGCCAATACAGCCCCCATTAGCATATGGAAATGTAGCACTTGTAACTTTCACCTTAATGATCCTGAATAATTTTAATGAGGCAGAAGACTCCTGAAAATGAAAAACTTTCACATCACTCAAAAGGGTTGTTTGCCTATCAACCTGACAAGGCAGCATTCTTTCCTAACTACAAATAAACTGGATGTTGATGCCTTTAAATACCACTCCTCCAGCGGCCATCTGACTACTTACCGCCTCCTCTTCCTGCCGTTGTTGACGGCAGGCACTCAGGCAGGAGGCGCGAATGAATTTCTGATCCGGAACAGTAATGGAATGCTGCGCACCGGATGATGTCACGATCAATGGGGCGCGAGAGAGTGAGGCGGTAAGTGTTAGTGTCAGCCCAAAACCGCCAGGGAAGCTCGCAGGCATCGTTGAATTCACCAAAGGAGGCGCAAACCAGGCCAATTTCTCCCCCTATAAGAACATAAGAACATAAGAATTAGGAACAGGAGTAGGCCATCTAGCCCCTCGAGCCTGCTCCGCCATTCAACAAGATCATGGCTGATCTGGCCGTGGACTCAGCTCCACTTACCCGCCCGCCCCCCGTAACCCTTGATTGCCTTATTGGTTAAATATCTATCTAACTGTGACTTGAATACATTCAATGAGCTAGCCTCAACTGCTTCCTTGGGCAGAGAATTCCACAGATTCACAACCCTCTGGGAGAAGAAATTCCTTCTCAACTCGGTTTTAAATTGGCTTCCCCGTATTTTGAGGCTGTGCCCCCTAGTTCTAGTCTTCCCGACCAGTGGAAACAACCTCTCTGCCTCTATCTTGTCTATCCCTTTCATTATTTTAAATGTTTCTATAAGATCACCCCTCATCCTTCTGAACTCCAATGAGTAAAGGCCCAGTCTACTCAATCTATCGTCATAAGGTAACCCCCTCATCTCCGGAATCAGCCTAGTGAATCGTCTCTGTACCCCCTCCAAAGCTAGTATCTCCTTCCTTAAGTAAGGTGACCAAAACTGCACACAGTACTCCAGGTGCGGCCTTACCAATACCCTATACAGTTGCAGAAGGACCTCCCTGCTTTTGTACTCCATCCCTCTCACAATGAAGGCCAACATTCCATTCGCCTTCCTGATTACCTGCTGCACCTGCAAACTAACTTTTTGGGATTCATGCACAAGGACCCCCAGGTCCCTCTGCACCGTAGCATGTTGTAATTTCTCCCCATTCAAATAATATTCCCTTTTACTGTTTTTTTTCCCAAGGTGGATGACCTCACACTTTCCGACATTGTATTCTATCTGCCAAATCTTAGCCCATTCGCTTAACCTATCTAAATCTCTTTGCAGACTCTCTGTGTCCTCTACACAACCCGCTTTCCCACTAATCTTTGTGTCATCTGCAAATTTTGTTACACGACGCTCTGTCCCCTCTTCCAGGTCATCTATGTATATTGTAAACAGTTGTGGTCCCAGCACCGATCCCTGTGGCACACCACGAACCACCGATTTCCAACCCGAAAAGGACCCATTTATCCCGACTCTCTGCTTTCTGTTAGCCAGCCAATTCTCAATCCATGCTAATACATTTCCTCTCACTCCGCGTACCTTTATCTTCTGCAGTAACCTTTTGTGTGGCACCTTATCGAATGCCTTTTGGAAATCTAAATACACCACATCCATCGGTACACCTCTATCCACCATGCTCGTTATACCCTCAAAGAATTCCAGTAAATTAGTGTCGAGGAAATTTTAGCTTAAATTAACTCAGGCGGAGGATTTCAGAGTTTCACTTCGAGAGAATTTTATTTTCCAACAAGATATCTTGGAGAGTCCGCTCAGTCCGCACTGAGGCAAAACTCTGAATTTTACAAGAAAACCCGCTCTATCTTTATACAGTTGAAACAGGAATCTAAAACACACCACACAAGTACATTAATCATACATTCTTGTAAATGCAATCAAAGCAAGAACTTTATCTAAAACACCTCATATGAGCATTAATCATACATCCTGTAAATACAAAGGTCATTTCAGGAGGCAGACTTTTATCTTGTCCTTGCATAGTTTTTCCCTGTCCGTATTCTGATAAGCAGGGTATCTGGAAACTCATGTAAACACTAGATAGTCATGTGTTTACAACATTCTTTGTTCCAAGATCTGAGAGGTTTGGGTGTTTTCTTCTCTAGCTCCACTAATTTAATTAACTCAGCAAGAAGTGAACTTAACCCTTTCCTTAAAAATAGGGCTTAGATCATTTTCTTCCACAATTAGTTAAACATGATTTCCCCTTCATGAATCCATGCTGCGTCTGCTTGATTGCACTATTCCTATCTAGATGTCCCGCTATTTCTTCCTTAATGATAGTTTCAAGCATTTTCCCCACTACAGATGTTAAACTAACCGGCCTATAGTTACCTGCCTTTTGTCTGCCCCTTTTTTAAACAGAGGCGTTACATTAGCTGCTTTCCAATCCGCTGGTACCTCCCCACAGTCCAGAGAATTTTGGTAGATTATAACGAATGCATCTGCTATAACTTCCGCCATCTCTTTTAATACCCTGGGATGCATTTCATCAGGACCAGGGGACTTGTCTACCTTGAGTCCCATTAGCCTGTCCAGCACTACCCCACTAGTGATAGTGATTGTCTCAAGGTCCTCCCTTCCCACATTCCTGTGGCCAGCAATTTCTGGCATGATTTCTGTGTCTTCCACTGTGAAGACCGAAGCAAAATAATTGTTTAAGGTCTCAGCCATTTCCACATTTCCCATTATTAAATCCCCCTTCTCATCTTCTAAGGGACCAACATTTACTTTAGTCACTCTTTTCCGTTTTATATATCTGTAAAAGCTCTTACTATCTGTTTTTATGTTTTGCGCAAGTTTACCTTCGTAATCTATCTTTCCTTTCTTTATTGCTTTCTTAGTCATTCTTTGCTGTTGTTTAAAATTTTCCCAATCTTCTATTTTCCCATATCCTTGGCCACCTTATAGGCATTGGTTTTTAATTTGATACTCTCCTTTATTTCCTTGGTTATCCACGGCTCGTTATCCCTTCTCTTACCGCCCTTCTTTTTCACTGGAATATATTTTTGTTGAGCTCTATGAAAGTGCTCCTTAAAAGTCCTCCACTGTTCCTCAATTGTGCCACCGTTTAGTCTGTGTTTCCAGTCTACTTTAGCCCATTCTGCTCTCATTCCACTGTAGTCCCCTTTGTTTAAGCATAGTACGCTCATTTGAGACACTACTTCCTCACCCTCAATCTGTATTACAAATTCAACCATATTGTGATCACTCATTCCGAGAGGATCTTTTACTAGGAGATCGTTTATTATTCCTGTCTCATTACAAGGGACCAGATCTAAGATAGCTTGCTTCCTTGTAGGTTCTGTAACATACTGTTCTAAGAACCAATCCCGTATGCATTCTATGAATTCCTCCTCCAGGCTACCCCATGCGATTTGAGTTGACCAATCGATATGTCGGTTAAAATCCCCCATGATTACTGCCGTTCCTTTTTCACATGCCTCCATTATTCCCTTGATTATTGCCCGCCCCACCATGAAGTTATTATTTGGGGGCCTATAAACTATGCCCACCAGTGGCTTTTTCCCCTTACTATCTCTAATCTCCACCCACAATGATTCAACATTTTGTTCATTAGAGCCAATATCGTCTCTCACAACTGCCCTGATATCATCCTTTATTAACAGAGCTACCCCATCTCCTTTCCCTTCTTGTCTATCTTTCCGAATCGTCAGATACCCCTGTATGTTTAATTCCCAGTCTTGGCCACCCTGCAACCACGTTTCTGTAATGGCCGCCAAATCATACCCATTTGTAATGATTTGTGCCGTCAACTCATTTACTTTATTTCGAATGCTCCCCTGTGTGAATTCAATTTCATTTATTTGATATTTATGTCCTCCATTTTTATTCATGCTAAATTTAATTTGCCATGTTTTGCCCATTTCCGATCCAATCTAAATCTTTCATTCGAACTCGTTTGCTATGTTGTCACCCTTTATTGCTCTCTCTTCCTTTGTTGCATCAGAAAACTTGTCCTGCCTACAGCTGATTTTGATATCCATGTAGATTATGAACAGTAGGGGTCAAATCACTTGTCCTTGTCTATAAATCCTTCTATAAATTTGTCTCATCCTTGCTCTGCAAGCTGCATAGCTCTATAATGCCTTCTAGGTGCTCTGATTAATACAGATTGTAAATAGTTGAGGCCCCAGCACCGATCCCTGCAGCACCCCACTAGTTACTGTTTGCCAACTGGAAAATAACCCATTTATCCTGACTCTCTGTTTTCTGTTCGTTAGCCAATCCTCTATCCATGCTAATATATTACCCCAACCACGTGAACTTTTATGTTGTGCAGTAACCTCTTATGTGGAACCTTATCGAATGAGGATGTAATGAGCAGGGTGTTTGCTCCTAATTTTCTGATGATGTTCAAGCAGGAGATCAGGGCACCTCATAGAAATTCTGCTCATACTGTTTTGTGTGGGGAGGGGGCGGGCCGGGGGTGGGGGAGGGGCACAAATATGAAAACTGAAAGGGATAACCGCACATTTTCTCACATTATACGACATCTGCCAAATTTTTGCCCACTCACTTAGCCTGTCTATATTCCTTTGCAGAATTCTTCCTCCCTTCATCCCATTGAAGGTAGAGCCTTCAATCGTTTTGGTCCTGTTCTCTGGAATTCTCTTCATTTACTTTCTGATTCCTCTAGCTCCTTTTTTTACCTTGTAAAATCTTCTTAAAATCCATCCCTTCAGCTCTGCTCTCTACCCTATTTCCTAATCACTTTCTTCCAGGCTTGGTGTTCATTTTTAATCCAAACTGCAAAATGCCTTGGGACATTTTCTGCATTGAAGGCACATTATAATTTCAAGCTGCTGATCTTCTCTTCGGGAAGGTTGTTCACCTTCTATGTTCACCATGCAGGCTTTTTAAATTATTGCTCTACAGGCACTTCCGCAGCATGCCCTTTAGATTCCGTTGTTTTACCTGTAATTGATGTTAGGCTAATGGGCCTTTGGTTGTCTGGATCAGTTTTGTTGCCCTTTTTAAGCGAAAGCATTATGTTTCCATGTTACTGATCCTGTGGATCTTCAGCAGTAGTTAGCAATCCTGGTCCTTCACCTCGGTTTCTTAACTTAAAAAAAAGGCCACATCATTTAGCACTCATGAATGACACAGACCATTCCACAAGTTCAGTAATATTCCTTTGCTAGCCTTTTGTACATGCTAGTCATCCTACACGCCTTTTTAATTTTAGTTGAAACTATAGAATATATTAATTTTAAATAATACCCTATTTTGGGTGGCCTTGTTGTTGCAGATGTCTGACCCCTCTGCAGTGGTCACTCTGTTGACATCATGCCAAGCTTGATAGTTAGTTGGAACATGGCTGGAAGAAGTAATTTTAAATAATGCATCCTTGGTCCTCAGTAATAGTTTCAGCGTGAGTCCTATTGACCTTTTTGGCAAGAAACACAAGATAGACTTGTAATTATAACTAGTGTGCTGCAATAAGTTAAATACTAAGTACTTTTTTAAAACTTTATTTCTGGCTTCAAAGCTCTTGCCATATTTTTTTAACACACATCTCTTTTGTTAGTGTCATAATCTAAACAAATAGAACAAAATATTTCTTGTGTTAAAGGGCATCTTTCATGAATGTAGGGAAGATTGCTTGTGATTTGTATTAAAAGTTGTTTATCCTTTTATGTTTAATATGCACTATGATTTCATTTGCGTATAATGTGATCACATAATTTGTCATGATTTGGTCATACTTTCTTCTCTATGTAAGGTTTAACAAAAAATTAGATGTAAATGATAAGTAGAGAATTTAGTTAGAGAGACATAACAGGCTTGCCTTGTGTGTTAAAACTCAAAGAGTAGACCATAACATCGTGCACATTAAGGACTTTTAAATCTTTGCTAAAGAGCAAAAAGAAACTCACGCACCAATCATTTCTGTGGGGGCTCTCCAGATCACCCGCCATAACTTTGGCAGAATCCCGGGGCCGTTTACACCATTTCTCTGGGGTTGCTCCTGATTTTCTGATGATGTTAGAGCGGGAGATCAGGGCACCTCATAGAAATTCTGCTCATACAGTTTTGTGTGGGGAGGGGGTGGGGCAGGGGAGACCCAAATATAAAAAGTGAAAAGGAAAATGCCAGAGTCCATTATTAAGGAAGCAGCAGCAGAACATTTGGAAAAGCATAATTCAAGCAAGCAGAGTCAGCACGTTTTTATGAAAGGGAAATCATGTTTGACACATTTGCTGGAGTTCTTTGTGAATGTAACGAGCAGGGTGGATAAGGGGAACCAGTGGATGTGGTGAATTTGGATTTCCAGAAGGCATTCGATAAGGTGCCACATAAAAGATTACTGCACGATAAAAGTTCACGGAGTTGGGGTAATATATAAGCATGGATAGAGGATTGGCTAACTAACAGAATCGGGATAAATGGGTCATTTTCCAGTTGGCAGCAGGGATCGGTGCTGGAGCCTCAACTATTTATAATTTATATTAATGACTTGGATGAATGTAATGTAGCCAAGTTTGCTGATGGTACAGAGATGGGTGGGAAAGCAAATTGTGAGGAGGACACTAAAAATCTGCGATGGGATATAGACAGGCTAAGTGAGTGGGCAAACATTTGGCAGATGGAGTATAATGTGGCAAAATGTGAGGTTATCCACTTTGGCAGAAAAAATAGAAAAGCAAATTATAATTTAAATGCTGCTGTACAGAGGGACCTGGGGGTTCTTGTGTATGAAACACATAAAGTTAGTACACAGGTACCGCAAGTAATTAGGAAGGCAAATGGATTGTTGGCCTTTATTTCAAGGGGCACAGAGTATAAAAGCAGAGAAGTCCCGCTACAGCTGTACAGGGTATTGGTGAGGCCACACCTGGAGTACTGCGTACAGTTTTGGTCTCCGTATTTAAGGAAGGATATACTTGCATTGGAGGCTGTTCAGAAGAGGTTCACAAGGTTGATTCCGGAGATGAGGGGGTTGACTTATGGAGGAAAGGTTGAGTAGTGTGGGCCTAGACTCATTGGAGTTCAGAAGAATGAGAGGTGATCTTATCGAAACATATAAGATAATGAGGGGTCTCAACAAGGTGGATGCAGAGAGGATGTTTCCACTCATAGGGGAAACTAAAACTAGGGGAGACATAGGGCTAGACTTTCAACTTCATTGTTGGCAATTTTCTCGGTACAGTTGTTGTTCTGCCTGGCAAAAGCTTCCACTTAGGTTTCTTCATGATATTGCCCACATCTGAAGACGCCCGCCGGGACCAAACCGCCTACGTGTAACACCGTGAACAACCGCCAGGGCGTAAGTTTGGCCTGAACCACCAAGTGGCCTACACCTGCTCCTATTTCTTATGTTCTTATAAGAACATACGGCCCCTCAAGCCTGCTCCGCCATTTTAATACGATCATGGCTGATCAGATCATGGACTCAAGTTCACCTCCCTGCCCGCTCCCCATATCCTCTCATTCCCCTATCGTTCAAGAAACTGTCTATTTCTGTCTTAAATTTATTCAATGTCCCAGCTGCCACAGCTCTCTGAGGCAGTGAATTCCACAGATCCACAACCCTCTGAGAGAAGAAATTTCTCCTCATCTCAGTTTTAAATGGGCGGCCCCTTATTCTAACACTATGTCCTCTAGTTCTAGTCTCCCCCAACAGTGGAAACATTCTCTCTGCATCCACCCCATCATGCCCCCTCATAATCTTATACGTTTTCATAAGATCACCTCTCATTGTTCTGAATTCCAATGAGTAGAGACCCAACCTACTCAATCTTTCCTTAGAAGACAACCCCCTCATCTCCGGAATCAACCGAGTGAACCTTCTCTGAACTGCCTCCAAAGCAAGTATACCCTTTTATAAATATGGAAACCAAAACTGCACACAGTATTCCAGGTGCGGCCTCACTGATACCCTATACAACTGTAGCAAGACTTCCCTGCTTTTATACGCCATCCCCTTTGCGATGGAGTGTAAAAAGGGTCGGCCATTTGGAACTAAGATGAGGAGTGATTGGTGCCACTGCCACTTAGGTTCTAAACCTGAAAGTTATTTGAATGATGATAAAGGGTAAGATTTCAAAGCTTCAACAAATCTGTGCCAGAGTGACTAAAATAGCAGTGTCTTCTTCCCCACATCACAGGTGCAGTTGTATCATAGAAAGGAAGAACTGCAAATGTTTCGCAATAAACAATATACCTGCCTAATGATATAATTTAATTATTTTTATAAAGGAAGTAATAGTTTATAAGAACATGAGAACATAAGAATTAGGAACAGGAATAGGCCATCTAGCCCCTCGAGCCTGCTCCGCCATTCAATAAGATCATGGCTGATCTGGCCGTGGAAACATAGAAACATAGAAACATAGAAAATAGGTGCAGGAGTAGGCCATTCGGCCCTTCTAGCCTGCACCGCCATTCAATGAGTTCATGGCTGAACATTCAACTTCAGTACCCCATTCCTGCTTTCTCGCCATACCCCTTGATCCCCCTAGCAGTAAGGACCTCATCTAACTCCTTTTTGAATATATTTAGTGAATTGGCCTCAACAACTTTCTGTGGTAGAGAATTCCACAGGTTCACCACTCTCTGGGTGAAGAAGTTCCTCCGCATCTCGGTCCTAAATGGCTTACCCCTTATCCTTAGACTGTGACCTCTGGTTCTGGACTTCCCCAACATTGGGAACATTCTTCCTGCATCTAACCTGTCTAACCCCGTCAGAATTTTAAATGTTTCTATGAGGTCCCCTCTCATTCTTCTGAACTCCAGTGAATACAAGCCCAGTTGATCCAGTCTTTCTTGATAGGTCAGTCCCGCCATACCGGGAATCAGTCTGGTGAACCTTCGCTGCACTCCCTCAATAGCAAGAATGTCCTTCCTCAGGTTAGGAGACCAAAACTGTACACAATACTCCAGGTGTGGCCTCACCAATGCCCTGTACAACTGTAGCAACACCTCCCTGCCCCTGTACTCAAATCCCCTTGCTATGAAGGCCAACATGCCATTTGCTTTCTTAACCGCCTGCTGCACCTGCATGCCAACCTTCAATGACTGATGTACCATGACACCCAGGTCTCTTTGCACCTGCCCTTTTCCTAATCTGTCACCATTCAGATAATAGTCTGTCTCTCTGTTTTTACCACCAAAGTGGATAACCTCACATTTATCCACATTATACTTCATCTGCCATGCATTTGCCCACTCACCTAACCTATCCAAGTCGCTCTGCAGCCTCACAGCATCCTCCTCGCAGCTCACACTGCCACCCAACTTAGTGTCATCCGCAAATTTGGAGATACTACATTTAATCCCCTCATCTAAATCATTAATGTACAGTGTAAACAGCTGGGGCCCCAGCACAGAACCTTGCGGTACCCCACTAGTCACTGCCTGCCATTCTGAAAAGTACCCATTTACTCCTACTCTTTGCTTCCTGTCTGACAACCAGTTCTCAATCCATGTCAGTACACTACCCCCAATCCCATGTGCTCTAACTTTGCACATCAATCTCTTGTGTGGGACCTTGTCGAACGCCTTCTGAAAGTCCAAATATACCACATCAACTGGTTCTCCCTTATCCACTCTACTGGAAACATCCTCAAAAAATTCCAGAAGATTTGTCAAGCATGATTTCCCTTTCACAAATCCATGCTGACTTGGACCTATCATGTCACCTCTTTCCAAATGCACTGCTATGACATCCTTAATAATTGATTCCATCATTTTACCCACTACCGATGTCAGGCTGACCGGTCTATAATTCCCTGTTTTCTCTCTCCCTCCTTTTTTAAAAAGTGGGGTTACATTGGCTACCCTCCACTCCATAGGAACTGATCCAGAGTCAATGGAATGTTGGAAAATGACTGTCAACGCATCCACTATTTCCAAGGCCACCTCCTTAAGTACTCTGGGATGCAGTCCATCAGGCCCTGGGGATTTATCGGCCTTCAATCCCATCAATTTCCCCAACACAATTTCCCGGCTAATAAGGATTTCCCTCAGTTCCTCCTCCTTACTAGACCCCCCGACCCCTTTTATAACCGGAAGGTTGTTCGTGTCCTCCTTCGTGAATACCGAACCAAAGTACTTGTTCAATTGGTCCGCCATTTCTTTGTTCCCCGTTATGACTTCTCCTGATTCTGACTGCAGGGGACCTACATTTGTCTTTACTAACCTTTTTCTCTTTACATATCTATAGAAACTTTTGCAATCCGTCTTAATGTTCCCTGCAAGCTTCTTCTCATACTCCATTTTCCCTGCCCTAATCAAACCCTTTGTCCTCCTCTGCTGAGTTCTAAATTTCTCCCAGTCCCCAGGTTCGCTGCTATTTCTGGCCAATTTGTATGCCACTTCCTTGGCTTTTATACTATCCCTGATTTCCCTTGATAGCCACGGTTGAGCCACCTTCCCTTTTTTATTTCTATGCCAGACAGGAATGTACAATTGTTGTAGTTCATCCATGCGGTCTCTAAATGTCTGCCATTGCCCATCCACAGTCAACCCCTTAAGTATCATTCGCCAATCCATCTCAGCCAATTCACGCCTCATACCTTCAAAGTTAGCCTTCTTTAAGTTCTGGACCATGGTCTCTGAATTAACTGTTTCATTCTCCATCCTAATGCAGAATTCCACCATATTATGGTCACTCTTCCCCAAGGGGCCTCGCACAACGAGATTGCTAATTAATCCTTTCTCATTACATAACACCCAGTCTAAGATGGCCTCCCCCCTAGTTGGTTCCTCGACATATTGGTCTAAAAAACCATCCCTTATGCACTCCAGAAAATCCTCCTCCACCGTATTGCTTCCAGTTTGGTTAGCCCAATCTATGTGCATATTAAAGTCACCCATTATAACTGCTGCACCTTTATTGCACGCACCCCTAATTTCCTGTTTGATGCCCTCCCCAACATCACTACTACTGTTTGGAGGTCTGTACACAACTCCCACTAACGTTTTTTGCCCTTTGGTGTTCTGCAGCTTAACCATATAGATTCCACATCATCCAAGCTAATGTCCTTCCTAACTATTGCCTTAATCTCCTCCTTAACCAGCAATGCTACCCCAGCTCCACTTACCCGCCTGCTCCCCATAACCCTTAATTCCCTTATTGGTTAAAAATCTATCTATCTGTGATTTGAATACATTCAATGAGCTAGCCTCAACTGCTTCCTTGGGCAGAGAATTCCACAGATTCACAACCCTCTGGGAGAAGAAATTCCTTCTCAACTCGGTTTTAAATTGGCTCCCCCGTATTTTGAGGCTGTGCCCCCTAGTTCTAGTCTCCCTGACCAGTGGAAACAACCTCTCTGCCTCTATCTTGTCCATCCCTTTCATTATTTTAAATGTTTCTATAAGTTCACCCCTCATCCTTCTGAACTCCAATGAGTAAAGACCCAGTCTACTCATTCTATCATCATAGGATAACCCCCTCATCTCCGGAATCAGCCTAGTGAATCGTCTCTGTACCCCCTCCAAAGCCAGTATATCCTTCCTTAAGTAAGGTGACCAAAACCGCACGCAGTACTCCAGGTGCGGCCTCACAAATACCCTATACAGTTGCAGCAGGACCTCCCTGCTTTTGTACTCCATCCCTCGCGCAATGAAGGCCAACATTCCATTCACCTTCCTGATTACCTGCTGCACCTGCAAACTAACTTTTTGGGATTCATGCACAAGGACCCCCAGGTCTCTCTGCACCTCAGCATGTTGTAATTTCTCCCTATTCAAATAATATTCCCTTTTACTGTTTTTTTTCCCAAGGTGGATGACCTCACATTTTCCGACATTGTATTCCATCTGCCAAACCTTGGTCCATTTGCTTAACCTATCCAAATCTCTTTGAAGCCTCTCTGTGTCCTCTACACAACCCGCTTTCCCACTACACTTTGTGTCATCTGCAAATTTTGTTACACGACACTCTGTCCCCTCTTCCAGGTCATCTATGTATATTGTAAACAGTTGTGGTCCTAGCACCGATCCCTGTGGCACACCACTAACCACCGATTTCCAACCCGAAAAGGACCCATTTATTCCGACTCTCTGCTTTCTGTTCGTCAGCCAATTCTCGATCCATGATAATACATTTCCTCTGACTCCGCGTACCTCTATCTTCTGCAGTTAACTTTTGTGTGGCACCTTATCAAATGCCTTTTGGAAATCTAAATACACCACATCCATCGGTGCACCTCTATCCACCATGCTCGTTATACCCTCAAAGAATTCCAGTAAATTAGTTAAACATGATTTCCCCTTCATGAATCCATGCTGCGTCTGCTTGATTGCACTATTCCTATCTAGATGTCCCGCTATTTCTTCCCTAATGATAGTTTCAAGCATTTTCCCCACTACAGATGTTAAACTAACCGGCCTATAGTTACCTGCCTTTTGTCTGCCCCCTTTTTTAAACAGAGGCGTTACATTAGCTGCTTTCCAATCTGCTGGTACCTCCCCAGAGTCCAGAGAATTTTGGTAGATTATCACCAATGCATCTGCTATAACTTCCGCCAACTCTTTTAATACCCTGGGATGCATTTCATCAGGACCAGGGGACTTGTCTACCTTGAGTCCCATTAGCCTGTCCAGCACTACCCTCCTAGTGATAGTGATTGTCTCAAGGTCCTCCCTTCCCACATTCCTGTGGCCAGCAATTTTTGGCATGGTTTTTGTGTCTTCCACTGTAAAGACCGAAGCAAAATAATTGTTTAAGGTCTCAGCCATTTCCACATTTTCCATTATTAAATCCCCCTTCTCATCTTCTAAGGGAGGTATTGAATGAAATCATCTTCTGTATTCATCAGAGAATTTCTTTTGCACTTGCTTATTGCTGTCTGCAGGATATATTTCATATAATTAAAAATAAATAAGCCTAAAGTGATTGGAATGGGACCCATTTTTGTTGGGTCCCTTCACCTTTTACCTGCCGTCAAATTTTCCCTTTGATTTGTGAGATGCTGCGCAAATGATGGAATTCTATCAGACAACATAATTAAGAACATAAGATCATAAGAAATAGGAACAGGAGGAGGTCATTCGGCCCCTCGAGCCTGCTCCGTCATTCAATGAGACGTGGCTGATCTTCTACATCAACTCCACTTTCCTGCACTATCCCCATAGCCCTTGATTCCCTTCAAATCCAAAAATCTATTGATCTCTGTCTTGAATATACTCAACGACTGAGCCACCACAATCCTCTGGGGTAGGGAATTCCAAAATTCACCATCCTCTGAGTGAAGTAATTTCTCCTCATCTCAGTCCTAAATGGCCAACCCCTTCTTGTCATTTGTGTTACAGCAATGCTTGAGTACAAGGGATTGCTTTCCAATCATATAAATTTCAAAACCCAAAGTGACTCAGAAGCACCACGCATACAAATGCATGCACAGTGCATTTAGAAAAAAACACCTAAGATCCTGGAATGGGCTCTAGTTTATCTGCACCACCTTTATCCGTGCACAACTGTGATTGAGGTTTCTTGGGCATGCATATTTGGCCAGTGCATATCTGATTGGATCTTTGCATTATCAATCAAGCTCGCGGGCGTCATTGAATTCGCCACAGGAGGCGCAAACCAGACCAATTTCCCCCCCTATGATTCTATGACATGTAGGAAATGTAAACAAAATCTCACCGGTGCATTAGAGGGTCCTCTTCTGAGGCTGAGGCTGAGGAATATTGTTGGTCGTGAAAAAATGAAAAACTATGCAATTGAAAAGCTGAAGTGATGTAAATAGATCAGCTTATTCAATGACAATGAGTAAAATGATCTTTACCACTCAGTTTTTATATTGAATGATGACAAAAATAGCAGCATACTCCCTCAACATGCAAAACCTAACCACCTAATGAAGAAGTGTATGACATAATGAGAATTCATTACTGCAGCCAGAAGGCATGTTCCCACTCCAACTGAACATTACAATGCTCGAACATAAATCACACTGAGCATTAATAATAATTCTGCCAACAAAATGGATGCAAACGACAACCAAAACTACTTCAATTATATTACAAGGGCCACAAGGGAGAAGATGACCCATGACCAAAGTGGAAATAGCAGCCATTAAATGTGTATTCTCAACCACAAAGAGGAAGGTTGACCAGATGTTGACAGTAGTGAAGACTATTTCCAGGTAACCACCTGATTCTGGGATGTACATTGATTTTCTGTGAACAAACACATTATGAAATTGTCCACAATATTAGCTGAACATGTAAGGTGTACCGGTATATTCAGTAATACATATTTATTTGATGTTATTTCTCATCAAATAGTCACAAAATAAATCACTGCCCAGTAATTTTTCTATTCTTTTGTCTTATAATGACACAATACAATGCATAATTTTACATTGAAGGATATAAATAGTAATCCACACAGCTGATACACAGAGGCCACAATCATTTGCTCATACATCTAGCTTTTAACGACTGGTTGGCCTGACATGGACTGGTTGGGCCAAATGGCTTGCTTCTGTGCTGTATATTCTATGTACATCCATACAAATATACTGGGCCTAAAATTCCGGCATGTGCCAAAAATCAGCTTTTTCGATCTGTCAAAGATTTCTCTTGACAGATCTTCCGCAACCCCAGGAGAAGGACATCCATGTGGGAGAGATTGGGCTATTTGCCCAACTCATGCCCAGTGAATGTCCTTCAAACTTTTACGCCTGGTGAAAGCAGGTGCATAGCCTACTTTTACCAGCATAAGAGTTTTAAAACATATAAAAATTTAATTTAAATACACATTTTTATAGTAAAAATCCTGTCCATTAAGGTAAGTTTATTTTTAACGCTATTAAAACACATTAACAAAAAAAATCCAAAAATATATACTTTTTCTAAAACATTTAATTACATTTAATTTCAATTAATTTTAAATATGTGAGGTGCTTTATTTATTTTTTATGTTGTTTTGGGGTGCATTAGGGGTTTTTCGCATTGATAATAATGGGGACATGTACAAACGGAATTCCCATTTTTATCAATGAGAATACTGCATTGGTTGTCCAGGTTCACGTGATTCCAGCTTGGACTTACGTACCTGAAAGGCACCTCCCCATGCGCTGCACAACGAATCCAGGCCTCTGACTGGGATCTTACGTTCCTCCGAGACCACCAGGTACTTTCGTAGATTTTTTTCGGGTCAAAAACGTTCGTACAAAGGAAGTCTCCGACCTCAATTTCAGGCCCATTATCTGCCACCAAGAACTTTTTCGGGGAACCAACCAAACCATCATCTTCATGTCAGGTAAGGACAAGGAACCCAAAGATAAAAGTATGAAGCTACCAGGGAACTCTTATTCTCATCCCACCCAAAAAAATAAACCGTCACCTATGGCAGCTTCTGCAAAACACAAGGCAGCAACATGCGCATTAGACAGTAGGCCAAAGGTGCCTTAATGCCTTAAATAATTAGTGGTTCAAATAGTGATATTAAATATTAACTGGATCATAAAAGGTACTTGACACTTAATTATTGGTGTAATTTCTTCTTAATAAAATCTGTATTCAACAGTGCCTCCAACAGATCCAGGCAGCTGGTGGCCGAGGGGGTCGTTCGTCCCGACTGCCTGCCTCTCTTCCACGCCTACGTTCATGCCCTGGTGTCCCTGGAGATGGAGCATGCAATATCCACCGGCATGCTTGAGGCCTTCCGCGACCGGTGGGCACCAGAGGGACTGGAGTGCAACATCACCCCGGGAATAACATTTTAATTTGATTTGTTAAGGTTCTTTTAACATTTTTGTTAAGTTACAGTCTTTATTGGTTGTGCCCCTTTAAAAAGGGGGCACATGCTGAACTTTAAGTAGGCAATTGCCAGCAAGAAGAAGCCTCCAAGCATTAATACTGACTACATAGGAGTAGGCCATTTAGCCCTTTGAGCCTGTTTCGCCATTTAATGAGATTAGTGCTGATCTGAGACCTAACTCCATATACCAGTCTTTGGCCCATATCCATTAATACCTTAGTACTACAAAATACAAACTGCTGCTTTTTCTGCTTAAAGTTGATTTATCAGCCAAACTTTTCTGCTGGCAGTAAATCTACTCAAACCTGAGTTCATGCTGGTGGTAATTTGGATCAACTCTGATTATCTAGCAAAGTGGCACCAGTTTCCTGAAAAAGTTCTTGACAAACTTTTCTTTCATCGTATTTACAAATACATGATGTGATAATTTGCATCATGCCAAAACACATCTTCATGTTACTTGTGTGTAATATCAATGTGAGGAAATGGTACTTAGCTCTTGTGGCTCTTCTCCCTCTCCAGATAAAAAAAAGTATTATTAATACATTGTGTGAAAATGCTGTCTCTTGAACAGTTTACTGCTACCACGGATAGTTTATTTGGCGGCAGGAACCCTCTACTGCCATCTGGTGCACAATTGAAGATTTATTCTTGATATGAGGAATATGAGGGAAGAAATTTTAAGCCAAACATTATTGTACGAGGAAGTCCCATCAATGAAAAAAACCTTCTCCATTATTGACTTTGCAATTTTGCCTTTAAATTGTCTCAAAATTAGGAAGGACTATTCAAGTTTATTTAGCCTTTGGTTTTTCAGATACTCACAGAGTTTTGGATGAGCATAAATTCATGGAGGTGGGAGGCCGGCCAGGGGAGCATTGGAATAGTCGATTCTAGAGGTAAAAAAGGCATGGATGAGGGTTTCAGCAGCAGATGAGGCTGAGGCGATGTTACTCACCTCAAAATCTCCAGAACCATGAGAAATTACAGATGCATAGCACAGAGAGATCATATTCATACTTTCTCCACTAAACAACAGATGCAGTCCTTTTGCCCTCCTCACTCTCCAGATACCTCCTACTAATCAGCAATGGATAGTTCATTTGGTAGCACTCTCACCTTTGAGTCAGAAGGTTGTGGGTTCAAGTCCCATTCCAGAGATGTGAGCGCAAAAATCTAGGCTGACACTCCAGTGCAGTATTGAGGGAGTACTGCACTGTTGGAGGTGCTGCCTTTTGGATCAGATGTTAAACCAAGGCCCTGTATGCTCTCTCAGGTCGATGTAAAAGATCCATAACATTATTTTGAAGAAGCCAGGGGAGTTATCCCCAGTGTCCTGGCGAATATTTGTCCCCCAATCGATGGGCTCAATTTTTCCCAAGCCCATTTTCTGATGTATTGCCAGAGTTGCGCCGCTTATTTAAGTCCAGAAATGCGGCAGAAAAACATGTCCGAACTTTCCCCGATGTTTGTACTGTAATCTGGAGCCGCGCAGCATGGCCAGTCGTCTCGGGGGCTGGAATCTGTGGTCTGCGCCGGGAAAAAGTAGCCGGGCCTTCTACGCATGCATGGGGAAAAAAACTTACGTTCTTGATGTCGCTGAAATGGCCGCGCACGCGCAGTAGAGCTCCGAGTTGGCAATCGGCCATATTTAAAGAGCAAGTAGTGTGTGTGTGTGCCAGAAGGAGTGCCGGTCCCGGTCCGCTGTGGCCCCCAAGTGAGTGCCGGTCAGTTGGCTCCCTCCCCCGCCGAGCCTCTCCGGTCCCGAGTGCGTGCCTTCCCGGTCCGCTCCGCTTCCCGCCCCTAGCCCAGGACGAATGGCCTCCGATTTACTTACCTGCGCCAATTTCTTTAACTCGCCGCAAGGGTTTTCTCGAGAGGCCACATACGCTGGCCTAAGCAGAAATGGAGTAACTTTCAGCTGGCCGAAGTTCCCTAAGTGGCCAGAATTGGTGTAGGTGGCTGGTTACGCGCCCTTTTGAAGAAAGAAAAACATACCTAAAAAAAACAAGGCCCATAATATCGCCCAGTGTTAGTTTCCGCATGGACTTAAGGCCGAGATTCAATAAATACCGACTGCCCACTTTTTTTGGTTGTAAAGATCACATTTGCCAAAACTAACGCCCAGGAGATCACCCAGCATCACTTTCACCACCTCGCGCACACGTCGCCCACAATATCGCTTGCCCAAAAAAACTGCCCGGAAAAAATGAAACTGTTCTGAACTAATCTCAGCGGTGGGGGTGCCATTTTTAAAATCGCAGGTCGCTTCATTCAAAAGGCTGCTTCAATTTCGGGGGAGTTTGGATTGACTCTAGAGTTCTTCTCAAGTGAAGTGACCATCTCAACAGATATATTTTCAGACTGGACTTTTGGGGGTTTACTGTAGGTGTATTTTAGTGAGGAAATTATTGCTTCTGATCAATCGCTATTATACTTTCATTGCAATGGGGCCAGCCTTTTCTCAGCCTGCATCGATTAATACGCAGATGCTGCAGAGTGCAAATGGCTCAATGTCTGATATACATCATTATGTGCCCAATTTAAGACGTGCAAGAATGAGGAGGTCCTGACCATACACACCCGCACGTACAGAGAAAAGAGATCTTACCTCGACGTGTCCGAGCACACCTGTCTTCGGAGACTGCGCTTCCACAAGGTGGTGATCAATGAAATATGTGAGCTCATCAGGCCACATATGCAGCCTGCCATTAGGATATCAGTGTCGGTCGAGGTCAAGGTCACTGCGGCACTGTCTTTCTAGCAACCGGTTCCTTTCGGGCCTCCGCAGTCGAGATTTCCCCTCTGTCTCACCATGCCACCCATCGCTGCATTAGATAGGCCACGGAGGCCCTTTACGCATGAATTTTAGAAATTATCTATAATATATGATATGTTCGGATATGAGTGGGTGTGGCATCTAATGACTTTACATCATGCAATGGTGTAAACTTTACTCATGTCGCTTCACGTCAGGGTCTGCAGATGCTCGCATGGCTGACCGGGGGTGCTTCCCCACGAGTGCGAGCGGGTGCTCCTCCATGTCAGTGATGTCGCTGACAACTGTTGGTCCTCCCACCCGTTTGCCTCTGCAGTGACATCATCATCGATAGCTTCTTCTGTAAAAGGTGACAGGATGACATGGCATGAGATCATTGCGTGATATCATTGCTAGGTACTGTCACAGAACACATAACCATCAGATGTAATCATGATTATTATGATAATTATCATTCTTTATGTTGTGTATCTGTAAAGCATGCACTCCCATGTTCCGCCACCAGGGAGCACATCCCCTGAAGTCCCAAGGGATCCCAGCATCCCTTGGGAGCACTGTATATAAGCCGGCCCCTAAGGCCTGTTCCTCACTCTGGAGTGTCTTAATAAAGACTGAGGTCACTGTTACTTTAACCTCCCTATGTGCCGTCTCATCTGTGTTAGGAACACAATAACTGGCAACGAGTACACGAATCCAACGCAAAGATGCAGCAAACAGTGGACATCCTGGAGAAGTTCTCGGAGGGTGAGGACTGGGAAGCCTATGTTGAACGGCTAGACCGGTACTTTGTAGCCAACGAGCTGGACGGAGAAGGAACCGCTGCAAGAAGGAGAGCGGTCCTCTTCACGGTCTGCGGGGCACCGACCGACAGCCTCATGAAGAATCTTCTGGCTCTGGTGAAACCCACAGATAAGTTGTTTGAGGAGCTGTGTACACTGGTTCGGAAGCATCTTAACCCGAGGGAGAGCGTGCTGGTGGCGAGGTATCGGTTCTACACGTGCCAGCGATCTGAAGGTCAGGAAGTGGTGAGCTACGTTGCCGAGCTAAGGCGACTTGCAGGGCAATGTGAGTTTGATGGCTACCTGGAGCAGATGCTCAGAGACTTTTTTGCACTGGGTATTGGCCACGAGACAATCCTACAAAAACTTTTGACTGTAGAGACACCGACCCTCAGTAAAGTCATTGCAATAGCACAGGTGTTTATGTCCACCAGTGATAACACCAAACAAATCTCTCAGCACACAAGTGCTAGCAATGTTCATAAATTAACTGGAACTATGTTTGCGAGCAGAAATGTACAGGGCAGAAACCACGAGTCTGCAACTGCCAGCAGGCCTCAGGTGACCCAGATGACTCAGAGTCCACAATAAAGGATGAATGCAAGGCAATTCACACCTTGTTGGCATTGTGGAGGCTTCCATTTAGCCTATTCATGCCGCTTCAAAGGGTATGTTTGCAAGAGCTGTGGAAAAATGGGGCATCTCCAACGAGCTTGCAGATGAGCTGCAAGCTCTGCAAAACCTGCTAACCACCATGTGGCAGAGGAAGATCAGTCAATGGTGGATCAAAGCAATTTCGAGCCTCAGAGAGGAGGCAGATGCTGAAGTACACGGGGTGCGCACATTTTCGACAAAATGTGCACCTATATTGCTAAATGTAAAATTGAATGGCTTACCCGTAGCCATGGAACTCGACACTGGCGCTAGCCAATCCATCATGAGTAAAAAAATGTTTGAGAGACTGTGGTGCAACAAAGCACTCAGATCAGCCCTGAGCCACATCCACACAAAACTGAGAACGTACACCAAAGAGCTCATCACTGCCCTGGGCAGCGCCATGGTCAAGGTCACCTACGAGGGCACGGTGCATGAACTGCCACTCTGGATTGTACCGGATGAAGGCCCTACACTGCTTGGAAGGAGCTGGCTGGGCAAAATCTGCTGGAACTGGGATGACATCCGAGTGCTATCACATGTCGATGAGGCCTCATGTACCCAGGTTCTTAACAAATTTCCTTCCCTTTATGAGCCAGGCCTTGAAAACTTTTCTGGGGTGAAGGTGCGGATCCACTTGGTCCCAGAGGCACGACCCATTCACCACAAGGCGTGAGCGGTACCTCACATGATGAGGGAGAGAGTGGAAATCGAGCTGGACAGGCTGCAACGCGAGGGCATCATCTCCCCTGTGGAATTCAGCGAGTGGGCCAGCCCGATTGTTCCAGTACTGAAAAGTGATGGCACAGTCAGGATTTGCGGCGATTATAAAGTAACTATTCATGGTTTCTCGCTTATGGACCAATACCCGCTACCTAAAGCAGACGACCTATTTGCTACGCTGGCAGGAGGCAAGACGTTCACCAAGCTCGACCTGACTTTGGCCTACATGATGCAGGAGCTGGAGGAGTCTTTGAAGGGCCTCACCTGCATCAACACGCACAAGGGACTGTTCATCTACAGCAGATCCCCGTTTGGAATTCGGTCGGCTGCAGCGATCTTCCAGAGAAACATGGAGAGCCTACTCAAGTCGGTACCACGCAACCGATCACAAGCCCCTCATATCCCTGTTCGCTGAAAACAAGGGGATAAATACTAATGCCTCAGCCCGCATACAAAGGTGGGCACTCGCGCTATCAGCGTATAACTATACCATCTGCCACAGGCCAGGCACCGAGAACTGTGCGGATGCTCTCAGTCGGCTACCATTGCCCACCACGGAGGTGGAAATGGCGTAATAACCTGCAAACTTGTTGATGGTGGTGCAGCCTGCAGACTTGTTGACGGTCATGGAAGCTTTTGAAAATAATAAATCACCCGTCATGGCCCGCCAGATTAGGACTTGGACCAGCCAAGATCCTCTGCTGTCCCCAGTAAAAAACTGTGTACTGCATGGGAGCTGGGCCAGCATCCCCGTTGAAATGCAAGAGCTAATCAAGAGATTCCAGCGGCGAAAGGACGAGCTGTCCATTCAGGCAGACTGCCTGTTGTCGAGTAACCGTGTAGTGCTACCTAAAAAGAGCAGGGAGACGTTCATCTCAGATCTCCACAGCACACACCTGGGTATAGTAATGATGAAAGTGATAGCCAGATCCCAAGTGTGGTGGCCCGGTATTGACTCTGACTTAGCATGTGTGCTCAGTTGAGCAACGCACCCAGAGAGGCACCACTAAGTTTGTGGTCCTGGCCCTCCAGACCATGGTCGAGAATCCATGTCGACTATGCGGGCCCGTTTCTTGGTAAAATGTTCCTGGTTGTGGTGGATGCTTTTACAAAATGGATTGAATGTGAAATAATGTCGGGAAGCGCCGCCACCACCACCATTGAAAGTCTGAGGGCCATGTTTGCCACCCATGGCCTGCCTGACATACTGGTCAGTGACAACGGGCCATGTTTCACCAGTGCCAAATTTAAAGAATTCATGACCCGCAATGGGATCAAACATGTCACCTCGGCCCCGTTTAAACCAGCCTCCAATGGGTAGGCAGAGCAGGCAGTACAAACAATCAAACAGAGCCTTCAACGAGTCACAGAAGGCTCACTCCAAACTCGCCTGTCCCGAGTACTGCTCAGCTACCCCACGAGACCCCACTCGCTCACAGGGGTGCCCCTGGCTGAGCTACTCATGAAAAGGACACTTAAAACCAGACTCTCGCTGGTTCACCCCAACCTGCATGATCAGGTAGAGAGCAGGCGGCAGCAACAAAATGTAAACGATGGTCGCGCCACTGTGTCACGGGAAATTGATCTGAATGACCCTGTGTATGTGCTAAACTATGGACATGGTCCTAAGTGGTTCACGGGCACGGTGATAGCTAAAGAAGGGAATTTTTAAGTGTCCTTTTCATGAGTAGCTCAGCCGGGGGCACCCCTGTGAGCGAGTGGGGTCTCGTCATTGAAGGTTGGCATGCAGGTACAGCAGGCGATTAAGAAAGCAAATGGCATGTTGGTCTTCATAGCGAGGGGATTTGAGTACAGGGGCAGGGAGATGTTGCTACAGTTGTACAGGGCCTTGGTGAGGCCACACCTGGAGTATTGTGTACAGTTTTGGTCTCCTAACTTGAGGAAGGACATTCTTGCTATTGAGGGAGTGCAGCGAAGGTTCATCAGACTGATTCCCGGGATGGCGGGACTGACATATCAAGAAAGACTGGATCAACTGGGCTTGTATTCACTGGAGTTCAGAAGAATGAGAGGGGATCTCATAGAAACATTTAAAATTCTGACGGGTTTAGACAGGTTAGATGCAGGAAGAATGTTCCCAATGTTGGGGAAGCCCAGAACCAGGGGTCACAGTCTAAGGATAAGGGGTAAGCCATTTAGGACCGAGATAAGGAGAAACTTCTTCACCCAGAGAGTGGTGAACCTGTGGAATTCTCTACCACAGAAGGTTGTTGAGGCCAATTCACTAAATATATTCAAAAAGGAGTTAGATGTAGTCCTTACTACTCGGGGGATCAAGGGGTATGGTAAGAAAGTAGGAATAGGGTACTGAAGTTGCATGTTCAGTCATGAACTCATTGAATGGCGGTGCAGGCTCGAAGAGCCGAATGGCCTACTCCTGCACCTATTTTCTATGTTTCTATGTTTCTATGAATAGGGTGTTTGTAGTCAAGCTAGACAATGGACAAATTTGCAGAAAGCACCTGGACCAAAGGAGGCTGCGGTTCACAGACTGCCCTGAACAACCCACAGCAGACACCACCTTTTTCGAGCCCACAACACACACCCAAAGGATCAACGACACCACCCCGGACCAGGAAATTGAACCCATCATGCCCAACAGCCCAGCAAGGCCAGGCTCACCTAGCAGCCCTGCAGGGCCAACAACACGCCAGCCCAGCGAGGGCACAGCCAATGCACCAGAACAGACATTTGCACCGAGGTAGTCCATCATGGAAAGAAAGGCTCCCGACCGCCTCACCTTGTAAACACTTTGACTTTGTGGGGGAGTGATGTTGTGTACCTGTAAAGCATGCACTCCCATGTTCCGCCACCAGGGAGCGCATCCCCTGAAGTCCCAAGGGATCCCAGCATCCCTTGGGAGTACTGTATATAAGCCGGCCCCTAAGGCCTGTTCCTCACTCTGGAGTTCTTAATAAAGACTGAGGTCATTGTTACTTTAACCTCCCTGTGTGCAGTCTCATCTGTGTTAGGAACACAATACTTTACCTAAAGACGTGCACCGTGACCACAGGCTTTGAGTACAACATTCCCGGTAAAAGTGAAAGATCTCACATCTGCAGATAGTCACTCGTGACTGTTACAAATCAAATCAAATAAATACCTAAGTACATGTAAATAAATGCAATACTTACTCTTGCAGATCCCACAAGGTCGTTCCATCGTTTGCGGCATTGGTTGCCCTCACATAGCTTGTTGGTCGCCAACGAGACCACCTCTGCTATCTCGGCCGATATCTTCTGGTAGTCTTTTGGGGTGTGTAGTGTATGTAGCACTCAAATGACTGACTCCACGCGGTCTGGTGTTGTAGTAACTGCTGTGACCTTAGTCCTTTATTGTGTAATTCCAGAGTGCCTCTCAGATATGGTGGGCAGCCTTTTATACTGTCCTGCAGGTACTTTCAGGTCTCCCACCACAGCACCCTCTGTGGCGCACCATTGTACTTATATATTTAATGTACCTGGACAATACATAACATCTCACTCCCCCGCCAGTTCCAAGAGCCATTGCCAGTAACCTCGGCCTTGTTCATCCTGGTTGATTTGTGAGTGTGAGTCCATGACCATCCACTTCCCTCTTCCCCCCCCATGTAGAGATTATGCTTGCCATCCAGTGCAAGCATGTGGTAATAGCAGTCCTTACATGGGTGATGAAGTCACGAGTATAACCTCCAACAGAAAGCAGGTATACATGGACAGTACATTTGTATGGTACATATATTGTATGGTAAAGATGTTATGTCAAAAGGTTGCAGGTACACTGAACAGTTGTTTAATCCCAGCTCACTGGGTACGGTATGATGGCAGTATGCGGCCCCTTTTTGCCCGAGGTAATGGGCTGCGTTGAGACAGGGTATTGCAACCAGTGTGTTGCCTCTGTTCTCAATAGTCGCCTTAGCGGCTCATCTGCAGCCGCTGAACCATTGCATGAATCACGTAAAATTGAAAATTGCCTTGGTCCATTAGGCATGTTAGTCATGGACCCCTTTACCCTTTTACTTGTACCTCGTGGTATTAACTCTTTTCGTAAATCATTCATATCCATCATTTTAATGGTGAATATGAATGATTTACCCATATAGCATCAAAGTATTAGCTCTTATCCTAAATCACGTCATCATACAAATCGCATTACTCAATTAGACTTGCTCTTGCCTTACAAAAGTCTCTTTGTGGGGACCGCCAACAATGTAAGGCCCTTTTAAGGCTCCCGGGTGCATTTCCCTTTTAAGATGCCATCTTGTGGTTCCCACGAGGCTTCCACTGGGCGCTGCCATTTTTGTTGCTCTGCTTGCCTTTGTTCTGCTGAACTCTGCTGCTCTTGAGCTCGCTGGCATGGCATTTTAGGAAGAACTAGAGGGGGTAAAAAAGGAAGAAAGAAGAAAAACGGCCAAGAATGATTGAATCTTGAATCATGGCAGAAATGGTTCTGTGGATTCGATCAGTCATAGTCCCTGTGGCCTCCGTCTGCTGTAACTGCTGCCTAATTCGCCACTCTGGCTCTTGTGCCCACCCGAGTAGCTGTCGCGTTCTCCCGGGTCATACCTGCTGCCGCTGTAGCCTCCTCTCCTGCCGTTCTGGCTGCCGCCATCCCGGCCTCCACTGTAGCCGCGACCGCCGCCCGACTTTCTCTCCGCGTGGCCACCCCCCCCCCGATTTGTCGTCCATCGATGGATTTCCCGATCAACACCTGCTCTTCCAGTGTCTGCTCGTCTGTGGAGACTGAGGCTGCAGGATTGCTTGAGGTCAGGAGTTCTGGGCCTGCTGTCGTCTATGTGGGGATTTAGACTGCCGATGAACGGCTTCTTTCTCCTCCAGCTCGGTCGGCGCTGCTCTTTGGGAACCCGGGGAACAGCAGTCTGTGGAGGAATGAAGTCTTCCCAGCTTCCACGGACATTCTCCATCCACCTCCTGCTGAGAAGCGTCGGCCCATCGCCTGCAATGACCCACAAAGGTAAACTGTGCGTCTCGCCCCCGTGAGATACCTGCACACCCGCTCTGCCAAGAACAGGTATCAGTTCCCTGGTGTAGGTACGCAGCTTCACTGTGATCGAGACCAGCTTGGGTCGTGCAGCTGGGTTGACCCACAGTTTCTCAAAAGTTCTCTGACTCATCAACGATGGACTCGATCCAGTGTCCACTTCCATACTCACTGGAACTCCGTTGATCTTGACTTCCATAACCACTGGGGCCGAATCGTCGGTACACGTATACAGTCCAAACAAAGCCTCATCTTCTTCTGCCTGCTCCTCGCTGGATGGTGGACCCTCTACCATCTCCTCAGCCAGACGGTGAATCAGGTTTCTTTTGCACATTCGCTGAAGGTGGCCTTTTGTGTGGCAGGTATTGCACGTATACTTTGCAAACCTGCACCGGTGAGCCCCATGGCTTCCTCCGCAGTGCCAGCATGGTGCTATTCGATTAGCTCCCCTTGGTGGACTCTGAGTTCCAAGACCCCGAGGTCCGTGCTCCCTGCCCTGGGCAGAGCCACGTTCTGCAGTTTTGTCCATGGCGGGTGCTATCTTGTGGACAGTGCCTGCCGGGTTCGAGACTGTGTGGATCATCTGCTTGGTGCTGCACGTCGAGGTCATAAATGCCCTGCTGATGGTGATGGCTTACTTCAGGGTGACTGTGGGTTCAGTGGATAGCAGCTTGTGAAGGAGACCCTCATGGCCAATCCCCATAACAAAGATGTCTCGCAACGTGTCGTCAAGGTGTGTGCCAAAATCACATGAGTCTCCTGAGGTCTGCAGCATATTTGGTGACATCCTGGCCCTCAGGTCTGCAGTGGTGGTAGAATTTGTGCCTGGCCGTGAGGATGCTCTCCTTCGGTTTCAGTTGGTCACGAATGAGTGCGATCAGCTCCTCATATGACTTATCCATGGCGCTCGTGGGTGCCAGCAAATCCCTGACGAGACAGTAAACCTCATCACCACAACTGGAAAGCAATATCGCCTTACGCTTCTCTCTCAGTGCATCCGTGTTCTCCGTCAGGTCGTTTGCTGTGAAGTAGTACTTGAGCCTTTCCGTAAAGGCCTCCCAATCATTGCCCACTGTAAAATCCTTTAGTGAGCCCAGAGTAGCCATGGTTGCGTGAAGTTCGTCCGTGTCCTCGTCGCCAATGTCGTGTATGTAGCGCTCAAATCACTGACTCCACACGGTTTGGTGTTCTAGTAACTGCTGTGACCTTAGTCCTTTATTGTGTAACTCCAGAGTGCCTCTCAGGTGTGGTGGGCAGCCTTTTATACTCTGTCTTGCAGGTACTTTCAGGCCTCCCACCACAGCGCCCTCTGTGGCGCACCATTGTACTTATACATTTAATGTACCTGGACAATACATAACACAGTGGGCTTCCCACGCCCTCCCTGGGTCAAATCACCCCGGCGTAACTTGACCTCCTGCAGTGGGGAGGCATTTGCCTCGTCCGAGAACCTCCTCGCTCTTTTGCGTCCTCCAATGTGCTCCTCTCCCAGCTCACTGCTCTCGCCAGCGTCAGTCTCCATAGCGTGCTGTGATGCCTCCTCCTCTCCCTCCATTATAGGCCAAATTTGGGTAAATATCTGGCTGACAACAGCTAATTTTTGTTTCCCTATTTGCGCTAAAGCTCTAAACTCTCCCTCCTTCCTCCCAAAGCAGCCACACCACACCCACACATGCCTTCAGTCCCTCTCAGCTCCCTCTCTCTCTGTCTCCTCTTCTGCGCATGTCATGATGACCTTTGACCTCCTGAATCACGGGAATCAAGCGCTGCCATGCCATTGCTAAGGACGGTGACACTTTATGGCAGAAGGTCAGAGAGATTTAACATTACCGCCCATTTCATATCGCTCGCAGTAACGCCCATTTTCAAAAATGGAGACTAGGGGCTTTGAAAATGGGTGAGAAGCCAGTGATCTGAAAACCCATTTTTACCGCCCATGCCTGAAATTACGCCCATTTTTGGCCGATCTGCACAAAAGTGTAAAATCTAGCCCAATGAGTTATACTGGTGCAAATTGATTGGGGAAAGTCGGCATTTTTAAGTTAGGCCATAAAAAGCAACCTGCTCCAAAAAAACGGCGCAAATCACTGGGGAAAATTGAGCCCAATATCACTAAAACAAATTATCTAGTAATTATCACATTGCTGTTTGTGGGAGCTGAGCATAAATTGGCTGCCGCATTTACTAATTACAACAGTGACTACACTTCAAAAGTACTTAATTGGCTGTAAAGCACTTTGGGACGTCCTGTAATTGTGAAAGGTGCTATATAAATGCAAGTCTTTCTTTAAACTGGCAGGAATCAGATATCCCCTTATGCACTACACTTGAAGTTGTATTAGAAAGGGTTTCTTTTTTGAAAGCCAAACACCTACAACTCTAGCCACTATGACTGAACAGAAAAAATGGGGTTTGTGTACAAATGATGCGTGTGTTATCAATTGTTTGTAAAGGGATAGGCATATATCATCCTGCAGGGGGCAGTACAACAATGGCAATTGCAATTGTAATGTCCAAATAAAAAACTAGATGCTTTTATTTTCAGACTTTCTAGAAAATTCTGTCAAGGAATAACAATGGCAACACAAGAGCGAGCTGAGGGGCAATACGCTTTGTGAAGTGGGACATCCTGCACCCGGTGCAAAAGTCCCGCCTCGCCACCTAACTTGTGGTTACCACACGCCGCCCCCCGCACTGAGGGGAAGTGGAGCACAAGGTCGGGTGCTCCACTTCTTCTTGGGGCGGCTCTGGGGCGCTAAGTGAGTGCAAAATGGAGCTCTAGACAGCCTCTCTGCGTAGCACTGATGCGATCACCGGGCCCTCCACTACTGTTAAAGAGGAGGGCATGCTGCGAGCTCTGCATGGGTTTCACGGGCCTCCACTAGGCCAGCGGGGGTGTCGTGGCCGCAGCCCGGCACCGAAATGGAGTGCTGGGCTGCACCATCCCGGCACTGACCCCACGTAAAATTACAGAGGCCTGGCCGGTAAGTCGGAGGCCAACACAAATTGGCGCCGTGCACCACCCCTTTAACTTTCGTACCGTGAGCGACCCACAAGGATAACGCTGACATTGCCCACAGCAGCCTCACGGGGACTGCCCAACTTCTGCTGCGGGGCAAAAAGGGGTCGCCACACACGGCGATGACGTCATCGCCGGAGGCCCAGGGGGCGAGGGGTGCTATCAGCGGGAGCGGGGCGCAACCGGTTCTACGCCTCCGCTAACTCCCGTGAAATTGTGTGGGAGCTGGTAGTGTCCCCACCCCCCGGGGGCGAGAAATGGTTTGCGCCTCTTTAGCGTCCCCCAGAGCCGCTAACAGCAGTTGCAAACTGTGCAAATTTCTCCCCCACCTCCTTTGATTGTAATTCCTTAATTGTGTTTATTTCCATTAGGAGGCCATCTAGTGGTCAGTTAACAATATGCAAGTACCGTACACATCAACAATTAAAATACAACAATACAAATGGCATCTATAACCTTCCATTTATACCTAGGAACCAAAGGTCTGAAGCAACTATCACCAAGGGACAAAAACATTGGAACGTCACGAAGGAATCACACAAGTGGGAAGAAAGCCAATCGAGGTGATATACAACCAGCAGCCAAAACAGCCATGAAATCTGCAACACCTACCCAAAGCCACGGTTGGGATGCTCGAAGATTTTCAGGTTCGAGCCTCATTTGAATTCACTGGGTGAGCTGCAGGTACCAAGCAGGTGCTCCGCTGCAGTTTGCCCGTTTCGGAATGTCAAAAATCGATCCGAGTTTGTGCTGTTGAGCAGAGACCAGGCGCTTCCTCACAGAGAAGCAAGAAGTAAGAACTATGCATAACATATTGGGCTACTCTCATCACATAGTGGAGTGTTGATAGAGTTCTCTGTCAATCACAAACTTACTCCGATCTCTTCATTGATACAAGTTTCAAACATAGACATTGCGCATCCTACCTGAATGGTGTTATTTCAAGTCAGAGAATTTCTTGAAAATCCTGAATGCTTTTTGCATGAAATGCTTCTTTATTCCACATTCATTATTTGTAGCTGCCCCAATGGCTCAACAAGATTATTCCGTGAGTTGTTGAGCCATATGGAACAATGTCCCAGGTTAGATCCCCAGTTTCTGCAGAATTGGCAGATCATCAAGGTGCCAAAATTCGTCCCAGTGCCCAAAAAATGGGGAGCAGACAATTAGCCAGCATTTGGATGTCAATAAGGACAGGATCAGGCTTGCCTGAGAGCACCTCTCCTAAGTCCATGATCGGATCAGCCATGATATTAAATGGTAGAGCAGGCTCGAGGGGCTGTATGGCCTATTCCTGCTCCTATTTCTTATGTTCTTATGTTCTTATCGTTACATAGGGACAAAGGAGCAGGAGTAGGCCATTCAGCCCCTTGAGCTTGTTCAGCCATTCAATCAGATCATGGCTTTACCCACTGTTATGTATGGAGAAAGAGTCAGACTGAACATTGTGAGCTCAAATTAAAGTGTGACCTTAGTCTTTTTATTGCAGGTCTCCAGAGTGCCTCTCGAACCTGTGAGGCCTCCTTAAATATCTGTGCTCCCAAGAGATTATGGGATTGCTTGGGACTCCAGGGGATGAGCCCTCTGGAGGCTGTACAGAGTAAATACAAGTTTACATATAAACAACACTTCCCTACCCCCACCTGCCCTAAAGTCAACAGTGAAACTATTTACAAGGTGAGTCAATCTGGGGCCCTTCTTGCCCTGGTTGATCGTCTTGGTGTGAAAGCTGGTATTGTTGAATCATTTATTGGGCCCTCGCTGGGCTGCTGTGCAGCTGGCCTTGCTGGGTTGCCTGGTGCGGTGGGTCCTGCTGGGCTGCTGCGGATGATGGGTTCTGCTTCGTGGCCAACCGTGGTGCCGGTTGCCACTGGTGTGTGTGTTGGGGGGTCAAAGAAGGTAGGGTCAAAAGTGGGTTGCTCAGGATAGTCCGTGAATCTGAGTTTGATTTGGTCCAAGTGATTCCGGTGAATGAGTCCATTTGAAAGTTTGACCCAAAACACCCTGCTCCCCTCTTTGGCCACGACAGTGCCGGGAAGTCACTTGGGACCTTGTCCATAATTCAATACAAATACAGGATTATTGATTTCAATCTCACGTGACACAATTGCGCTATCATGGTATGTACTTTGTTGAAGCCGCCTGCTCTCTACCTGTTCATGTCGATCACGGTGAACTAACGAGAGCCTTGTCTTAAGTGCTCTTTTCATGAGCAGTTCAGCAGGTGGGATCCCAATGAGTGAATGGGGTCTCGAGCGGTAGCTAAGCAGTACTCGGGATAGCGAGTTTGCAGTGAGCCTTCCGTTACCCTCTTCAAGCCCTGCTTGATGGTTTACACTGCTCTCTCTGCCTGACCATTGGACGCTTGTTTAAACGGGGCAGATGTGACATGTATGATCCTGTTGCGGGTCATGAATTCTTTGAACTCAGCACTGGCAAAACATGGCCCGTTGTCGCTCACCAGGACATCGGGTAAGCCGTGAGTGGCAAACGTGGCCTGCAGGCTTTCAGTATTGGCAGCGGACGTGCTAGCCGATATTATTTCACATTCAATCCATTTGGAATGCACATCTACAACCACAAGGAACATTTTACCCAAGAACGGCCTGCATAGTCGACATGTACCCTAGAATATGGTTTGGAGGGCCAAGACCATAAACTTAGTGGCGCCTCCCTGGGTACATTGCTTAACTGCGACCATGTATTACATCTGTGCACGCAGTACTCTTAAGTCCGCATCGATACCGGGCCACCACACGTGGGATCTGGCTATCGCTTTCATCATTATGATGCCTGGGTGGGTACTGTGGAGGTCACTGATGAAGTTGTCTCTGCCCTTCTTGGGAACCACTACTCTGTTGCCCCACAGAAGGCAGCCTGCCTGTATAGACATTTCATCTTTGCGTCGCTGAAATAGCTTCAGCTCTTCCTGCATTTCCAGTGGGACACTGGACCAGCTCCCATGGAACACACAGTTTTTGACTAGGGACAACAAGGGGTCCTGGCTCGTCCAGGTTTTGATCTGCCGGGCAATGATGGGTGATTGCTCACTCTCAAATGCTTCCATAACCAAGGCTAAGTTTGCGGCCTGATGCCGTGCACCGCGATCCTCCTACCGAGGAACTCCACTTCAGGCAACAGGAAAACGCACTTCGAGCGCTTTAACCTGAGCCCCACACAGTTGAGTCGACTAAGAACCTCCTCCAGGTTCTGAAGATGCTCGACTGTGTCCTGACCTGTAACCAAGATGTCGTCCTTGAAGACCACGGTGCGCAGGACCAACTTCAGTAAGCTTTCCATGTTTCTCTGTAATGCCGCCGCTGATCGAAACGGGCATCTGTTATAAATGAAAAGACCTTTGTGCGTGTTGATGCAGGTGAGGCCCTTTGATGATTCCTCCAGTTCCTGCGTCATGTAGGCTGAAGTCAAATCCGGCTTCGTGAACGTCTTTCCTCCCACCACCATTGCAAAGAGGTCGTCGGCTTTTAGTCGTGGGTATTGGTCCTGCAGGGAGAAATGATTGATAATTACTTTGTAATCGCCACAGATTCTGACGGTGCCATCTCTCTTGAGGACTGGGACAATAGGACTGGCCCACTCGTTGAACTCGATTGGGGAAATGATATCCTCTCGTTGCAGCCGGTCTGGCTCGATCTTCACCCTCTCTCTCATCATGTACGGTACTGCTCTCGCCTTGTGATGGATGGGTCGCACCCCCGGAATTAGGGGGATCTGCACTTTTGCTGCTTGGAATTTCCTGATGCCTGGTTTGAACAGTGAAGGGAACTTGTTTAAGACTTGGGCACACGAAGTATCGTCAGCGGGCGAGAGCGCTCGGATGTCGTCCCAGTTCCAGCCAGTTCCTGCCGAGCAGCATGGGACCATTGCCTGGTACCACCCAGAGTGGTAGCTTGTGCACCGCTCCATCGTAGGAGACCTTTACGGTAGCACTGTTGATTACAGGAATCAGTTCCTTTGTATAAGCTCTTAGTTTCATGCGAATTGGAGTTAAGACTGGCCTTGAGGCCTTGCTGCACCACAGTTTCTTGAAAGCTTTTTTGCCCATAATGGACTGTCTCATGCCCGTGTCAAGCTCCATTGACACCGGGAGTCTATTTAGTTCAACATTCAGCATTACCGGGGGACAATTCGTGGTGAATGTGTGCATCCCATGTATCTCTGCCTCCTCGATCTGAGGCTCTGGTTCGTCGCGATCCTTCGTGGATCTGTTCTCCTCGGCAACATGGTGGTTTGCAGGTTTAACAGGATTTTCAGCTCGCCTGCACATACATTGGAGGTGTCCCATTGTTCCACAAGCCCTTGCAAACGTACATAAGAATTAGGAACAGGAGTAGGCCATCTAGCCCCTCGAGCCTGCTCCGCCATTCAACAAGATCATGGCTGATCTGGCCGTGGACTCAGCTCCACTTACCCGCCTGCTCCCCATAACCCATAATTCCCTTATTGGTTAAAAATCTATCTATCTGTGACTTGAATACATTCAATGAGCTAGCCTCAACTGCTTCCTTGGGCAGAGAATTCCACAGATTCACAACCCTCTGGGAGAAGAACTTCCTTCTTAACTCGGTTTTAAATTGGCTACCCCGTATTTTGAGGCTGTGCGCCCTAGTTCTAGTCTCCCCGACCAGTGGAAACAACCTCTCTGCCTCTATCTTGTCTATCCCTTTCATTATTTTAAATGTTTCTATAAGATCACCCCTCATCCTCTGAACTCCAACGAATAAAGACCCAGTCTACTCAATCTATCATCATAAGGTAACACCCTCATCTCCGGAATCAACCTAGTGAATCATCTCTGTACCCCCTCCAAAGCCAGTATATCCTTCCTTAAGTAAGGCGACCAAAACTGCACGCAGTACTCCAGGTGCAGCCTCACCAATACCCTATACAGTTGCAGAAGGACCTCCCTGCTTTTGTACTCCATCCCTCTCGCAATGAAGGCCAACATTCCATTCACCTTCCTGATTACCTGCTGCACCTGCAAACTAACTTTTTGGGATTCATGCACAAGGATCCCTAGGTCCCTCTGCACCACAGCATGTTGTAATTTCTCCCCATTCAAATAGTATTCCCTTTTACAGTTTTTTTTCCCAAGGTGGATGACCTCACATTTTCCGACATTGTATTCCATCTGCCAAACCTGAGCCCATTCGCTTAACCTATCCAAATCTCTTTGCAGCCTCTCTGTGTCCTCTACACAACCCACTTTCCTACTAATCTTTGTGTCATCTGCAAATTTTGTTGCACTACACTCTGTCCCCTCTTCCAGGTCATCTATGTATATTGTAAACAGTTGTGGTCCCAGCACCGATCCCTGTGGCACACCACTAACCACCGATTTCCAACCCGAAAAGGACCCATTTATCCCGACTCTCAGCTTTCTGTTAGCCAGCTAATTCTCTATCCATGCTAATACGTTTCCACTGACCCCGCGTACCTTTATCTTCTGCAGTAACCTTTTGTGTGGCACCTTATCGAATGCGTTTTGAAAATCTAAATACACCACATCCATCGGTACACCTCTATCCACCATGCTCGTTGTATCCTCAAAGAATTCCAGTAAATTAGTTAAACATGATTTCCCCTTCATGAATCCATGCTGCGTCTGCTTGATTGCACTATTCCTATCTAGATGTCCCGCTATTTCTTCCTTAATGATAGTTTCAAGCATTTTCCCTACTACAGATGTTAAACTAACCGGCCTATAGTTACCTGCCTTTTGTCTGCCCCCTTTTTTAAACAGAGGCGTTACATTAGCTGCTTTCCAATCCGCTGGCACCTCACCAGAGTCCAGAGAATTTTGGTAGATTATAACGAATGCATCTGCTATAACTTCCACCATCTCTTTGAATCGGCATGAATGGAAACGATAATCACCCCAGCAGCGCCAACAAGGTGTTAATGGTCTTGCATTCATCATCCTTGATGGTGGACTCTGAGACATTTGCGGACGTGCAGGTATGTATGACCTGCCCTGTACGTTGCGATTTGTAAACAACATCACTTGTAGCAGCACTTGTGTGCTGAGAATTTGCTTCGTATTGTCACTGGTGGCAATGAACGCCTGGGCTATCGCTCTGGCCTTAATCAAGGTTGGGGTCTCTACAGTCAAAAGTTTGCGAAGTATGGTTTTGTGGCCAGTGCCAAGTATGAAAAAGTCTCTGAGCATGTGCTCCAAATGTCCTTTAAATTCGCAATGTCCTGGAAGACATCTTAGCTCGGTGACATAGCTCGCCACTTCCTGGCCTTCAAACCTTTTGTAGGTGTAGAACCGGTACCTCGTCATCAGAACGCTTTCCTTCGGGTTCAAATGCTCTCGGACCAGTGTGCACAAATCATCATACGATTTTTCCGTGGGTTTCGCTGGAGTCAGCAGATTCTTCATGAGGCCATACGTTGGTGCCCCACAGACGGTGAGGAAGATCGCCCTTCATTTGGCAGCATTCTCTTCTCCATCTAGCTTGTTAGCTCCGAAGTATTGGTCGAGTCACTCCACAAAAGTTTTCCAATCATCTCCCTCCGAGAATTGCTCCAGGATGCCTACTGTTCTCTGCATCTTTGGGTTCATTATCTGTATCTCGTCGCCAATTGTTATGTATGGAGAAAGAGTCAGACTGAACACTGTAAGCTCAAAGTAAAGTGTGACCTTAGTCTCCAGAGTGCCTCTCCATCCTGTGAGGCCTCATTAAATACCTGTGCTCCCAAGTGTTTATGGGATCCCTTGGGACTCCAGGGGATAAGCCCTCTGGTGGCTGTACAGAGTAAATACAAGTTTACATATATAACACCCACTGTGTGAAAAAGTGCTCCTGAATGGCCATGCTCTAATTTTAAGATTGTGCCCCCCCCGCCCCACTCCCTCCTTGTTCTGGATTCCCCCACAAGAGGAAACAGTTTCTCTTTATTTATCTAATTGAATTTACCTGCCTTTGGTAAATTCAGGTAATCAGGAATGTTGGCCTTCATTGCGAGAGGGATGGAGTACAAAAGCAGGGAGGTCCTGCTGCAACTGTACAGGGTATTGGTGAGGCCGCACCTGGAGTACTGCGTGCAGTTTTGGTCACCTTACTTAAGGAAGGATATACTAGCTTTGGAGGGGGTACAGAGACGATTCACTAGGCTGATTCCGGAGATGAGGGGGTTACCTTATGACGATAGATTGAGTAGACTGGGTCTTTACTCATTGGAGTTCAGAAGGATGAGGGGTGATCTTATAGAAACATTTAATATAATGAAAGGGATAGACAAGATAGAGGCAGAGAGGTTGTTTCCACTGGTCGGGGAGACTAGAACTAGGGGGCACAGCCTCAAAATACGGGGGAGCCAATTTTAAAACTGACTTGAGAAGGAATTTCTTCTCCCAGAGGGTTGTGAATCTGTGGAATTCTCTGCCCAAGGAAGCAGTTGAGGGTAGCTCATTGAATGTATTCAAGTCACAGATAGATACATTTTTAACCAATAAGGGAATTAAGGGTTATGGGGAGCGGGCGGGTAAGTGGAGCTGAGTCCACGGCCAGATCAGCCATGATCTTGTTGAATGGCGGAGCAGGCTCGAGGGGCTAGATAGCCTACTCTTGTTTCTAATTCTTATGTTCTTATGTTTGTTCCATAAGCCTTGATACCCTTACCTAACAAAAATCTATTGACCTCAGTCTTGAAAATCTCAATTGACACAGCATCCTCAGCTTTTTGGAGTGAGATTTGCAGATTTCAAGTACCCACCGTGTGAAAAAGTGCTTCCTGATTTCACGGAATGGCCTAGCTCTAATTTAATACAGTGTCCCCCACCCCTCTCCCTCCCTGTTCTGGATTCCCCCAAAAGAGGAAAGTTTCTTTTCATCTATCCAATTGAATCCCGTTATCATTTTAAATAACTTGATCAGATCACCCCTAAATCGTCAAAATTCAAAGGGGTGCATCCAATTTTATACGATTTGTTCTCATAATTTAACCCTTTCCTTCCCGGTATCTAAATACCATTCACCATCAAGGTTCACATGTGAAGAATGAGCATTTGTGTGAGGTATTGGGGTGTCCATGTAACCAAGGCCCAGCACGGAAACAATGCCTTCAGGAGAGGAAAGTACAGGATAAAGCAATCAGAGAAAAAAATAATATGTATATTATTTCTTTGGGGGTAACCTGCCTGACGGGAAACTTACGGGATCGGATCTACTCGAAGGGAAAGTAAAATCAGGCAGGTGTAAAAGATCCAATCCTGTCAGCTTCCTGTGGGACAAGTTAGGTTCAAAGGAATCTACCTTTCATTACCTTAAGTTAGTGACTTTTAAGAACATAAGAACATAAGAACATAAGAATTAAGAACAGGAGTAGGCCCTCTAGCCCCTCAAGCCTGCTCCGCCATTCAACAAGATCATGGCTGATCTGGCCGTGGACTCAGCTCCACTTACCCGCCCGCTCCCCATAACCCTTAATTCCCTTATTGGTTAAAAATCTATCTATCTGTGATTTGAATACATTCAATGAGCTAGCCTCAACTGCTTCCTTGGGCAGAGAATTCCACAGATTCACAACCCTCTGGGAGAAATTTTTTTTTCTCAACTCGGTTTTAAATTGGCTCCCCCGTATTTTGAGGCTGTGCCCCCTAGTTGTAGTCTCCCTGACCAGTGGAAACAACCTCTCTGCCTCTATCTTGTCTATCCCTTTCATTATTTTAAATGTTTCTATAAGATCACCCCTCATCCTTCTGAACTCCAATGAGTAAAGACCCAGTCTACTCAATCTATCGTCATAAGGTAACCCTCTCATCTCCGGAATCAGCCTAGTGAATCATCTCTGTACCCCCTCCAAAGCTAGTATATCCTTCCTTGAGTAAGGTGATCAAAACTGTACGCAGTACTCCAGGTGCGGCCTCACCAATACCCTGTACAGTTGCAGCAGGACCTCCCTGCTTTTGTACTCCATCCCTCTCGCAATGAAGGCCAACATTCCATTCGCCTTCCTGATTACCTGCTGCACCTGCAAACTAACTTTTTGGGATTCATGCACAAGGACCCCCAGGTCCCTCTGCACCGCAGCATGTTGTAATTTCTCCCCATTCAAATAATATTCCCTTTTACTGTTTTTTTCCCCAAGGTGGATGACCTCGCATTTTCCGACATTGTATTCCATCTGCCAAACCTTCGCCCAATCACTTAACCTATCTAAATCTCTTTGCAGCCTCTCTGTGTCCTCGACACAACCCACTTTCACACTAATCTTTGTGTCATCTGCAAATTTTGTTACACTACACTCTGTCCCCTCTTCCAGGTCATCTATGTATATTGTAAACAATTGTGGTCCCAGCACCGATCCCTGTGACACACCACTCACCAACGATTTCCAACCCGAAAAGGACCCATTTATCCCGACTCTCTGCTTTCTGTTAGCCAGCCTATTCTCTATCCATGCTAATACATTTCCTCTAACTCCGCGTACCTTTATCTTCTGCAGTTACCTTTTGTGTGGCACCTTATCGAATGCCTTTTGGAAATCTAAATACACCACATCAATCGGTACACCTCTATCCACCATGCTCGTTATATCCTCAAAGAATTCTAGTAAATTAGTTAAACATGATTTCCAAGAAGGGGACTGTAATACTATTAAATATAACTTCATGGCATGGGCCAGGTCGCTAGCCTTGTTGAATAACCTTTGAATATGATTTTTTTTCTCCAGCATTATCATAATCTTTTATATGAGGGTCTTTGGTGTGAAATCTAATTTAAAGGATTTGACAGACAAATTAACGGTGCCAGTGACTCTCTCCAGGGCATTGAGGTCATTTGCTTTTCCTGCTACCATGCCAACAGTATCCCTCATGCACAGAGCAGTAAACATCTGAGTCACCGGAACACCAAAAAATTCGATTTATTACTTAGCCACATATTTTCAAAACACAAATATCATCACGCCATCCTTAATTAAAAAACATACCTAATACAATGCAAACAGAAACCACATCAGATGCTCATTAAAAATGATGCTTATCAGTTAAGTGGACCCTAGCACGCAAGACACATTAACATTAGTCTGGTATCTGTCTAATTCTGCTGTATGGATCAATGTCAAAAGGAACTCAATGATTTCAACTTACAATTTGTATTCCTATAGCACCGTTCACATGGAGGGATATGTCTTAAAGTGCTTTACCCGGTGATGGATAATGAATCGATATTGAACAGGAGGGTAAAAAGACAAAAAGGAGTTTTAGGAGGGGGCAAAAGTAGAGTTGAAGAGATTCTGAATGCAGGAAGGGAACTGACAAGCAGGGGATGCCAGAGGGAAGAGCTGTAAAGGGTAGGGTTCATAGTGGCTGAAGAAGTGGCCTCTTGGCAGTGGAGAGGAGGAATAATGAGCAGGCTGGCTTCACAGTGACTGTACATCTCTTTCACATTTTTATTTTCCAGCCATTGGGACTAATCCATTGGCATGAATGTGTGAGCAGAGGCGCACAATACGGGAAAGGATCCCTTTCGCTGGATCACCATTCAATTAACGCGGCGTGCTATCTTCTGGGGGTACATTACGACTGGCCTGAAGAGCTTCAGCACAAAATATCTTCTGAGCCTTCTCATGTTCCATGATCTAGTATCAAGTCACAACCTACTCCATGCATTCTGGATGAGAATGAATTACACAGCGGATTTCCAGACGGGATACATGCTGAGATAATCCAAACAAACCCCTTAGAGCCACCGGTATTACCAAGGCTCCTTGGTAGTTTTCAGCCCCAATAGGATTTTGTTTCTTGTGGATAAAAGTCACAAATGCAATCTGGAACACTGAGGAAATGCACAAACAAAATCCTATCTTCCAGACTCACAAGGGCAGCTTGAAAATGAATCTGCAGTTCTTAGTGCCGATATTCTAGACCATTACCATTCCCCCACCCAGAGCAACTTTCAGGAATTTGGCATGACTAAAGTCCATGCCTGGCACCTACTGTTAGCCCAGCAATGCAGTACAGCATGTACTTTGTCTCAGAGAACTGATTCAATTAGCTGTTCCCTTTGCACAATGCTCAATGCCCTTTTTTCAACCTCCATGCAGATGGGTCCCTACTCCTCCTCATTGAGTTGGAACCCAACACAATGATGGGCTTTCTTCAGACCTTGAAGATGCTCTCACAGAACTGGAGAGAACTGGACTTGTCAATCCTGATGAGCATTAGGCCAGAGAAATATTTTTGATCAGGACCAATAACAGATTTCAGACAACCAGATGTAGGATAATTTTTGTGTAATTGTGAGCCTGTTTAGGTCGATACAAGCCACTCTATCCTCCTGCATCTCCTCAATGACTGGCTTAGCCTCATGATGCCTTACATCATAATATACCTTTGCAGCAGCTCTCAGTTACTTTGATTACGTTTTCCTTCACATTTATTAACAGAACTAAGTCTACCTTCAGTTTTTTAAAGACTTTGGCAAGAATGGTCTCATCATCCGTTGTCAAGTCTGCCCTATTGGCAGTCACACAGACCTGATCCCAGGCTTCATAATCAGCAATATATTTCTTGTAACTCACAGTTTGGCACAATTACTTAGAATACAGAAACCATCAAGACTCAACTATCATGTAAATACAGCCACCATAAAAGAGGCCTATAATGATCAATCTGCTCATTTTCCCTGGTATCTGGAATGCACCTACCATCCATTCTTTACCTCCCCAGTGATCTGGGTGATACCAGATAGGAAACTGCAAGGTCAATTCATAGCCCACCACTGCTGTTGACTGCCCTTTTCTCTTTTTCCCTCTCCCATCAGGATGACAGTGAGTTTTGCGAGTTCTGTTACTCATGTGAAAGTGCTACAACACTTCTTCCTTCCATGGTGAGAGTGCGTACATAGGTTGTTGACTCACCCAAAACATTCCAAACATCTGTAGGCAGCAGGATGAGAGAATTATACTCCTGTTTTCTTCCAGAGAGTGGTGCCCTGGTTCTGTGAAGTGCCCTGCCCAGCAATTTGTCTGAAAATTCACTGCACAAATGCTTTCATGTATTAGGCAGCACTGCAACTCAAACCACAATAATGGGAAAAGACAGCGAATATGTCAACGGAGATATTGTGCACAGTGAGTTAAGGCAGTTCTCTCAGAAGTGTGAGATACTCAGAATTCATCAGCAACATAGACATGAGTGAGTTATGATGGACTTTCACATGAGTGACAGAATTCGTAAAACTCACTGTCATCAGCAAAGTTGTCTGTTCAGAGTCTGCTTCTCCTTGTAGAATCCTAAAAACCTCTTTAATTTAATTCTATAGTGCTTTCTACTGTGACAAAAATCTTATGGCAAAATATGAATCACCATTTTTGATTATTGATGCATGAAAATCTCTATAAAGTATGAAATAATTTTCCTATTAATAACCATGACATAAACATGTCTTACTGAAACAGCTGAAGTACCTTTTATATTTTTATTACATTTCAGAATCTGCCTATCACCCTGTGAAGATTGGAAATCCAGATTTCAGACCTGAGCACCTGTTAAAAGTAAGGATGATTGCTAAATTCCAACATCATAATGCCACAATGGATGTAGTGAATAGACTGGAATTTACATTTCTTTGGATAAGGGTTAATATATAATGCTGTATTTGGCTTGATCGATTGTCCTGCAGTAAATCAATCAAAATAATGATAATATTCATTAAAAAGCTATTCTGGGAACAGCCCGAGTAAAGTGCAGTATTGGTTAAAAGCTATTTAACTTTTTGTCTGTTGTTTTTTAGTCTTTACTAAGGGAAAAGGGGTATCGTAAAAACTTTATTTAAATTAATCTAATAACTAGAGACATGGCAGGGCAACTCAGTCCCATAGATTGCACATCCTGTGGCATGTGGGAAGTCCTGGAGGCTTTGCGCAGCCTGGACGGCCACGTGTGCAGGAGGTGTCTCCAGCTGCACCAACTCAAGCTCCACGTTTCGGAGCTTGAGCTGCGGCTGGAGTCACTGCGGTGCATCCGGGAGACTGAGAATTTTGTGGATAGCACGTTTCTAGAGGTGGTCACTTCACAGCTTAATAGTGTGCAGGCACAGAGAGAATGGGTGATCACCAGACAGAAGAGGAAGACTAGGCAGGTAGTGCAGGAGTCCCCTGAGTCCATCTCGCTCTCCAACCGGTATTCTGTTCTAAATACTGGTGAGAGCGATGGTGCCTCTGGGGAGTGCAGCCAGAGCCAAGACCACAGCACCACGGGTGGCTCAGCTGCATGAGGGGGGAGGAAGAGGAATGGAAGAGCAATAGTGGTAGGGGACTCAATAGTCAGGGGAGCAGACAGGTGTTTCTGCGGCTGCAGACATGACTCCAGGATGGTATGTTACCTCGAGGGTGCCAGGTTCAAGGATGTCACCGAGCAGCTGCAGGGTATTCTGCGGGAAGAGGGTGAACAGCCAGAGTTCGTGGTCCATATCGGCACCAATGACATAGGTAGAAAGAGGGATGAAGTCCCGCAGGCAGAGTTTAGGGAGTTAGGACAGAGATTAAAAAGCAGGACCTCAAAGGTAGTAATCACCGGGTCACTGCTGGTGACATGTGCTAATGAGTACAGAAATAGGAGGATAGAGCAGATGAATGCGTGGCTGGAGAGATGGTACAGGCGGGAGGGCTTTAGATTCCTGAGGCATTGGGACCGTTTCTGGGGGAGGTGAGACCTGTACAAGCCGGTCGCTTTGCACCTGAACTGAGCTGGGATGAGTATCCTCACGGGAGGGTTTGCTAGTACTGTTGGGGAGGGTTTAAACTAGCTTGGCAATGGAATGGGAACCGGAGAATAGATTCAGTGAGGAGAGAAGCAAAGCTGGAATTGGGCAGCAGAAAAGTGGATAGGAGGGACCTGTTTCACTTGGCAGTGGGGTCAATAACCATGGGGCATAGATTTAAAGTAATTGGGAGGAGGTTTAGTGGAGATATGAGGGGACATTTCTTCATGCAGAGAGTGGTGGGGGTCTGGAACTCACTGCCTTAAAGGATGGTAGAGGCAGAAACCCTCACCACGTTTAAAAAATACTTGGATGCACACTTAAAATGACGTAACCTACAGGACTCCGGACCAAGAGCTGGAAAGTGGGATTAGGCTGGATAGCTCTTGGTTGGCTGATGTGGACACGATGGGCTGAAATGGCCTCCTTCCGTGTTGTAAATTTCTATGATTCTATGATTTGCGAGGTTTGCAAGTGGGTTTTTGCCTCCGTGACGAAAACTCGGTTGCAAAGTCCGGGTGGGATCCTCGGATATCTATTTGCGGTGGCGCTTTCAAGTACTCCCTGGGTGAGGTGCGCCAACGTGCAACGACTCGGATTACATTTGCGTCCGAGTTTCGGCACTCTCCCAACCCGTACGCTATGCCCAGAATAGTGACCAGTCAAACTGGTCGGTGCAGCCCTGCCAGCAGCAGTAAGTATGAAAACCTCAAAAAAAGGTAGGTTAAAGTTTTTATTTATTTATTTTTTGCAGCGATTCGATAGATAAGGGTCTTGTAAATGGTTTTGGAATGTTTTTGGAATTTTTTTTGTCTTTTTTTCCACGCTCTCTCGCAGTGCTCCCGGCCCCAGACTAAAGTTGCCGAAACTCGCGGTTTGCGACGCAAATGATTGTGCAATGTCTGGCACAGACGTAAAGGCCGAAGGTTCGGGCTAAAAACGATAGTGCAGTGAAAACGGTAAGTTTCACGTATTGCTACTGTTTTCGCCGAAAAACCCCGAAAGTCGAAAATCCGACCCCGTGTTTCTATAACTCTTGCCTTGTCAGAGATCAAGAAATGATCCACAATTCAAAGTTACATCTCTGATACTATTCTATTTTCCTAACTGTTCACATGCAATGATAACCTGGTAATTGCAGTAATCAATGCAAATAGTGCAATAAATTATGAAGGGTTTCAATAGGATGTCTGGGAAAGGCTATTTTCTCTTTGGGGAGTCAGTGACAAGGGATCATCAATTTACAATTGTCGTTATGAGAATCAGGAGACATGTTATGAGAAATGTCTTCACGCAGAATTGTTGGAGCATGCAATACTTTATCACAGGGAATAGTTGAAGCAGCGATGATTACATCTTTTATGGAAAAAGTGGATCAACATTTGAAGCAGGGGAAGATGCAGGGCTCTGGAGAAAGAGCGGGGGCAGTGGGATTCGTTTTGGATGGCTTGAGCAAAGTGTTTGCACAGACATGACAGGTCTCATAGTCACCCTCTGTCCTGTAAACATCTAAAGTTCTAATGTGGTCTTGGAATTGCAACAGTGTAGCATTAGGTGAGCTCAATTCAATAAGCTGAATTTTCTGGTTGCCATGCGAGTGGTGCCAGAGTGGAATGGATGATCAGTGACTAGTTAATCTCATTAAGGTGGAGATTTCCACCCAATGATGGCTTTTAAGACTGGCCTCAATGTGTTCATGCACAAAATATACAAAAGCTGCATTTTAATATAACGCATGGGAAGGAGATGGAAGTTAGGGCAGGCAAAATGCTCCAAGTTCATCACAGAGCCCAGTAATCGGACATACCTGTACACACGAGCACTGAGAGCATGTGCAGTGTTTGGGCTGACTGCACAATCAGCCCTTGTAACTCATCAACAATAGAGAGAATAATATGAGCCAATATAACAATGTGCTTAGAGAATGCCAAAGGATGGTTAAAATGGCTAAGCAGACATATGAATTTTAAATTCCGAGAGAAATTAAGACAAATGGTAAGAATATTTTCAACCAAAAAAACTGGTGGCTTCTGAAGAGGGTATTAAAATGGCGAAGAATATAATATAGCTGAAAAATTGAATTAAGTTTTTAATTCCATATTTAAAAGAGATTAGGCCAGCCTAGGAATGTTCCAAGAGTGTCAAAAAGAGGGGTGTAATAGAATAAGAATTACTACAGTAATAAAAACAGAAAATGTTAGAAATCTCAGCAGGTCAGGCAGCATCTGTGGACAGAATCGCTGGGATTTCCAGCATTTTCTGTTTTTACTCCAGATTCCAGCATCTGCAATATTTTGCTTTTGTGAAGTATTACTACAGTGTTGGTGGCTGTTTACGTGCATACAGAATAAAGCACCAGGATTGGCTAGGGTTCTTGGAGAACTCAAGGATGTGCTGGCAGTACCATTCACACAAATGTTTGAAAAATATTGTCAAGCAGGTTGTTGGAGCAAGTAGCTTAAATCACTTCCTGCTCAAACTGGACAAGTATTTTGAACACAAATATGTCATTGGTTACAACTGCTCAGGAAGCAGGAAAGAAACACTTGCATTTATATAGCCCCCTTCACGACCACCGGAAGTCTCAAAGTGCTTTACAGCCAATGAAGTACTTTTGTAGGGTAGTTACTGTTCTAATGTAGGAAACACGGCAGCTAATTTGCGCACAGCAAGCTTCCACAAACAGCAATGTGATAATGACCAGATCATCTGTTTTTGTTATGTTGATTGAGGGATAAATATTGGCCAGGATACCGAGGATAACTCCCCTGCTCTTCTTTGAAATAGTGCCATGGGATCTTTTACATCCACCTCAGAGAACAGATGGTTTAACGTCGCACCAGCGCCTCCGACAGTGCAGCACTCCATCACCGGTGTACTGCAGTATCAGCCTAGATTTATGTTCTACTTGAACCCACAACCTTCTGACTCAGAGGCGAGTGTGCTACCCACTGAACCACAGCTGACAGGAAGGCAGAGTAGATGAAGTTATTAGCCTAGATTTCCCACTGAAGTTATGCTAGCTCCACTGAAGTAACTCTAGCAGAATGCCATGGAAAATTCTTCAGGAGTCATTGCTCTCCACTTGCCCCACCACTGCCATGATTTTCCTAGGGAAATGACGGGGACATAGAATACATCCACCCAAATAAAGGGGGACCACTTCCAAATGTCATGCAAATTATTGAAATGTGTCATATGGCATAATTTTTGCATGTGTGTGTTCCTGGCATAAAACATTTCTAAGGTGGTGTGAGAGGATTTAAAACCAAGGAAACCAAAGTGATAAATTGCTTAGCCCAAGATGCTTTTTTAAACAAAAGAAAAAAGAATCTGTTGCGTCCAGTCCAGGAGACAGCTGGCCAGGCTACGCTGTGCAGGCCTCCAAGTTAAACTCCATCGAATCTAGGCAGAGGCTGGGGAACCCAACCAAAAATGTAAGTGACCATGATCCTGGAAAATCAGCCTGAGTCAGGGACTCATGCTTTTGGTGAATGGGACGCCACACCACCGCACCTCCGCTGGTATAATGGCTGAATGGAAAATCTAGGCCATGGTCTTTTCCAGCCTTGAGTTTTTCTATGTTTTTAATCCATTCTAAACAGGCGGCAGGAAGATGACTGTTTGCTTTTGATTAACAAGAAAGTCAATTTAGATAATATGCCTTGGATCAGATGTGAATGGAATGTCTCTAATGTATATTGTGGGTTGAAATGCTGTCAATTTGCCCAAACCCACATGATGTATATTTGTGGTTCTCATAAATTCCCCATGTGGTCATTCTTATGCCTTTCTGTTCATAGACTGTAAACAATCTCCTTTATCCAACAGATTGGCTTTCAAAGCAAGTGCCTGCTCTTCAAATGAATTGTGAATATCTATACCTAGCTATGATATATTAAATTCAGTATGCAGATCATGCAATTCATGACAGACACATTATAAATACCTATGGTACCTGTTACTCCTGCAGATAGTACTGTGATAGATATTATCAATGTTAAAGTGTCACACTGTGTGACATACAATAGCTGCTTTTCATAGTTAGAGTATATTATCCTGAGATTGAGCAATCTGGCTTCCAGATTCCCATATATTGTTCAAAATGCTTTCTGAAATTCATTTTTTCAGCTGCCATTTTGTCAGTAACTATAATCGCTAACATCTGAAATAAGGGTTTATTTTCAAAATAACAATATTCAGAAAATTGAATATTTTATAATAACATGATTACATTCATACAATTATATTTTTGGTGTCTTTTAATGCTTTCATCAAAGCTTTTATTTGAAGGGTTCAGCTTCTCCCAAAAGCTTAGATGTGGACGTGTTATTTTTCTAACATCTGTTTTAGGTGGCCGCCAGGGATACCTGAAAAATGCTCGACTCAATATCGGGTTGAATGTCCTTCAGACATTCTTTTGGTCCTTTGGGACATTGGTTCCCGAAATTAGCCCTTGTTGTACCCATGTTATGTTCATAAAATAAGCACAAGGTCCAATTTTTACCCCATATAGTAAAATAAAATTCAGGTCTAACTAATTATATATATGACAATGCTGCAATGAGTAACAGGATAGGATAGGGTCAGGCATCTTCAGTATCTGGAAATTTTATCCAAATCTTAGATTTACAAATCTTTCCAAGAATTACTGAAAAGTTTTTTTATTGATTACTTGATCAGGTGTTGATTATGGTACAAACTCTTAGGGGTATAAATTCGGTCGATAAGCGCCCCTGGAAAGGTCAGAATAGGGGCGCTAAAAGGGTCAGAACCGCGGCTGCTGGCATTCGCGTTGCTCGGCACATTCAGTGTGCCGGTGCCGGTGGTGCTGACCAGTACAACCCGGGAGCGTCGAGCCGGTGTGCAACGCCCCCGGTTTCGACAGCACAATGATTTTTGTTTTGCGCTGACACTGTAGCGCCCCATAGCATGCCCTAATAGGACCGCCTGGGAAAGCGGGCGGTCCGAGCTGTTCTGGCAGCGGTGAAGGAAGGAATGACTATATGAGTTAAGTGTGATTGTTTTTTTGCGATTTATCTTTATGTGGGGTGAGCAAGGTGTTGGGAATATTTTTTCTATTTTTTGGGCGACTTTTTTCCAGGGATGCCTCTCGTAGGGCGCTCCGAGGTCGGCTCTTTAGCAATGGATTTTCAGTTGCTCAGCCAGCCTAGCGCCCTAAGAGAGGTGTGGAATGCTTCCCTTAGTGTTCTGCTCCACACTCAAGGGCCATATGGTGAATTTTGCGGCTGCAGATGCAAACTATTTCCCAGCACAAAATTTACTGTCCCGCCACCATTAGCGCCCTAAGTAGCCTCCAACCAAATTTCCACCCTTACATTTGGTTAGTACTGTGTATTTGGGTAGTTGAATTACTGACTAACTTAACAGCATATAATACCTCCATTAGAACTACATTGGAGCCTATAACTTAAGATGCCTGTTATGAGAAACCACCAGTTATATCCAACTATCCCTCTTGGGAAGTGGGCAGGGAAGTGGAGCTGAGTCCATGATCAGATCAGCCATGATCTTATTAAATGGCGGAGCAGGCTCGAGGGACAAAATGGCCTACTCCTGCTCCTATGTTCTTATGTTATGTTCTTTTAATACTTTGGATGGAAGGTATTTCTGTTGCAATTACCCTCCAATGAAAGAGTGCCTGCTGAATGCACCTGGGCTCTATACGACCAAGTCCTATTGCTTGACTTGTAATGAATAATTACAATAGTAAGACTGCTTTGAAATTTGAGTGGTGGGGCTGTGTTTCTGATTTGAGGTGCTCTGGAGAATAATCTACATCAAACTGGTTTTGTCATGCTGCTGTGTGCTCTATTTTTAAATTGGTTTTGTTACTTTGCTATGTGATTTATTTTTACGCTAATTTTTTTGCGATGACTCACAGAAAATAAGATAACTGCACTTTCCCGCATACTTCCTTTGCAGTGTTCTTGATTACTGCTGCTCTGATATAATGAATGGGTAGTGGTGTGATAGACTATCACTTTTTCTTCCTCTTAGGCGGTCCTTCGAATCGAGGATGACTTGTTTCCACACCAAAAAGGGATGAGTTCAATGATTTCACAGGTGTTTCAATGAAGGCCCTAATATTCCAGGACTGAGAACTGCATATTGAAGGGTGGAAGATGTCTGTGCGTGGATTTTTTAACATGTGGTGGCCATTGCACACCAGCCACCACACGGGCTTGACAGAGCTTGGTCTTGGTCTAGTGACAAGGGTTAACCAAGACAACTGGAGACCAGCTCTGCTGCACAGACCTAGTGCGCACACATATCGCAGTGTGGGCTGGCCCGTGGTGCCCCTGGACCCACGCCTCTTCTGGGCCCCAAACTCACGCCTCTCCTGGCACATAACTGACAATAGAATATTGGCTGATGCACTGGGTCAACCCACAGGTTGGTAAAATACTGTATTACACACTATGACATATACTAACTGGCTCACGGTTAATAAGTGTGATATATTCCTTGTGGCCACCTGCAATTCCTCAAGCTAAGACAATAGATAAATGACTTGCTTTCAAGTGATTGCTGCTATACGTCCTGCTTTAGCAGATAGTGTGTGAAATGGGTCCAAGGTGACCCACAATCTGATGTAGTTTGGGCACTTCTCCATAATACAACAATTACCTCTGCTCTAATTCATCCATTTGATGGCATATCAGAGGTCAGGACATTTCCATGCGAAGAATTTCTAGAGTCTCTTCATGCCATTGATGTAGCACCTCTTTTGACAGGTCACCTTTCTCAGTAGAATAACTAGTTTTAAATGCCAGGTCCCATTGCATGTCTGTCAGAAATGGTAACATGCTGTTTTCTGACTGTTTGTCAACTGTTGCTCCACTGTGTGAGTACATATATTGTGCTGATTTGGCTGAGCTACAGAGTGCCTGTACGGGGACACTTCAGGCAACTGTTAACATGCCCCTGGATCAAATATGGTGATTGATTGGCTAGACTGTCTTTCTAATTCACACCAATTTCATACATCACGGTTGTAAGAGGATAAAATACGGTCACTAAAGTGGGAGGCAGACAGGCAGGTGGTCACTAAAGTGGATACTGAAGGTAGTGAATTGATCTGACACATGGTCGTGATTGTAGGGCTTAATAAGTAGCCAACAATGCATTGATCCTTAGCACAGACTGATAGAAGATGAAAACATACACTCAGTACTGAATAACACATCCACCAAGAGCAGTGGAGAGTCAACAGTCTAGAAATATAGCAAACCCTAGGAAGCAAGGTTACTTCACACGTCATGAGGAACTGAGGCAAAGTTGACACCACTGAATATCACATTCCGAGAGGGTGACGTGTGATGGGACATGGACAGGTGGGGGAGACCACTCGGAGCCAGTCTGATGAGGGTCAACAAATCAATGTAACTTCGCTGATAGCAGTGGGCCAATCGGTGGTTTTGTAGGAGGGTTGCACACCTCAAAAAACTGTATAATTGTAATTGTAAAATCTCTGATCAGAGAAGTGTTCATTGAAACCCTTCGCTAGCATGCTTGAATAAAAACCGGTTAACCGAGGTTTCATCTAAGTGATTCCACAGTCGTTATACGATAGGGCAGGTATAGAAAGATAGAAACATAGAAAATAGGTGCAGGAGTAGGCCATTCAGCCCTTCTAGCCTGCACTGCCATTCAATGAGTTCATGGCTGAACATGCAACTTCAGTACCCCATTCCTGATTTCTCGCCATACCCCTTGATCCCCCTAGTAGTAAGGACTACATCTAACTCCTTTTTGAATATATTTAGTGAATTGGCCTCAACAACTTTCTGTGGTAGAGAATTCCACAGGTTCACCACTCTCTGGGTGAAGAAGTTTCTCCTCATCTCGGTCCTAAATGGCTTACACCTTATCCTTAGACTGTGACCCCTGGTTCTGGACTTCCCCAACATTGGGAACATTCTTCCTGCAGGTAACCTGTCTAAACCCTTCAGAATTTTAAACGTTTCTATGAGGTCCCCTCTCATTCTTCTGAACTCCAGTGAATACAAGCCCAGTTGATCCAGTCTTTCTTGATAGGTCAGTCCCGCCATCCCGGGAATCAGTCTGGTGAACCTTCGCTGCACTCCCTTAATAGCAAGAATGTCCTTCCTCAGGTTAGGAGACCAAAACTGTACACAATACTCCAGGTGTGGCCTCACCAAGGCCCTGTACAACTGTAACAACACCTCCCTGCCCCTCTACTCAAATCCCCTCGCTATGAAGGCCAACATGCCATTTGCTTTCTTAACCACCTGCTGTACCTGCATGCCAACCTTCAATGACTCCTTATATCAGGGAGCCCACCTTGAGGAAGAGAAGTCTTCTTTTTACCCCAACAATTGGCGCAGCGAACATGGTGCAGACACTCTGATCCAGATGATGTGGCAGCTAGCTATTGCAGTGAGTATGTTTTTGTGCCATCTGCAGAGCTGTAGCATTGACGGCGATCTGTATAAAAAACTAAGAGGGGCAAATCTGTATAACTAAGTTATCATCATCATCATAGGCAGTCCCTCGGGATCGAGGAAGACCCACTTCCACTCTTAGCATGAGTTCTTAGGTGGCTGTACAGTCCAATACGAGAACCACAGACTCTGTCACAGGTGGGACAGATAGTCGTTGAGGGAAAGGGTGGGTGGGACTGGTTTGCTGCACGCTCCTTCCGCTGCCTGCGCTTGATTTCTGCATGCTCTCGGCGATGAGACGCGAGGAGCTCAGCGCCCTCCACGGTGCACTTCCTCCACTTAGGGCGGTCTATGGCCAAGGATTTCCAGGTGTCAGTGAGAATGTCGTATTTTATCAGGGAGGCTTTGAGGGTGTCCTTGTACCGTTTCCTCTGCCCACCTTTGACTCGTTTGCCGTGGATGAGTTCCGAGTAGAGCGCTTGCTTTGGGAGTCTCATGTCTGGCTTGCGAACTATGTGGCCTGCCCAGCAGAGCTGATCAAGTGTGGTCAGTGCTTCAATGCTGGGGATGTTTGTCTGGACAAGGACACTAATGTTTGTGCGTTTGTCCTCCCAGGGGATTTGCAGGATTTTGCGGAGACATAGTTACAGCGAACCACGGAAGGACGAAAACCGAGGTAGGATAGGTGTGTGTCCTGAAGCATGCTGGGTGACATGGTAATAACAGGGAAAAGCCTGTATTGATCGTGCATGGTGTAAACAAGAAGGAATACAACCTAAAGAGGTGGTGGGTGCCCAGGATCCTTAGGAAAAACTGGCCAGTGGGATGGAATGAAGACCGGGGGCAGGGGGGTCTCTGAGATATGGACCAGAAGGGCCTCGAGTATAAATGCTAGCAGGAAAGAATGTGAAAATAATTTTTTTAAACTTACAAGTTAAAACCAACACAGAAGCTGTAGCTTTTGTGCCGAGAAAGAGAAAACAAAAAAGTTTAACGATGGACTGGAGGAAGTCCATCAAAAGATTGAACGTTTAATTGGATGTTTGTTAGATACAAAAACAAATTCAGTATTTTTACAGTTCATTGGCAAGGTATTTGAAGAAAGGAGAAAATGGAAAATGACGTAACTTACTGGATGCTATTTTATATTGGCTATGATAATGATATTGGCTATTATTGAGGGTAATTAACCAATGAAAACCAGACTTCCATCGTGGCCACAGTGAAATTCCAGTTCCTTTTTAAAGTATGAATATGAAACCTTCACCACATTGGAAAAGAGATAAAAGACACTCTATGTTGATAATGATTTTAAATTACAGGGAAGTTTCTACTTCAGTAAAGGAGATTTAAATTTCGAGTTTGAAAACCTTTTTAAAATGGATGTCATATTCTGATATCGGGAAAGGTTTTAAAAAAAAGAATTACGTGAAGTCACATAATGACGTCATGTCTTCTTACAAACCTGCAAAGGATTTAACCCTTTCCACTGACAGCTGTTTTATTTCGTTCATCAAACAACCTTCGCATTGCTGCATGGAATTTAAAAAAATACTGGACATTATTCATTTGAGTTTCTTAATTGGAAATGAATATTTTCCCATGTGCCAGAAGGAAGATAAAATTGTAACGCTTATAAAGAATTTTTTAAAAAGTGTAATCTTTAATATGGAAAGAGTGAAGTAACATATCTAGAATACTAATAACACAAGGGGAAAGACAAATGCTCAAGGACAGAAAGGAGGCTATTAGATCGATTCCAAAACCAGGGACCGTGACAGGTGTCAGGCAGGTACAAGGGCTATTCAACTACTGCCGAAATGTTATCTCCGAATATGCCGAGATGGTCCAACCTATACAGGACCTGGTCAAAGGGGGGAAATCCTCCCAAGATCAGGAAACGGCGTTTGTAAAGTTAAAACAAGCTATCACAAGTGCTCCAGCCCTGGGATTACCTGACCAGAATCTATACCTACCACAGTAACGATCATAATGCGGTAGTGACGCAATTACATGGGGACAGACATCGGCCAGTGGCATAGTAATGTCGGGACACGTTATCCTACATACCCAGCATACCTTAGTAGAAGTGCTTAACACAGGGAGACTAAAAACGGTATCCGACATATGAAGAGCTAGGTGGGAAGCAATGCTCTTACCCCACCAATGGGATGGTAACAATAAAAGACAAATGTAACAACCCTGCAGGGTGGGTCATTAGGCAGGGAGAGGACATCAGTGTAGCCCGACAGGAGAAGACGAGGGAAGTAGTCAGGCTTGGGGAGACATGGATCTATATGTAGATGGGTCCCGGCGCTATATCAACAGGACATCACGGACGGGATGGGCAGTGGTAGATAGCAGCGGATAGGTTAGAAGGGAAGGACGGCTAGAAGGGGGCCTATCGGCTCAAGTGGCTGAATTGATGGCTCTCACCGAGGCTCTGAGGGTGGCTAAGGGAAAAAGAGTAAACATCTATACAGACAGTCTTTTGGAGTAGTTCATGATTATATGATAGCCTGGAGTAGACAGGGATACATGATTTCAGGAGGAGGGACAATAAAACACGAGGATATTAATAAGAAATTAGTGCGATGGGCAGATGAGGCAGCCAAGGGGGTGGCGGAGACAGGTACATTGGCCATGGAAGCCCAGGTCGGAGTATGTACAATCAGGCCTGAGGAAGGAAACATGCTTAAGGTACAGGGAGAAGCTACTCCACTGGAAAAGGAGGGGTGGAATCAGAGAGGAGCCCAACAAGGAACCGACAGGGTATGGAGGAAAGATGGGAATTTATAGCACGGGTAAGTCCATACAGGTAGAACCTACATGATAAGCTCGATGTCCAGATGCTGGTGGTGGAAGGGAATGGATAGAGAGCCACTGTAGAAGGTGCGTGACTTGCGCAAAATACAACCCAGGAGGAAAGTAAAGGTCAGAATGGGGCATCAGCCCCGACCGAAAGGACCCTGGGAAAACTTACAGATAGATTTTACTGGATTTTACCCAGCAACAAGGGGAAGACATACTGCCTAGTTATAATAGACCAGTTTACGAAGTGGGTAGAAGCTTGCGCCACTAGAAATGTCACTACAGCTGGACTCAGATCAAGGTACACACTTCACAGGGAAGATTGAAGAGACTGGAAAGAGTGGGTAGACAGGTTACCCCGAGTACTGATGAAACTCAGGGCAACCCCTAGTCGGACGACAGAACTAACACCCTTTGAACTAATGAAACCGCCAGAAGTCTTGGTTATAGGAAGCGAAGCCGTAGGACCATATAAAGGCAGCATACGGAGATTTGTGATGAAACTCTGTAAGCAATTACATGACTTAAAAACACAGGCTAGAGATCAACAAGTAATCAAGGACTTCGAGAACAACACTAAAGAACAGAAGGTCCAAATACCCTAAATAGGCAGTCAGATGATGGTGAGGATTAACCCAGAGTGGTCCGGGCTCGCACCAAAGTGGACCGGACCTCATCAGGTAATGGTAAGGGACATGTGCACCTGCATAGTTATAAGGGGTATTGGCAAGTGGAAACACTGGACTCAGTTGAAAAACATAGTCACTAACTAACCGGTAACGACCGGGAAATATTGTTTTTTTGCAGGATTTTGGTGCTCGTGGGAACAACGTGGGGTAACTCATCCTCATATCAAGGACAACAGGTTGAGGGACGGCAAGGCCTGTATTACAGGGACTCAGGCGATATTAGTTGTGAAAAAGAATCAAAAACGCTGACGGTGATGGACGGAGCAACAGTAGACTTAAATAACGGGCATAAAACAACGTAACGAGGAAACAAAACAACACTGGGGATGGGCCAGTAATACGGGACCAATAATTAGTGTGAATAAGACCACGGTGTGTTTTATAATCAGGAGGGGGGAGGGGGGGATGGGACAAAGATACTGCCCCCGGGGGAAGGGGGTGCAGATTTCACTCTATGAATGGTGGTGGAGGGATATCTCACACACTACTTTAGCAACAGTGAGCACTACCAGGGCCCCAACCACCACACCCCCAGTGCCACAAATGTGTTCAACTATGAACGCTGGGGCAAAAGAGGGATTGGTAATAAGGTAGACCAAGGATAAGATACACTTCGGCGTACGTCAGCGAATAATTTAACAGACTTAACCATCCCCAACTTCTGCGGGTCGAACACCATAAGCCTGTATAAAAACCTGATCCTGCGAGCACTTAAAGGCCCTGAATCAAAAACCATGAAGTTTAATGTGGAAAGAGGGTCAGATAAAAAGTGGGACCGGGGAAAAAGAGGGATACTAGAAATGGTAGGCGCGGGATATGCGGCGGGAGTTGCGACGGTAATCATTATCGACCTGCACACGATAGATGATCAGGTCAACACCCTAACACGAACCTTACAGGGATTGTTGGAGAGGGAATTGTCACACATTGCGAGACCACGCCAGAACTAGAGCGCAAAGAAACTTGAGTAGAACCAACCAGACAGAAATAGTTTGTGCAGAGTACGGAGCATGGTTACTCAGTGGTATACAACATAACCTTGAGCAACTTCAAAGTGGAAAAGTGCCGGATTGGATAACAATTGATAATAGGTTTTGTATTATCAATACCACAGTATGATGTGACAAAGGGAGATCCCCTATACCAAACAAATAACCAAGTTGTTTTATGTCGAGATCCACTACAAATGATCAAAGATGTCTGTGGGTATGACCAAGTGGACGGGTGCATCTTGAGTATCACCCCCCTAGCACGGGACTACGAAACTACCGCTGTTCCATGAGGAAATGGGGAATGGTGTGTGAGCACCACGGCGACTGAGATGATGGTCACAAATAAAGGAAGAGATACCTCAGGCGCCATCATGAATACTGACTTCTGCTTACCCCGCTTGACGAGACACATGGACATGTTATAAACCCTGAACTAAAGGAAGAAACCATTAATGGGACAATGATAGACACTATCCGAGAAGGGTATGAGAAGGCCATCGGGCCACAAGGAAAACCGATATCCGAACTGAATGAGGAACAAACTCAACTGGAGCAGTGAATTGAACACAATGAAAGAGAATATCCAAAGCAAAATAGAGAAGATCCCAGGTGGGGGAAGATAAGGAAAGTTCGAAGAAACAGAGCCTACCCCAGGCGGGGCATAATTCGAACATTGAGAAAATGTTGGCTAGATAGCCTTGGTACATGAACTATGCTGGACTCAATGTACTGGTTGTAGTGCAAGGGATCGTACTGGTCATCTTGCTATTGTTAGCCTGTAAAAGGTATAGCCAACATAAGAGGCAGGCCATAGTCCGAACGATAGTTAAAACATTGAATAAAGTGAATATAGATAGTCCACAGAAAGGACTTATCTCGTATAACCTTGAGCCTGCCGTTTGGGAAGTAGCGCTACCCAAGCGAAAGGACAACTCTGGAGGCTCACCCATGAGAAATTAATTGAGAAACGGCCTATCTTGGGCATATAGCCAAGGGCCATTAGGGGGGATTGTAAGAAGATAAAATACGGTCACTAAGGTGGGAGACAGACAGACAAATGGTCACTAAAGTGGATACTGAAGGTAGTGACACATGGTCTAGATTGTAGGGCTTATAAGTAGCCAACAATGCATTGACCCTTAGCACAGACTGATGGAAGATGCAAACATATACTCAGTACTGAATAACAAATCCACCAAGGGCATTGGAGAGTCAACAGTCGAGAAACATAGCAAACCCTGAGAAGCAAGGTTACTTCACATGTCATGAGGAACTGAGGAAAAGTTGACACCACTGAATAATACATTCCGGGAGGGTGACATGTGATGGGAGATGGACAGATGGGGGAGAGCCACTCGGAGCCAGTCTGATGAGGGTCAACAAATCAATGTAACTTCACTGATAGCATTGGACCAATCGATGGTTTTGTAGAAGGGTTGCACACCTCGAAAAACTGTATAATTGTAATTGTAAAACCTCTGATCGGAGAAGTGTTCATTGGAACCCTCCCTAGCATGCTTGAATAAAAACCGGTTAACCGAGGTTTCGTTTGAGTGATTCCATGGTCGCTATACGAGAGGGCGGGTATCGATTCCTTATATCAGGGAGCCCATCTTGAGGAAGAGAAGTCTTTTTTTTACCGCAACAAGGGTTCTTTCACAATAGCAGCGGGATTAACAACTAATGGTGTTGTAGGGACATATATGACAAGCATTAAGCACTTTTGAGGTGCTGTGAAGTTTAAAGGGTCATTTGTGGAGTCAATGATTAGAGTGATATTTAAAAAGTATGAGGCTTATTTTGGTCTGATATGGGCACAAACAGGGTGTAAAGGAGCATGAAATTGAACAGAGTTCAGTCTCGGGCAAATTCTTTTCGATCATTTTTGGACCTTTTTTTAATGCTGGCAATTAAGTTCTCATGATCCTCTGTGTCCATTGCTCTTTATGTTTTCCCCTTGGTACCAATTGATTTCTCAGTAGGAATACCCCTGTCTGAAGTGATTGGATGAAGAGGACCTATGAAGAGATGCCAGGCAGAGAGGCTGCATGACAGGTGCTCTGTGCCCACTTGCCGTAACCCACACACCTGTATCTTCAGACAGAGATGAACATACCTCACATTGACAGACGATTAGGGCAGGTGGAGATTCATTTTCCCAAAGGAAGCTGGGACAACTGACCCAATGGCACTTTTAAGATATGTGAATACCTGACTCACCACAATGTTTCCTTTAGAATTACTCCAGTCATAGAATGTGCTGCTTTCTTTGGCATTGCATGGCAGAACATTTTATCAGGGCAATCAGCAGCCAGCAGAGTTGCCTGATTGTCTGCACCTGTCAAGCAGCAACCAATCATATCTGCAGGTCCTGACACACCTATCTGGCGATGTGTCGAGGGAATGAACCAGGGTTTGGTACATCAGAGAGCCAGGTGCAGAGCAGTGCCATCTGCTGCAAGGATACCTGCAGCCTAGGGCTGGCGTAGTTATGACCAGCAAAACCTCATCTTTTCTGAGCGGCCTCTAGAGGTCCCTTTAAGGACTGCTGAAAAGGCTGCTCAGCCCCTCGAAAAACTGATACTGAACGCATGATCGGGAGAATCCCCGCAAAGTTCAACTCCACAGTCACCAAGTACCAGTCATGAAGAGCAAGCACTTTGCATGCTCTGTCCGCTTCTTCATAAAAATTGTAGTCGGGGTTCTACCATCGGCATGGGCCCTCGATTTGCCTATTTAAATTGCCTCCCGCCTGCTTTGAGTACTTGCCGCCTATTTAAAGGCCTGCCTGAAAATTGAAGCAAGCGGGGAAAATCAATGTCCAAGGTTCCCACTAGATTTTCCTCTGCCGGCCGGCTGGCCATTTTTCAGGCGATACATTAGGAGATATTCAAGAAATATAAACTTCTGCGAGATTTATGGGAATCTAGCTTTAAGCAACAACTGAAGGACTTGTGTTATAACGTTCACCATGGTGAAAAATTTACTCAAGCAATCTTATATGCGATATCTTTCAGAAACAGGGAAGCCGATATCAGAGTTCTTTTTAAAATCAAAACACCGCCCTGTACATGCTTTTTCAATCAATAAATTTTTTGGTGTACCGCTACAGTACCAATACTGTCCTGTATTTTCCTTCTCCATTTATAACATCAAAGCAGTTGACACAAAATCCCTTATGGGATACTGAATATTGTGTTGCATCATGAACAGAATCCAATAATCTGACATGGTATTCAGGCATCCCACAGGCTTCTGCACATAATCCTGTGATTGAGAAGATCAAAGTGCTTTCTGTCTCTAGAAAATGTAGATGTGTAAGGTCACTATGCCATAAATAAATACAAACATGTTAGGCCCATTCTTCCACTAATGAGCTATCAGTTGTATTCTCCATTTAATGCCTACAACAGAACACACACACTCATCATTAGGGCTATAGAAAGGCTGAGCCGAGGTCTTATATTCAGAATGAAATATTTCATTCGGGTGTACCTCATACAGGAACCATTTTGCAATGGGTATTAAAAACCCGGCACGAAATGGTAGTTGGCAGGCAGTCAGGAGCGGGATATTGGGCGGTAGGAGTCTGCCATCAGGGACCTGATGGAATGGTCTCCGGAACTCAGGTAAATGATTGGGAGGACGGTCGGAAACGCGGAGAAATGTCTTGAATGTATGATCGGGAGTTCCTCTGCAAAGTTCAACTCCACAGTCACCAAGTGGGCTTATAATATTGTAATTGTTACCATTCGCTGCTCCGTTTGTTTCAGAGGAAATGGAGTTGCTTGAATTGCAGAAGGGTTGGATGTGGTGTGCTCCAGTCGACTGGGTCTACTTTTATTCCCGGTATATATAGATGATTTGGACTTGGGCATAGGAACACATTCTCGAAATTTGCTGATGACACAAAGGTACAATGATTTTAAAACAACTGGCAGGTTAATAAAAGACTTTAGGAGGAAATAGACAAGTTAGTGGAATAGGTAGTCAGGTGGCAGATGTAACTTAATGTGCATAAGTTAAGGTAATATATTTTGGGATGAAAACAAGGAATGGGAATGTACACTTAATGGGAAAATGCTGAAAGGTGTCGATGAACAGCGACCTGGCGGAAACAGAGGCCTTTAGATTTAAATACATGCCCTGAATTTCCACGGACTTTCTGCTGCTGCCTCACCACAACTTCATTGGAAGTGAGGCAGAAACCCCATTCACGTACAAAAGCAAGGTTTCTGCCACACTTGTGGCGAATTTGCATTGGCAGAACGTTCGAGGACATTCAGGGCCATAACTCACAGAAAGTATGAGTGGAGGGAGGTAAAGGCATAAATGGGGCATAAAATAAAAGAGTTAAGAAATAATTATAAATTTATGCAAACCGTAGGTTAGACCACAGTTGAGTCCCGATGTTAACTCCCGACCAGGAGAAGCTATCTCTCCAGCCCTCCACTGCATGAGATCTGTGAGATTTTAACTCCTGGGTCTCATCTGCATAGAACTTGTCAGTCTCCCATCTGAATCCGGTGGGAAGCAGTAGCTGGCAGGAGCAGGATGTTGGTTGGCAGGAGGCTGCCACCAGGGACCCAATGGAATGGTCCCCAACACTCAGGTAAATGGTTGAGTGGGGGCCTCATGATTGGGGGAAGGGGTGGGAAATCTGGACCGGGAAGGTTTACAGCCTCCTGTGGGTCCTGGAGGACCAATTCTGCTCCTACTGGCCCACAAGGAAACTAAAAAGATTTTTTTTTAAACCAGTTACCTTTCTGGGTCTCTTTTAACCCCAGCTTCTCTTGATGCCAGGTTGGCCCAGCGGAGAAGCCAAAATGGCTTCCTCACGCAGGCCACCAGTTAAAATTGCAGTCAGGGCCTGAGATGCCTATTTAAAGAAGAACCCCGCTAACTCTCAGTGGGTTACCCTCTTGGAACAGCAGAATAAGACCGCAATCCACGAGAAGGCAGCAGGTAAGTCGCACAGCCCATTTTGCTGTCCGTATGCTCGGTTTCCTATGGGCGTGCAGGGTTAAAATTGGCCCTCTAGAGTACTGTGTGTAATTTTAGAAGCCCCATTAAAAAAACATTAAAGCCTTAGAGAACATACAGTGTAGATTCAACAAGATGATGCCAAGCATGGCTCAGCCTTTCTATAGCCCTTATGGGACTATTTCTATTGAGCCCAGCAAAGGCTGAAAGGAGATTTAATAGAGTTTTTTTTTAATGATGAGGAATTTCGTTAGAATGAACAGGGAAAGATTATTTCCTTTGGTTAGGATGTTCGTGATAAAAAGTTAAAATTGTAATTCAGAGAACGAGGAGAAGTTCGAAGAAATGTCTTTACAGAGAGGGTTATTGGAGAATGGAAAGGCTTGGCCATAGGAAATGATTGATGCAGAGACCATTGTGTCTTTTAAAAGAAATTTGGTAACTATTTGAAGCAGAGGAAGATATAAGCGTATGGGGAGTAAAAACAGAAAATGCTGGAAATACTCAGCAGGTCTGCCTGTGCCAGCTGAAAAATTTCTGATGATAGGTTTCTCTCTCCACAGATGCTGTCAGACCTGCTGAGTATTTCCAGCATTTTCTGTTTCTATTTCAGATTTCCAGCATCCGCAGTATTTTGCTTTTGTAAGGGTATGGGGAGAGTGGGTTCATTTTCAATTGGGCCGAATGGCCTCCTTCTATGCTGTAAATTTCTATGGCTCTATGGGTTTAATTGGCATGAGAGACGATTCAGTTATTCACTTAAAACCTAAAGAAGCCTTGTTTTGTCAGGCTACACTCAATTTGAATGTAATTCACAGAGCTAGAGAGATAGCATTCTAACCCACCACATCACTCAGTCCAGCATATTGAATTTATAATTATGCAGAAAATATTGACTGGTAGGCTGGTGATGAAACACAAAAGGCTGGAATTTTCCCCCTTATTCATAGTCAATAAGGGAAAATTCTGCACATAGTCTGCATATTTCACAGCAAAAAATAGCACAAGTTAAAATTCTTCGTCGATTAATGCACCATAAAATGTATGTTCCAATTTAATCACCACTTAATTGGAAGGATTACTGCAGCACAGTGTAAATGAAAATTGAAAGTAGTCTTATTAAAAAGCATGTCATTTTGAGGTTGTCCACCCTCATGTCATTGCATACTATTTAATTAATTCAAGTCTGACTGTTGAGTGCAGATGGAAATAAAAGAATACATATTACAGTCATCTCTTTCCAGATAAGGTAGAAAATTATTCCTCCAAATCTTTTTCAAGTCAATATATTGATCCTATCAATCACACAGATTATTATTAAAGGTAGTGAGTCAGGCTGGTAGCAAATTTTTAAAAAAGCTTACTGAACCCTTTCATGGACCCTGACCAATATTTGTGCTTTATAGGAATGGAAGTTTGGAAGGCTTAGCCACGATTTTTGCTCGTTAACGTCTTAATACTGTTGGTTTAAAAAATGCTATTTGATAACTGTGTTGAAGGAAAAACTGAGCCTAATTTGAAGTACTATCAAAGTTAGTGCTACATGTCATTGATGCTCCATTGCACGAGCCTTAGAGGAGTAAGGTATAGTTTCAACCCCCATTATTCATCACATTGGTGCAGTGCACTGATTGCATATTAAATAAGTTAATTTTTCTCCTGTTCTTGTGATCACAATCACAGGAACATACAGGTTTACTCACAGCACATGTGTGGGGCATAGGTGCGTTAGAATGCATTAGAACTAATGCACAACTAATCCACTGATCTGAGAAAAATTGCAAGATTGGCGCTGAGTCATCGATCACTTCCTTGCTCGGTGCCGAAATGCTTTTTGTAGTTTTATATTTATAGAGGGTTTTGAGAGAGTAGATAGGTAGAAATCATCAGCATCATCACCACTTCCACTGGCAGGAGGACACAGATTTAAGATAATTGTCAAAAAAGCTAGGGGGAAATGAGGAGAATTTTCTTTATGCAGCATGTTATTATGGTTTGGAATGCATTGCCTTAAAAGGTGGAGGAAGTAGATTCAATAGTAACTTTTCAAAGGGAATTCAATATGTACTTGAAAAGGAAACATATGCAGGACTTGCAGAGCAGGGAAGTTGGACTAATTGGATAGCGCTTTCAAAGCGATGGCACAGGCACAAAGTGCCGACTGCCCTCCTTTTGTGCTCTATTTATATATGATACATAAATAAGTTGCTGTTGCATGATTCTATGATTCGTTTTACTAATGGTGCCATTTGGATTGTTATGAATGTTGTGAGGGAATGAAACTGTCCTCAAAACAGAGGATCCGGCAGACATTGGAACTGATCAGGTGGGAGGTCACCATGAGTTTCACCAACTACTGCACTTTGAAGGATGTGCAGAAGTTGGAGGAGGATCATTGTCAATTATGCCACATTACTATATATAGGTATGGCTGTCAATTATTTTACATTGCTATAAATGATCATGAATTCTAATTACCTTACAGGCATGAAATCACTCTTCAAGGAGGTTGCATGTATCAACCACGTTTGCCTGAATAGTTCCACAGAAGAATATTGAGCAAGGTCAGACATAAGTGTGGCAGAGTGGGGCTCCAGGAATTTCCTGTCTGATATGTCTATTGTTACCCATGAGTCCCTTTTAAAACCACCCTGGGGCCCGTGTTGTGTATGTATAATATAAGTATACTCCCTGTGCACTCAGTGTAGAGTTACATAAGACTACTGGTTGTACCTTCACATTGTATACACTATGCTTGTACCACCAGAGGGTGCAACTGGTGGAGACCTAGGGGTCACCTGTACACGACAGATAACAAGATTATAAAAGGGAGCTCACCATGCTGTACCCTCACTCAGGAGCGGTAATAAATGGACTAAGGTCACCACAGTTCAAGTACAATACCTGCCTTGGGAAGGCATTACTAAAGTATTTACAGACACAACAACTGGCGACGAGATTACGAATTTCCACGTGAAAATGGCTAACCTTGGCACGTTTCAACAATTCGCCGAGGGGGGAAATTGGGAGGCCTTTGTGGAAAGGCTTGAACACTTATTCATTGTGAACGACCTGGCAGGAGACACATCGACCTCGCTGGCTGATAAGCGCAGAGCCATCCTGCTCAGCAGTTGTGGGCCCACCGTCGATGGCCTTGTCAGGGACCTGCTAGCCCCAGAGAAGACAACAACCAAAACATATGCGGAGCTTGTAATGATGATACAGGAACAGCTCAAACCTAAAGAGAGCATCCTCACAGCCAGACACTGGTTCTACACCCACCAGCGGCCCGAAGGCCAAGAAATCGCAAAATATGCTGCAGACCTCAGATGATTGGTTGCATTGTGCGATTTTGGCAACCACCTCACCAAAGCGCTGCAGGACATCTTCGTTATTGGAATCGGCCACGAGGGCCTTCTCCACAGGCTGCTCTCTGCGGACACCACGGTCACCCTGCAGAAGGCAATTAACGTGAGCCAGGCGTTCATGGCCTCAGCCTGCGATTCCAAGTGGATGACTCACCCCCAGGACTCTAACCCGGCAAGTACTGTGAACCGACTGCCGTCTTTTTGAGGCAAGGCTGCTGCTAGCAGTCTCTCTCAGGGTAGAGAGAACAGAACCCCGAGTCCGCCACATGGGGCCAACCGGCCAACCCCAGGCTGGCGCTGTGGAGGAAATCACAGGGCCCACCAGTGCCGGTACAAAGACTATACATGCAAAGGCTGTAACACGAAGGGCCACCTTCAGCAAACGTGCAAGAGAAATTGTACTCACCGAGTCGATGAAGAGTTGGCCGATCATCTGGACTCGAGCGACGATGAAGAGAGAGTCCGTGAGGCAGCTCAGCCCCACGATGAGGTGTTCGGAGTGTTTACCTGCACCACCGAGAGTTCTCCGTTTAAAATGGAAGTCAAAATCAACGATGTTCCAGTCACGATGGAGGTGGACACAGGGGCGATCCAATCACTGATGAATCAGGCGGCCTTTGAGAAACTCTGGGACAATCCAATCGAACGACCTAAAATGATCCCAATCCAAGTGAAGCTGCTCACCTACACAAAAGACACCATCCGAGTCGTTGGCAGCCTGGATGTCCGGGTGTCCCATGGCGGCGCAATGCACAAGTTACCTTTGTGGATCATTGCTGGTGATGGTCCACACTGCTAGGAAGAAGATGGATGAAACAAATCCGTTGGAACTGGGAAAACCTCCAGCCTCCGGCAATCGACGTCCTCCGCGGCCCCGAATTTGGATCCAGAACAACACCTGAGAAACCAGCCGCTCAACTCGACTGCGTGGAGACGTCAGAGACCGCTCAACCCAACGGCGAGATGATCCAGCCGAAACGACCCGACCTCATCTTCCAGGCTCCAGTGGCAGGAGTCCGGAGGAAGAAAATTGGCGCAGAAGGCAACTTCCCTGTTTCCGTGGCAGAACCTGGGGAATAAAGGATCACCGCAGCCTACCTCGTGGAGAGAAAGAAGATAGCGCCCAAACTACGAGGTGAAGTAAAGATGGCGGCGGCCAGACCACGAGGGGCAGCGTTGATTGAGCAACATGTGATGCCGAGCAGCGAACCGGATTGGGGTAAAGATTGCAAGGCCCTCTTAAAGGAGACCGGCAACCCATCACAATTAAAAGGACAGTTCCACTCTTCCGGTGATGCCGGTGATACACATGTAAGCGATGTAATTGACAAATGCCAATTATGTAAAGGTAACTAACCATGTTAAGTCAGGCAATTGCGGTCGGAACCAATGTATTATGACAGTAAATGAAATAATGATGTGTGATGCCGGGTTCTACATGTACGCCGACAAAACCAAGGGCAACCTCCCGTCGGAAGCACCCAGGTCCAAGGAGGCTACCCGATCATGTAGCCTGCGCCTCCGGGACTAATGTGATGCCCCAGGGAGTGTGGCCACACACAGTGGGAGCATACCAGCTGCAGGGCCAGCGATCAGCGGACGGCAAAGGCACCACTACCGGTACCCTGCCCCTGACCGGCTCTACCTCTCTGGCCACCAGGGCCAGTAGCGGGAGCAAGAGGCTAGCACCCTCCAGCTATCCCAACGGGACCTGGGATGAACAGGCTCCCACTATCGCTGAAGGCAGCAGGGAGACACCGCAGCGCTCAAAGGAGGACAGGGAGGCCACACACTCCTGTGGCTCTGCCCACCACTAGGCAACGGCAAAGGCCCTGAGACTCAGCTAGATGAGCGATCCGAGCCCACCCAGCTGGCAGGGGGCACAGAGCCGCCATCAGACAACCTGCACCTACACAACCCAGGGGCAAGACTGTGATACCACGTATGTGCATTACCTGTAAAATGTACTTGTTCCACTACTGCAGAACCCAAACAGTTATGTAATTAATCCTATGGTTTTTTTGTTCTTTCTGTAGATGTATGCACATGCAGGTGTTGAGCCACACACATGGTTTATGTATGGGGGGGGGAAATTGATATATGTAGCCATGGACACACATGGATCACACCCAGAACCCACTCAACCCCCACTGCAACCTCAAACCGTCCACTGCTGACCATTTCCCAATTTTGTGGCAATAAGGACTTGGGGTCAACAGGGAGAGAGCCAAGCCAAAGCATAGGCAATGTGCAAGGGGTTTGGGCACTCAAGTCTAGGGCCAGAGCACACAATGCAAAGGCCAGTGGCACAAGTCTTAGGCGAGAATGATGTTGTGTATGTGTAATATAAAGTATACTCCCTGTACACTCAGTGTACAGTTACATAAGATTACTGGATGTATCGTCACACTGTATACACTATGCTTGTACCACCAGAGGGTGCAACTGGTGGAGACCTAGGGGTCACCTGTACACAACCGGTAACCAGGTATAAAAGGGAGCTCACCATACTGTACCCTCACTCAGGAGCTGCAATAAATGGACTAAGGTCACCACAATTCAAGTACAATACATTACCTCGTGGAGTCATTACTAGACTGCTTACAGACACAATAGCCCGAAACAAAGCGCACCTACCGCTTTCGAAGTGTTCAGGCCGCCCCAATGCACGGGGCGGCCATTCCGTAGAAACTCAGTACTTCGGGGGGGTCTTTTCGAGCGGAGCGGAAATGGCGTCATCCTCGGGGGCGGAAGTGGTGGCGGGGCGGAGTGATCGACGTTGCAAAGCATCAGTGCCACGCTGATGATGTCACCGCGCTGGCATGTCACAACTTCTCTCCCCTTCAATTAAAGGGGAACTCTGCAGCCACTTTAGTGGCAAACACTGGGCCACCAGGGAGGGTTTTGTCTGGGCCAGCAGCTTGGCACCCAAGAGGGGGCAATTTTGGGAAAGGGGCTATTTCGGGAAGGGGTCCCTGCCAGTCGGTATGGGGTCAGCGCGTGCATGCCGCAGTGGGAACACGAGTGGAGCAGTCCCCTACATTTCTCCAAATCTGAGGAAGAGCAGTTTTCAAAAGGGCGGCCACTTCGCGGAGGCATAGAAATATAGAAAATAGGTGCAGGAGTAGGCCATTCGGCCCATCGAGCCTGCACCACCATTCAATAAGATCATGGCTGATCATTCCTTCAGTACCCCTTTCCTGTTTCTCTCCATACCCCTTGATCCCTTTAGCCGTAAGGGCCATATCTAACTCCCTCTTGCATATATCCAATGAACTGGCATCAACAACTCTTTGCAGCAAGGAATTCCACAGGTTAACAACTCTCTGAGTGAAGAAGTTTCTCCTCAAATCAGTCCTAAACGGCCTGCCCCTTATCCTAAGACTGTGTCCCCTGGTTCTGGACTTCCCCAACATCGGGAAAATTCTTCCAGCACCTAGCCTGTCCAATCCAGTCAGAATCTTATATGTTTCTGAGATCCCCTCTCATCCTTCTAAACTCCAGTGTATAAAGGCCCAGTTGATCCAGTCTCTCCTCATATGTCAGTCCTGACATCCTGGGAATCAGTCTGGTGAACCTTCGCTGCACTCCCTCAATAGCAAGAACGTCCTTCCTCAGATTAGGAGACTAAAACTGAACACAATATTCCAGGTGGGGCCTCACCAAGGCATTGTACAACTGCAGCAAGACTTCCCTGCTCCTATACTCAAATCCCCCAGCTATGAAGGCCAACATACCATTTGCCTTCTTCACCGCCTGCTGTATCTGTATGCCAACTTTCAATGACTGATGAACCATGACACCCAGGTCTCACTGCACCTCCCCTTTTCCTAATCTGCCACCATTCAGATAATATTCTGCCTTCGTGTTTTTGCTCCCAAAGTGGATAACCTCACATTTATCCACATTATACTGCATCTGCCATGTATTTGCCCACTCGCCTAACCTGTCCAAGTCACCCTGCAGCCTCTTAGCGTCCTCCTCACAGCTCACACCGTCACCCAGTTTAGTGTCATCTGCAAACTTGGAGATATTACACTCAATTCCATCATCTAAATCATTAATATATATTGTAAAAAGCTGGGGTCCCAGCACTGATCCCTGCGGCACTCCATTAGTCACTGTCTGCCATTCTGATAAGGACCCGTTTATCCCGACTCTCTTCTTCCTGTCTGCCAACCAGTTCTCTATCCACGTCAGTACATTACCCCCAATAACATGTGCTTTAATTTTGCACACCAATCACCTGTGTGTGACCTTGTCAAAAGCCTTTTGAAAGTCCAAATACACCACATCCATTGGTTCTCCCTTGTCCACTCTACTAGTTACATCCTCAAAAAATTCCAAAAGATTTGTCAAGCATGATTTCCCTTTCATAAATCCATGCTGACTTGGACCAATCCTATCACTGCTCTCCAAATGCGCTGCTATTTCAACCTTAATGATTGATTCCAACATTTTCCCCAACACCGATGTCAGGCTAACCGGTCGATAATTCCCCGTTTTCTCTCTCCCTCATTTTTTAAAAAGTGGTGTTACATTAGCAACCCTCCAGTTCATAGGAACTGATCCAGAGTCGATAGACTGTTGGAAAATTATCACCAATGCATCCACTATTTCGAGGGCCACTTCCTTAAGTACTCTGGAATGTAGACTATCAGGCCCTGGGGATTTATCGGCCTTCAATCCCGTCAATTTCCCTAACACAATTTCCCGCCTAATAAGGATATCCTTCAGTTCCTCCTTCTCACTAGACCCTCGGTCCCCTAGTACATCTGAAAGGTTATTTGTGTCTTCCTTTGTGAAGACAGAACCAAAGTACGTGTTCAATTGGTCTGCCATTTCTTTGTTCCCCATTATAAATTCACCCGAATCCGACTGCAAGGGACCTACATTTGTCTTCACTAATATTTTTCTCTTCACATATCTATAGAAGCTTTTGCAGTCAGCTTTTATGTTTCCCAGCAAGCTTCCTCTCATACTCTATTTTCCCCCTCTTAATTAAATCCTTTGTCCTTCTCTGCTGAACTCTAAAATTCTCCCAGTCCTCCGGTTTGCTGCTTTTTCTAGCTAATTTGTATGCCTTTTCTTTGGAATTAATTACTTAATTTCCTTTGTTAGCCACGGTTGAGCCACCTTCCCCATTTTATTTTTACTCCAGACAGGGATGTACAATTGCTGAAGTTCGTCCATGTGATCTTTAAAGGTTTGCCATTGCCTATCCACTATCAACCCTTTACGTATCATTTGCCAGTCTAATCTAGCCAATTCACGCCTCATACCATCAAAGTTACCTTTCCTTAAGTTCAGGACCCTAATTTCCAAATTAACTTTGTCACTCTCCATCTTAATAAGGAATTTTACCATATTATGGTCACTCTTCCCCAAGGGGCCTCGTACAATAAAATTGCTAATTAGTCCCTTCTCATTACACATCACCCAGTCGAGGATGGCCAGCTCTCTGGTTGGTTCCTCGACATATTGGTCTAGAAAACCATCCCTAATACACTCCAGGAAATCCTCCTCCACTGCATTGCTACCAGTTTGGTTAGCCCAATCAATATGTAGATTAAAGTCGCCCATGATTACTGCTGTACCTTTATTGCACACATCCCTTATTTCTTGTTTGATGCTGTCCCTAACCTCACGACTATTATTTGGTGGCCTGTACACAACTCCCACTAGCGTTTTTTGCCCTTTGGTATTCCGTAGCTCCACCCATACCGATTCCACCTCATCCAAGCTAATGTCCTTCCTTACAATTGCATTAATTTCCTCTTTAACCAGCAACGCCAACCCGCCTCCTTTTCCTTTCTGTCTGTCCTTCCTAAATGCTGAATACACTTGTATGTTGAGTTCCCAGGCTTGGTCACCCTGGAGCCATGTCTCCGTGATGCCAATCACATCGTATCCATTCACCACTCTCTGCGCAGTTAATTCATCCACCTTATTCCGAATACTCCTCGCATTGAGACACAGAGCCTTCAGGCTTGTCTTTTTAACACACTTTGCCCCTTTAGAATTTTGCTGTAAAGAGGCCCTTTTTGTTTTTTGCCTTGGGTTTCTCTGCCCTCCACTTTTACTATTCTCCTTTCTAGCTTTTGCTTCTGGCTCCATTTTATTTCCCTCTGTCTCCCTGCATAGGTTCCCATCCCCCTGCCATATTAGTTTAACTCCTCCCAGACAGCACTGGAAACACTCCCCCTAGGGCATTGGTTCCGGTCCTGCCTAGGTGCAGACCGTCCAGTTTGTACTGATCCCACCTCCCCCAGAACCGGTTCCAATGCCCCAGGAATTTGAATCCCCTCCTTCTGCACCACTGCTCAAGCCACGTATTCATCTGAGACTCGGAAGCCATTTCGCACAGACCCATGACTGCCGCTTTCGGCCAGTCAGAGGCCTTACAGAAAGAGGCAATTTTGGCTTCCCTGTGTGAATTCAATTCCATTTCTTTTATATTTATGTCCTACATTTTTATTCATGCTAAATTTAATTTGCCATGTGTTTGCCCATTTCTGATCCAATCTGAATCTTTCTTTAGAAATCTTTTGCTATGTTGTCTCCCTTTATTGCTCTCTCTTCCTTTGTTGCATCAGAAAACTTACCCTGCTTACAGCTGATTTTGGTATCCATGTAGATTATGAACAGTAGGGGTCAAATCACTTGTCCTTGTCTATAAATCCTTCCATAAATTTGTCTCACCCTAGCTCTGCAAGCTGCGTAGCTCTATAACCCCTTCTAGGTGCTCTGATTAATACAGATTGTAAATAGTTGAGGCCCCAGCCCGATCCCTGCAGCACCCCACTAGTTATTGTTTGCCAACTGGAAAATGACCCATTTATCCCAACTCTCTGTTTTCTGTTAGTTAGCCAATCCTCTATCCATGCTAATATATTATCCCCAACCCGTGAACTTTTATGTTGTGCACCTTATCGAATGAGGATGTGATGAGCAGGGTGGTTGCTCCTGATTTTCTGATGATGTTCAAGCGGGAGATCAGGGCACCTCATAGAAATTCTGCTCATACTGTTTTGTGTGGGGAGGGGGCGGGCCGGGGGGGGAGGCGCAAATATGAAAACTGAAAGGGATATCCTCACTGAAAGGGATAACCTCACATTTTCTCACATTATACAACATCTGCCAAATTTTTGCCCACTCACTTAGCCTGTCTATATCCCTTTGCAGAATTCTTCCTCCCTTCATCCCATTGAAGGTAGAGCCTTCAATCGTTTTCGTCCTGCTCTCTGGAATTCTCTTAATTTACTTTTTGATTGCTCTAGCTCTTTTTTTTACCTTGTAAAATCTTCTTAAAATCCATCCCTTCAGCTCTGCTCTCTACCCTATTTCCTAATCACTTTCTTCCAGGCTTGGTGTTCATTTTTAATCCAAACTGCAAAACGCCTTGGGACATTTTCTGCATTGAAGGCACATTATAATTTCAAGCTGCTGATCTTCTCTTCGGGAAGGTTGTTCACCTTCTATGTTCACCATGCAGGCTTTTTAAATTATTGCTCTACAGGCACTTCCGCAGCATGCCCTTTAGATTCCGTTGTTTTACCTGTAATTGATGTTAGGCTAATGGGCCTTTGGTTGTCTGGATCAGTTTTGTTGCCCTTTTTAAGTGAAAGCATTATGTTTCCATGTTACTGATCCTGTGGATCTTCAGCAGTAGTTAGCAATCCTGGTCCTTCACCTCGGTTTCTTAACTTAAAAAAAAGGCCACATCATTTAGTACTCATGAATGACACAGACCATTCCACAAGTTCAGTAATATTCCTTTGCTAGCCTTTTGTACATGCTAGTCAACCTACAAGCCTTTTTAATTTTAGTTGAAACTATAGAATATATTAATTTTAAATAATACCTTATTTTGGGTGGCCTTGTTGCAGATGTCTGACCCCTCTGCAGTGGTCACTCTGTTGACATCATGTCAAGCTGGATAGTTAGTTGGAACATGGCTGGAAGAAGTAATTTTAAATGATGCATCCTTGGTCCTCAGTAATAGTTTCAGCGTGAGTCCTATTGACCTTTTTGGCAAGAAACACAAGATGGACTTGTAATTATAACTAGTGTGCTGCAATAAGTTAAACACTAAGTACTTTTCTAAAACTTTATTTCTGGCTTCAAAGTTCTTGCCATGTTTTTTTAAAACACATCTCTTTTGTTAGTGTCATAATCTAAACAAATAGAACAAGATATTTCTTGTGTTAAAGGGCATCTTTCATAAATGTAGGGAAGATTGCTCGTGATTTGTATTAAAAGTTGTTTATACTTTTATGTTTAATATGCACTACGATTTCATTTGCTGTATAATGTGATCACATGATTTGTCATGATTTGTCAGAGCATGACACTCATTATGGGTCATACTTTCCTCTCTATGGGCCCAAGTTTAGGCCTCAGTTGCTCCTGATTTTTTGGAGCAACTGGTGTAGAACGGAGTATCTTAGAAATTCAAATTCTCGACATTTAGGTTGCTCCAGTTCTAGTCAGTTGGAACAGTTTCACTTTGAAACAGAATTTTTTTTTCAAAAGGGGGCGTGTCTGGCTACTTACGCCTGTTTTCAAAGTTTCGGCAGTGAAAACTTACTCCAAACTAACTTAGAATGGAGTAAGTGAAGATTTTTATACGCTCGAAAAAACCTTGTCTACACTTTAGAAAATCAGGCGTAGGTTACAAATCAGGCATAGGGAATCGGGGAGGGGGGGTTTAAAGGGAAGTTTACAAACATTAAACACTTCAGTTTTACACATAAAGAGCCATCATCAATAATAAATGATAAAAACATCAATAAATCAACCAATAAATCAATCAAAAAAAATTAATAAGAAATAATTTTAAAAAAATTAATAAATAAAACATTTTCTACTTACCGACTGCAGCACTGGGAACCCTCCAACAGCGTGCTGGGATGCCCCCCCTCCAGTGTGTCTCTGTCAGTGTCTCGATCTCTCTGTCTGTCTGTCTGTGTGTGTCTCCCACTCTCTGTCTGCCAGTGTCTGTGTTTCTGACAGCGAGGGGGAGGAGGGGGGTAGAGGGAAAGAGGGGGGCAGGGGGAGGGGAGAGAGGGAGGCAGAGTGGGAGGGAGGGAAGGGGAAGGGATGGGGAGAGAAGGGGAGGGGGAGAGAAGGGGGAGGAGGAGAAGGGGAAGGGGGCGAGTAGAAGGGGAAGGGGTGGGGAGGAGGAGAAGGGGAAGGGGGGGAGGAGGAGAAGGGGAAGGGCGGGGGGAGGAGAAGGGGAAGGGGAGGTAGGAGGAGAAGGGGAAGGGGTGGAGGAGGAGAAGGGGAAGGAGGGGAGGAGGAGAAGGGGAAGGGGGGGGAGGAGGAGAAGGCGAAAGGCGGGGAGGAGAAGGGGAAGGAGGGGAGGAGAAGGGGAAGGGGGGAGAGGAGAAGGGGAAGTGGGGAGGAGAAGGGGAGGGGGGGAATGGGGGAGGAGAAGGGGAAGGGGAAGGAGGGGAGGAGAAGGGGAAGGGGGGAGAAGGGGAAGGAGAGGGGGAGAAGGGGAAGGAGAAGGGGGGCGAAGGAGAAGGGGGGGGAAATTAGAAGGGGGAAAGGAGAAGGGGGGAAAGGAGAAGGGGGGGAAAGGAGAAAGGGGAGGGGAAAGGGAGAAGTGGGGGGTGGGGGAGGCTGAACGGGTTGGGCCCGGCCGGGTCCAAGATTTCGGGCAGGGTCCGGCCGGGCCCAAGACTTCGGGCAGGGTCCGGCTGGGCCCAAGACTTCGGGCGGGGCCCGTTCCCAGCACTAGATTCACAGGTAGGTGGCGTTGGGTTGGGTCGGGTCCGGGGTCGGGAGCGCGGGTCGGGTCGGGGGGAACGCGGGTCGGAGTCAGGAGCGCAGGTCAGGTCAGGGGGGCGGAGGGAGGTCGGTTCGGTTCGGGTCGGCGGTGGGGGTGGGGGGAGGTCAGGTTGGGTCGGGTCCGGTCCGGGTGGGGGTGGGGGGTGTCGGGAGCGCGGATCGGGTCGGGGGGGTGGTGGGAGAGAGGGAGGGAGGTTCGAGTCAGGGGGAGGGAGGGAGAGGGAGGTCAGGTCAGATGGGGAGGCGGGGGAGCACGGGTCGGGTCCAGTCCAGGGGGTCGGGTCGGGTCCGGTTCGGGGGCTGGGGGAGGGGGGGCGGGGGAAGCAGGAAGCAGGAGTCGGGTCGGGGTCGGGTCCGGGCCAGGGACGGGGGGGACGGCTGGAGTCGAGTCGGGTCGGGAGGAAGCAGGAGCCGGGCGTGGGAGGCAGCCTTATGCACGCAGCCCCAATGAGGACATTTGGCCAGGGCTAGGGGCTGTGTGCTTCGGGCCCCTCCCACGCAGTTTTGGGCGCCTGGAGCTACTGCACATGCACGTCCACTGTAGCGCGCATGTGCAGAGGTCCCGGCACTGTTTTCAGCACAGGGACCTAGCTCCGCCCCCTACAGCTCGTGCTGCGCCGTGCCAGGTTCCAGAGGACCCGCAGGGAGCCGGAGAATCTGTACGTTTTTTTTAGGCGTACTTTGTGGCGCGAAAAACGGGCGTCCATTTCGGCGCAGCCCAAAACTTGGGCCCTATGTAAGGTTTAACAAAAAAGTAGATGTAAATGATAAGTAGAGAATTTAGTTAGAGAGACATAACAGGCTTGCCTTCAGTGTTAAACCTCAAAGAGTAGACCATAACATCGTGCACATTAAGGACTTTTAAATCTTTGCTAAAGGGCAAAAAGAAACTCACGCACCAATCATTTCTGTGGGGGCTCTCCCGATCACCCGCCATAACTTTGGCAGAATCCCGGGGGCCGTTTATACCATTTCTCTGGGGTTGCTCCTGATTTTCTGATGATGTTAGAGTGGGAGATCAGGGCACCTCATAGAAATTTTGCTCATACAGTTTTGTGTGGGGAGGGGGCCGGGCAGGGGAGACCCAAATATGAAAACTGAAAAAGAAAATGCTGGAGTCCATTATTAAGGAAGCAGTGACAGAACATTTGGAAAAGCATAATTCAATCAAGCAGAGTCAGCACGTTTTTATGAAAGGGAAATCATGTTTGACAAATTTGCTGGAGTTCTTTGAGAATGTAACGAGCAGGGTGGATAAGGGGAACCAGTGGATGTGGTGAATTTGGATTTCCAGATGGCATTCGATAAGGTGCCACATAAAAGATGACTGCACGATAAAAGTTCACGGAGTTGGGGTAATATATAAGCATGGATAGAGGATTGGCTAACTAACAGAATCGGGATAAATGGGTCATTTTCCAGTTGGCAGCAGGGATCGGTGCTGGAGCTTCAACTATTTATAATCTATATTAATAACTTGGATGAATGTAATGTAGCCAAGTTTGCTGATGATACAGAGATGGGTGGGAAAGCAAATTGTGAGGAGGACACTAAAAATCTGCGATGGGATATAGACAGGCTAAGTGAGTGGGCAAAAATTTGGCAGATGGAGTATAATGTGGCAAAATGTGAGGTTATCCACTTTGGCAGAAAAAATAGAAAAGCAAATTATAATTTAAATGGAGAAAAATTGCAAAATGCTGCAGTACAGAGGGACCTGGGGGTTCTTGTGCATGAAACACATAAAGTTAGTATACAGGTACCGCAAGTAATTCGGAAGGCAAATGGAATGTTGGCCTTTATTGCAATGGGCATAGAGTATAAAAGCAGAGAAGTCCCGCTACAGCTGTACAGGGTATTGGTGAGGCCACACCTGGAGTACTGTGTACAGTTTTGGTCTCCATATTTAAGGAAGGATATACTTGCATTGGAGGCTGTTCAGAGGAGGTTCACAAGGTTGATTCCGGAGATGAGGGGGGTTGACTTATGAAGCTAGGTTGAGTAGTGTGGGCCTAGACTCATTGGAGTTCAGAAGAATGAGAGGTGATCTTTATCGAAACATATAAGATAATGAAGGGTCTCAACAAGGTGGATGCAGAGAGGATGTTTCCACTCATAGGGGAAACTAAAACTAGGGGAAACATAGGGCTAGACTTTCAACTTCATTGTCGGCAATTTTCTCGGTACAGTTGTTGTTCTGCCTGGTGAAAGCTTCCACTTAGGTTTCTTAATGATATCACCCATATCTGAAGACGCCCGCCGGGATCAAATCGCCCACGTGTAATGCCGAGAACAACCGCCAGGGCGTAAGTTTGGCCTGAACTGTTAATGTCCAGATCGCCGAGAGAACCGCCCTGTAAAAGCTGCTTAAATAGGACGGTAAGGAGGGGACCCTGAAAAGAAAGGTAAGTTAAATGTTCTTTATTTTAAAAAAAATTTTTAAATGTCGATTAAGTTTAAAACTGTCTTGGGAATGCTTTGTATGTTTTTTTTTTATGAACATTTTTTTAAAGTTTTCCCCCCTCCCTAGGCCCAACTGCAGCTTCGGACTAAATTTTACTACTTACTGTCCATTCTGGTAACAACTGCCCATGTTGCTAACTTTCAACTTACCCGCCGAGAAAAACGCCGACAATGAGTGTGCAACGCCATTTTCTTGCCCGGCAATTACTTTCACTTACTTTAAACATAAAAATGGAAATTCTCACCAGCTTTTCTCGCCGAATGTCACCGGTTCTTCTTAGCGGGCAATCGAGCATTAAGGGCCTTTAGGGAAAGACTAGCCCATAGTCTCAGAATAAGGGGCTGCCCATTTAAAACTGAGATGAGGAGGAATTTCTTCTCTCAGAGGGTTGTGGATCTGTGGAATTCACTGCCTCAGAGAGCTGTGGAGGCTGGGTCATTGAATATATTTAAGGCGGAGATAGACATATTTTTGAGCGATAATGGAATAAAGGGTTATGGGGAGTGGGCAGGGAAGTGGAGCTGAGTCCGTCCATGATCAGATCAGCCATGATCATATTAAGTGGCAGAGCTGGCTCAAGGGGCCAGGTGGCCTACTCCTGCTCCTATTTTTTATGTTCTTATAAGAACATAAGAACATAAGAAATAGGAGCAGGAGTAGGCCATACGGCCCCTCAAGCCTGCTCCGCCATTTAAAACGATCATGGCTGATCAGATCATGGACTCAGGTCCACCTCCCTGCCTGCTCCCCATAACCTCTCATTCCCCTATCATTCAAGAAACTGTCTATTTCTGTCTTAAATTTATTCAATGTCCCAGCTTCCACAGCTCTCTGAGGCAGTGAATTCCACAGATCCACAACCCTCTGAGAGAAGAAATTTCTCCTCATCTCAGTTTTAAATGGGCGGCCCCTTAATCTAACACTATGCCCTCTAGTTCTAGTCTCCCCCAACAGTGGAAACATTCTCTCTGCATCCACCCCATCATGCCCCCTCATAATCTTATACGTTTTGACAAGATCACCTCTCATTGTTCTGAATTCCAATGAGTAGAGGCCCAACCTACTCAACCTTTCCTCAGAAGACAACCCCCTCATCTCCGGAATCAACCTAGTGAACCTTCTCTGAACTGCCTCCAAAGCAAGTATACCCTTTTGTAAATATGGAAACCAAAACTGCACGCAGTATTCCAGCTGCGGCCTCACCGATACCCTATACACTGTCGCAAGACTTCCCTGCTTTTATACTCCATCCCCTTTGCGATGGAGTGTAAAAGAGGTCGGCCATTTGGAACTGAGATGAGGAGTGATCGGTGCCAGTACCACTTAGGTTCTAAACCTGAGAGTTATTTGAATGATGATAAAGGGTAAGATTTCAAAGCTTCAACAAATCTGTGCCAAAGTGACTAAAATAGCAGTGTCTTCTTCCCCACATCACAGGTGCAGTTGTATCGTAGAAAGGAAGAACTGCAAATGTTTCGCAATGAACAATATACCTGCCTAATAATATAATTTAATTATTTTTATAAAGGAAGTATTAGTTCATTGTAGGTATTGAATGAAATCATCTTCTGTATTCATCAGAGAATTTCTGCAGGATATATTTCATATAATTAAAAATAAATAAGCCTAAAGTGATTGGAATGGGACCCATTTTTGTTGGGTCCCTTCACCTTTTACCTGCCGTCAAATTTTCCCTTTGATTTGTGAGATGCTGCGCAAATGATGGAATTCTATCAGACAACATAATTAAGAACATAAGATCATAAGAAATAGGAACAGGAGTAGGCCATTCGGCCCCTCGAGCCTGCTCCGTCATTCAATGAGACATGGCTGATCTTCTACATCAACTCCACTTTCCTGCACTATCCCCATAGCCCTTGATTCTCTTCAAATCCAAAAATCGATTGATCTCTGTCTTGAATATACTCAACGACTGAGCCACCACAATCCTCTGGGGTAGGGAATTCCAAAATTCACCATCCTCTGAGTGAAGTAATTTCTCCTCATCTCAGTCCTAAATGGCCAACCCCTTCTTGTCATTTGTGTTATAGCAATGCTTGAGTACAAGGGATTGCTTTCCAATCATATAAATTTCAAAACCCAAAGTGACTCAGAAGCACCTCGCATACAAATGCACGCACAGTGCATTTAGAAAAAAACACCTAAGATCCTGGAATGGGCTCTAGTTTATCTGCACCACCTTTATCCGTGCACAACTGTGTTTGAGGTTTCTTGGGCATGCATATTTGGCCAGTGCAAATCTGATTGGATCTTTGCATTATCAATCGTGCTGTGAAGAAAGAAGAAAGTTGCCACAAGATCACTCAGAGGATCTGACTTTGAAATGAGGAGGAGTTAGACTTATTGTAGAAATAAATAAAATATATGGGTAAAAGATCATATATCTGTTGCGTCTGTAAGCACTCTAGTAATGACTCCACGAGATAAGGTATTGATTGCACTTGAACTATTGTGACCTTAGTCCATTTATTGCAGCTCCTGAATGAGGGTACAGTAAGGTGAGCTCCCTTTTATACTTGGTTACCTGCAGTGTTCAGGTGACCCCTTGGCCTCCACCAGTTGCACCCTCTGGTGGTACAGGTATGGTGTATACAGCGTGAAGGTACATTCAGTGGTCTTATGTAACTGTACATTACGTGTACAGAATATATACATATATTATACATACACAATAATCAAGGTCACTCATTTATAGTCTTTGTGCAAAAATGGATAGAATTGTGGAATCCTTTTCCCAAAATACAAATAAACCACCCATAATATTGTGTAATAAAAATGGAATTTGACTTATTCTGTCACTTTAAATTAGTCAACCTAATCATAATACATGGTATATTAAATAGTATAAGACCTAATTATTCTAAAACAGTGGCCACGAAATTGGGATCTTATGGCCGGATTTGCAATCAAATTGGCGACCGTTTCTGCCCGCTTCCAGCATGAAACGTGGGAGCCACCATTTTGGACAGGCTTTAGTTGCAGTCCCTCTTGGGCTGCAGTGTCACATGGAGATGGAGCAGAGGCAGCAAAGGGGACAAGCTGCTTGCAGAAGAGGAGGAAGCAGAAGAGAAGGAAGCAGGCCACTCAGACAGCCCCTTTCTAGCCAGGATATCCAGGAACGAATCATCCGCCTGCGGTACCAGTGACCCAATTCCTCTTTCAATATTTGTCCCACACCTTACTTTCCCTCTGTTACTGACCATCACAATGTTCTCTTGGCTACTAGTGTTCTCAAGCGCCCCCCTCCCAAAATTGGCCTGCAGGAAATTGCCCCTTTCCGGAATTGCCCCGCGGGAGAAGCGTTGCTGCTAGTCGGTGCCACTAACAGCTTTTTGTGTTGGTGCCCTTTCTGTGGCTTGGCGGCCCAGATGCCCTTAAAGGGGAGGTGGCGCTGCCGGTGACTCCATGTTTTTTTTTTGGACCAGCTGACTGCCAGATTGGACTGATAATTATGGCTGCAGGTTCGGCCGGCCTGCCAACAGGCCCTCTTGGGTGCCAGGCCGCTGGCCCGGCCTAAACCTTCCCTGGTGGCCCTGTGTTTGCCACTGAAGTGGATGCAGAGTTTGCAGCACTGATGACTTGCAGCATTGGCCACTTCACCCCGTCCCCACTTCCGCCCCGATGATGGGGCCACTTCTGCCCTGCTTCAAAAAAAATGCACGCATTGGGGTAGATGGGACACTTCAAGAGCGGTAGGTGCAACTCGTTTCGGGCGGTGGGCAATTTCGGGCCCTAGGGAAATTCCCTGCTCTTCTTCAAACAATATCTATTGTTAATGTCCACCTGAACCATTCAAACAGGCAGCTAGGACCATGGTTTAATGTCTCAGGTAGAAAGATTGCTTCTTGTGAATACTTTTGTGATGACCTCCATTTTTCAGAATCAGGTACAAAAAGTGGCAAAAACAGAGAAAAAAAGAAATGAGACCAAGGGAACCACAGAGAGAAAGAGGTACAATGAGATATTAAGGAAATTCACCTACAGTCCCAGGAGGGAACAACACTCAAAGGAACACGAGTGGAGAATCGGGTTACAGCTCCAATCCTCACTGTCTTCCAGCCTGACTGAGAGTGTCTGATTGGGGAATTTACCCTGCAGAGAATAGCAAGACAATGGGGCAAATGAAGACAAATGAAGAGAAAGTATTATTTTTAGAAAGACAGATGAAGAACCTGGTGGTGGGCTTTGCACCATCGAGGAAAGATGGTGGGCCTGAATTTGCGGTCGGAGGCTTCCTGCGGGGAAATGCCTCCAATCCACAAATAAAATCCGTGCCAATCCGGTGCCTCAGGATCCACAGAGACTCGTGCTCCTGGGCCTATGTAACCCAGGGGTGCAGGTGGTTTGCAAACGCCCCTGGGATCATGTGGGCTGGCCCAACCAATCAAAGAAGGGGATCCCCATTCATGCTTATGGGGATTCTGTTCGGAATCGCGCGCAAAAAGCCAGAACTTGCGGGGCCCCATAGGCTCCGGAAAATACGGGCCAGTATGTGGGTTGCAGCTGTTTGCTTCAACTCAGGAAGCTCACAGTGTTCTCTAAATTGTTAACAGAGCTAGGCATTTCCCAGAAGGAGTGAGGGGGAAATCAGCAGATGAGTCATTATGCAATGCTGATCCTCATTGTGATCAGCAATTTAAAATTCTTAATGTCATGAAGGATGCACCACTGACATAGTGGTCGGGGAACATTTCAGATGAGACGTTAATCTGAGGACCCGTATGTCCTATCAGGTGGATGTAAAAGATCCCATGGCACTATTTTGAACAAGACCAGGGGAGTTCTCCCCAGTCCCCTTTTCAATATTTGTCCCTCAGCTAACATCACTGAAAAACAGATTATCTGGTCATTATCACATTGTTGTTTGTGAAACCTTGCTGTGTGCAGATTGGCTGCTGCATTTCCTACATTACAGCAGTGACTACACTTCAAAAGTATTTAATTGATTGTAAAGTACTTTGGGCCATCCTGAGGTCATGAAAGGTGCTAAATAAATTCAAGCTCTTTCTTTCTTTAACACATATCTTAGGGGCAAGAGCAAGTAACAAATGAAATTGAAGTACATTTCAAAATAGAATAACTTGTCACCCTAAATGAGCTGTAGGGGAGAACTTGAATGGTAAAGCATCAAATATAAGTGGGAAAGCATACAACTGAGGCATAAGCCCTGATTTTAACTTGGTGTGTGTTCGGGGAGATGGAGTGCATGGTGGGCAGGAGTCCCCCATGGACTCTTCAGCGTGAGGCTCAAGCAATATTAACTCCCAGGCCTTATTTCAAGGTGTCTTCATGGTCACCCACCTGGAGCCATGGGAATCACGTCAGAGCCAATGGGTGGGAGACCGACATCGCTGGAGACCCAAGGAAATGGTCCCCAGCCACAGGTTAGTACTGGGAGGGAGAGTCTCCAAAGAGCTGCTGGTGGTGGAAGGGTGAGGGAAGGCCGGGTCTGGAGAAGCCCAAGGATTCCTTTCAGGGCTTAAAGAAGCACTCCCCCTCATCTTGACCCATAAGGAATCTTCAAAAAATAGCAAAACAATGCTTAGCTTTGCCTCTGCTGCATCCCACCGAGTTTCACTGACGGGTTTGGTGCCGCGTGGGTGTCCCGTAATTTTAACTATAAATCGAGTTGCAGTGCCGATAACATCCTCAGGCTGCAACTTCAGCATATTAAGTAGGTCCACGAATTGTGTCTTCTGTAACTGAGAAGCGGTTGCTCCTCCACACTCGTGCTTTGTGCTTCACCAAGTGCTACCTGCTGCAACTCACTGGCTGACCCTGCAATGAATATATTTGTTATGATGCTTGCTACTGCAGAGTTGGGTGATGAAGGAAGCTGCGAGCTTGAGGCTGTATATTGGGGTTGTTCATCTCCTCCTTTTGGGCACTTAGCTGACTTCACATCCCCTACTCCCTCTATTGCCTTCCACAATCCCTAATAGCTCTCCTGATGAGGAATCAAGGCTCTGTATATGTTGTCTATTGTTATGTGCAGCTTTCTCCTGCAAACATATATAAAAGGACATCTGTTGGAAAGAGGGATGTGAAAGAAGATTTGTGCTGAAAGGAAATATTAACAATCCTCGCCCCTTTGGGGCTATCCCGGATCAGGCGTACTCCTCAAGTGTTCACTCTCAACTTAAGGTTGAGGTAGCCGAATCCTATAGATGCTAATTGGGTCTAAACGACCGAACTATCTCTCCCTAAAGGAAAGGAACAACCCGAGAATGTTACCGTCCTCCAGATAGCACTTTTTAGTAAGTTTCAGCCAGATTGTAATTATCCTGGATATTGTAAGTGTCCGGGCGGGGGGGCCTCTCCTCAGTAATGTACCTTCTCACCAAAAGAGTGTACGGAGACGTGGTTCGTGAGTTATTGATACAGAAGACTATGTGAGACTATTCAAAAATATATAGATTTATTCAAAGAACCGATATGCAATTTACAGTTTGGTGAGTCAGTCAATCGCAACATTAACAATTCTAAGAAAGAAATGAAAAATACAATCTTATTTCTAGTAGAGAATCTAGCTTTTAAATCTAAACTTCGTTACAGTATTACAGTTCTTAAAATTATTTAAACAGGATAGCCATCAATTATCAAAGAAGCTGTTATCTTCAAACCCTGAGAAGTAAGAGACAAAGTCAACATGGATTTATGAAAGGAAAATCGTGTTTGACAAACCTACTGGAGTTTTTTGAGGATGTAACTGATAGAATAGATAAGAGAGAATCAGTGGATGTAGCGTATTTGGATTTTCAGAAGGCCTTTGATAAAGTCCCACATTATGGCCCCAAGTTTCCACATGATTTGCTCCTGATTTTTAGGAGCAACTGGTGGAGAACGGAGTATCTTAAAAATCGGAATTCTCCACATTTAAGTTTTCTGCAGTTCTAGTCAGGTAGAACAGTTTCACTTTTGAACAGAATTTTTTTTTCAAAAGGGGGCGTGTCCGGCCACTGACGCCTGATTTGAAAGTTTCCACAGTGAAAACGTACTCCAAACTAATTTAGAATGAAGCAAGTGAAGATTTTTGTAGGCTTGTAAAAACCTTGTCTACACATTAAAAAATCAGGCGCAGGTTACAAATTAGGCGTCGGGAACGAGGTGGGGGGGGGAGAGGGGGGAAGGGAAGTCATTACATTCTACAATAAATCCTTAGTTATACTTATGCAAATATTATACAAATAAATCCAATCTGAATAAAAATTTATAAGCAAAGAAAAGATTAAATAAACCATGTTCCTACCTGTGTGAAAGTGCTTCAGGCAGGCCTTTCAGGCAGCGGTTTGCCGTCGGGACCGACCGACGGGAGGGGGAGGCAGGGAGAAGGCTGCAGGAAGCCTCATTACTTGAGGCAGCCGTTTGCCGTCGGGCCTGACGGACGGCAGGGGGAGAAAGCTGCAAGAAGCCTCAATGCTGATCATGGAAGGGCAATGTGGTTTTATTAAAAAATGTTAAAAATTGAACAGCTACAAAGAATTTGAATAGTCTCAAACAAGTGCATGTGTCCCGTTTGTCACAGTCTATCTTTAATTACAGAATGCACTCCCTCACCCTCACACACAGAAATATCAAGAAAATTAAAATGCAAGCCTTTGCAGGGTTCAATAAACAAATTTTCACTTTTTCTGCAGCACTTTTTAAAATGGCCGAGTGCCAATGTTTCCTTCACCGTGCGCGAACGCTGCAACGCGCACGCGCAGGGTTGCCGGCATGAAAAAAACTCATTTAAATTGTACCCGCCCCCTCCTACTTACAAAATCGGCGCGAGTGGTAGGCTCCGCCCCCTGGGCGCCGCGCCAAGCAGACATCGAGCTGCAAAGCGCTCGAGAATAGCGCGTTTTTTTTCAGGCGCCGTTTTTGGCGCGAAAAACGGGCGCCCAGCTCGGAGGGGCGTGTGGAAACTTGGGGCCAAGAGGTTAGTGTGCAAAATTAAAGCACATAGGATTAGGGGTAATGTATTGGCATGGATTGAAAATTGGTTAACTGACAGGAAACAGAGAGTAGGAATAAACGGGTCTTTTTCGGGGTGACGGACAGTGTTGGGTACCTCAGGGATCAGTGCTTGGGCCTCAGCTATTCACAATATATATAAATGATTTGGATGAGGGAACCAAATGTAATATTTCCAAATTTGCTGACGACACAAAACTAGGTGTGATTGTGAGTTGTGAGGACAATGCAAATATGCTGCAAGATGATTTAGATAGGTTGAGTTAGTGGGCAAACACATGGCAGATGCAGTATAACATGGATAAATGTGAAGTTATCCACTTTGGTAGGAAAAACATAAGAATAAAGTATTATTTAAATGGTGATGGCTTGGGAAGTGTCAATGAGGGACCTGGATGTCCTTGTACACCAGTCATTGAAAGCAAACATGCAGGCGCAGCAAGCAGTTAGGAAGGCAAATGTATGTTGGCCTTCATTGCAAGAGGATTTGAGTACAGGAGCAAGGAAGTCTTACTAGTTATACAGGGCCTTGTTGAGACCACACCTGGAGTATTGTGTGCAGTTTTGGTCTCCTTACCTAAGAAATTATATACTTGTCATAGAGGGAGTGCAGCAAAGGTTCACCAGACAGGTTTCTGGGATAGCAGGACTGTCGCATGAGGCGAAATTGGGTCGACTAGGCCTGTATTCACTCGAGTTTAGAAGAATGAGAGGGGATCTCATTGAAATGTATAAAATTCTGACTGGGTTGGATAGACTGGATGCGGGGAGGATGTTTCCCCTGGCTGGGAAGTCTAGAAGAAGGGGTCACAGTCTCAGGATACGGGGTAGAAAATTTAGGACCGAGATGAGGAGAAATTTTTTCACTCAGAGGATGCTGAACCTGTACAATTCTCTACCACAGAAGGCTGTGGAGGCCAAGTCACTGAATATATTTAAAATGGAGATAGATAGATTTCTAGAAACAAAAGGCTTCAAGGGGTATGGAAAAAAAGCGGAAATATGGTGTTGAGATAGAGTGTTGTGTATCTGTAAAGCATGCACTCCCATGTTCCACCAGCAGGGAGCACATCCCCTGAAGTCCCAAGGGATCCTAGCATCCCTAGGGAGCACTGTATATAAGCCAGCCCCTACGGCCTGTTCCTCACTCTGGAGTGTCTTAATAAAGACTGAGGTCACTGTTACTTTAACCTCCCTGTGTGCAGTCTCATCTGTGTTGGGAACACAATAATTGGCGACGAGGATACGAATCCAATGCAAAGATGCAGCAAACTGTGGATATCCTGGAGAAGTTCTCGGAGGGTGAGGACTGGGAAGCCTATGTCGAACGGCTAGAACAGTACTTTGCAGCCAACGAGCTGGACGGAGAAGGAAACACTGCAAAAAGGAAAGCGGTCCTCCTCACGGTCTGCGGGGCACCAACCTACAGCCTCAAAAAGAATCTTTTGGCTCCGGTGAAACCCACAGATAAGTCGTATGAGGAGCTGTGTACACTGTTTGGGAGCATCTTAACCCGAGGGAGAGCGTGCTGATGGCGAGGTATCGGTTCTACACGTGCCAGCGATCTGAAAGTCAGGAAGTGGCGAGCTACGTCGTCGAGCTAAGGTAACTTGCAGGGCAATGTGAGTCTGATGGCTACCTGGAGCGGACGCTCAGAGACATTTTTGTACTGGGCATTGGCCATGAGACCATCCGACGAAAACTTTTGACTATAGAGACACCGACCCTCAGTAAGGCCATTGCGATAGCACAGGCGTTTATGTCCACCAGTGATAACACCAAACAAATCTGTCAGCACACAAGTGCTAGCAATGTTCATAAATTAATTGGAACTGTGTTTGCGAGCAGAAATGTACAGGGCAGAACCCACGAGTCTGCAACTGCCAGCAGGCCTCAGGTGACCCAGATGACTCAGAATCTGCAAGAAAGGATGCATGCAAGGCAATCCACACCTTGTTGGCATTGTGGAGGCTTCCATTCAGCCTATTCATGCTACTTCAAAGGGTATGTTTGCAAGAGCTGTGGTACAATGGGGCACCTCCAACGAGCTTGCAGACGAGCTGCAAGCTCTGAAAAACCTGCTAACCATCACGGTCCATGGTGGATCAAAGCAATTTCGAGCCTCAGAGAGAGGAGGCAGATGCTGAAGTACATGGGGTGCACACATTTTCGATGAAATGTCCATCTATGAAGCTAAAAGCAAAATTGAATGGCTTACCCGTAGCCATGGAACTGGACACTGGCACTAGCCAATCCATCATGAGTAAAAAGATATTTGAGAGACTGTGGTGCAACAAGGCACCCAGACCAACCCTGAGCCGCATCCACACGAAACTGAGAACGTACACCAAAGAGCACATCACTGTCCTGGGCAGCGCCATGGTCAAGGTCACCTACGAGGGCATGGTGCACGAACTGCCACTCTGGATTGTACCGGGCGATGGCCCCACACTGCATGGAAGGAGCTGTATGGGCAAAATCCGCTGGAACTGGGATGACATCCGAGCGCAATCACATGTCGATGAGGCCTCATGTACCCAGATTCTTAACAAATTTCCTTCCCTCTTTGAGCCAGGCATTGGAAATTTTTCCGGGGCGAAGGTGCGGATCCACTTGGTCCCAGAGGCACGACCCATTCACCACAAGGCGCGAGCGTACCTCACAAGATGAGGTAGAGAGTGGAAATTGAGCTGGGCAGGCTGCAATGCGAGGGCATCATCTCCCCAGTGGAATTCAGCGAGTGAGCCAGCCCGATTGTTCCAGTACTCAAAAGTGATGGCACGGTCAGGATTTGCAGCGATTATAAAGTAACTATTCATGGTTTCTCGCGACAGGACCAATACCCGCTACCCAAGGCAGACGACCTATTTGCGACGCTGGAAGGAGGCAAGACGTTCACCAAGCTCGACCTGACTTTGGCCTACATGACGCAGGAGCTGGAGGAGTCTTCGAAGGGCCTCACCTGCATCAACACGCACAAGGGACTGTTCATCGACAAACAGATGCCCGTTTGGAATTCGGTCGGCTGCAGCGATCTTCCAAAGAAACATGGAGAGCCTACTCAAGTCGGTACCACGCACAGTGGTTTTTCAGGACAACATATCGGTCATGGGTCGGGACACCGTCGAGCACCTACAAAACCTGGAGGAGGTCCTCCAGCGACTGGATTGCATAGGGCTGCGGCTGAAGAGGTCGAAATGCGTCTTCATGACAACAGAAGTGGAGTTTTTGGGGAGAAAGATCCCGGCAGACGGCATTCGGCCCACAGACGCCAAGACAGAAGCTATCAGGAATGCACCCAGGCCACAGAAGGTTAAGGAGCTGCGGTCGTTCCTGGGACTCCTCAACTATTTTGGTAGCTTCCTACCGGGGTTAAGCACCCTCTTAGAGCCCCTACATGTGTTATTGCGTAAAGGTGAGAACTGGGTATGGGGAAAAAAAAAGTAATTGCTTTTGAGAAAGCCAGAAATATTTTATGCTCCAACAAGCTGCTTGTATTGTATAACCCGTGTAAAAGACTTGTGCTAGCATGTGATGCGTCATCATACGGAGTTGGGTGTGTATTACAACAAGCTAACGTTGCGGGCAAGTTGCAACCAGTCGCCTATGCCTCCAGGAGCTTGTCTAAGGCCAAGAGGGCCTACAGCATGATTGAGAAAGAGGCATAAGCGTGTGTGTTCAGGGTAAAGAAAACGCATCAGTACCTGTTTGGCCTCAAATATTAACTGGAAACCGATCACAAGTCCCTCATATCCCTGTTCGCTGAAAACAAGGGGATAAATACTAATGCCTCAGCCCGCATACAAAGGTGGGCACTCGCGCTATCAGCGTATAACTATACATCCGCCACAGGCCGGGCACCGAGAACTGTGCCGATGCTCTCAGCCGGCTACCATTGCCCACCACGGGGGTGGAAATGGCGCCGCCTGCGAACTTATTGATGGTGTCGCAGCCCGCAGACTTGTTGATGGTCATGGAAGCATTTGAAAATGATAAATCACTTGTCATGGCCTGCCAGATTAGGACTTGGACTAGCCAAGATCCTCTGCTGTCCCTAGTAAAAAACTGTGTACTACATGGGAGCTGGGCCAGCATCCCCGTTGAAATGCAAGAGCTAATCAAGCCGTTCCAGCGGCAAAAGGACGAGCTGTCCATTCAGGCAGACTGCCTGTTGTGGGGTAACCGCGTAGTGCTACCCATAAAGGGCAGGGAGACGTTCATCTCAGATCTCCACAGCACACACCCGGGTATAGTAATGATGAAAGCGATAGCCAGATCCTACGTGTGATGGCCCGGTAGCGACTCTGACTTGAGTCCTGTGTACGGCAATGCCGCGTGTGTGCTCAGTTGAGCAACGTGCCCAGAGAGGCACCACTAAGTTTGTGGTCCTGGCCCTCCAGACTATGGTCGAAGATCCATGTCGCCTATGCAGACCCGTTTCTCAGTAAAATGTTTCTGGTGGTGATGGATGCTTTTTCAAAATGGATTGAATGTGAAATAATGTCGGGAAGCACCGCCACCGCCACCATTGGAAGCCTGAGGGCTATGTTTGCCACCCATGGCCTGCCTAACATACTGGTCAGTGACAACGGGCCATGTTTCACCAGTGCCGAATTTAAAGAATTCATGACCCGCAATAGGATCAAACATGTCACTTCGGCCCCATTTAAACCAGCTTCCAATGGGCAGGCTGAGCGGGCAGTACAAACCATCAAACAGAGCCTTAAATGAGTCATAGAAGGCTCACTCCAAACCATCTTGTCCCGAGTATTGCTCAGCTACCGCACGAGACCCCACTCGCTCACAGGAGTGCCCCTGGCTGAGCTACTCATGAAAAGGACACTTAAAACCAGACTCTCGCTGGTTCACCCCAACCTGCATGATCAGGTAGAGAGCAGGCGGCAGCAACAAAATGTAAATGATTGTCGCGCCACTGTGTCACGGGAAATTGATCTGAATGACCCTGTGTATGTGCTAAACTATGGACATGGTCCCAAGTTGATCGCGGGCATGGTGATAGCTAAAGAAGGGAATAGGGTGTTTGTAGTCAAACTAGACAATGGACAAATTTGCAGAAAGCACCTGGACCAAACGAGGCTGCGGTTCACAGACTGCCCTGAACAACCCACAGCAGACACCACCTTTTTCGAGCCCACAACACACACCCAAAGGATCAACGACACCACCCCGGACCAGGAAATTGAACCCATCACGCCCAACAGCCCAGCAAGGCCAGGCTCATCCAGCAGCCCTGCAGGGCCAACAACACACCAGCCCAGCGAGGGCATAGCCAACACACCAGAACAGACATTTGTACCGAGGCGGTCCACCAGGGAAAGAAAGGCTCCCGACCTTGTAAATAGTTTTCACTTTGACTTTGTGGGGGAGTGATGTTGTGTATCTGTAAAGCATGCACTCCCATGTTCTGCTACGAGGGAGCGCATCCCCTGAAGTCCCAAGTGATCCCACCATCCCTTGGGAGCACTGTATACAAGCCGGCCCCTAAGGCCTGTTCCTCACTCTGGAGTGTCTTAATAAAGACTGAGGTCACTGTTACTTTACCCTCCCTGTGTGCAGTCTCATCTGTGTTAGGAACACAATATGGAGCATCAGCCATGATCATATTGAATGGCGATGCAGACTCGAAGTCCTGAATGGCCTACTACTGCTCCTATTTTCTCTGACTCCAGAGCAAAAAGCATGTTGCCTTCTGCCTTGCTCCGTAGTCGGAACATGCCTTTTCCCGTTGAAGAGTGTCTAACTTTCTCATCCGAGCTTTTGGCATCTGTACTCTTTTTGCCATGTTTCACAAGTTATTGATCAAGTTAATTATCATTCATTATTCTCTTGCTGAGGTTTGCATTCCTAGCTTCTGTATCAAGACATAGCTATTGTGAGTTTACCATTATGTTTAAAGAGCGCATGTCATTTGTTTGTGCGCTGGGCAGTTGAAATGTTTTCTTCATAGAAACTTAGAAATTTACAGCGCAGAAGGAGGCCATTTCGGCCCATCATGTCTGCGCCGGCCAATAAGGAGCCACACGGCCCTCAGTCAGCAGCCCTGAAGGTTACATATAAACCTATGAACAATGGCGGAAAGGTTAAGAACATCCGGCCCAACCAGTCCACCCCACACAACTGCGATACCCCATGCATCGCAACATTTTACACTCCACCCCACCAACCGGGGTGGAGTGTCATTCTTTCAAGGTTATCCAATAATTTCGCTTTGATTTTTGGATTTTAGTTTTGGGTTGTGTGAGGTACTTGACATTTTGCTAATTCAACTGAACTAACCATGTATTCCCTGTTCGGTTTGTCATCTGTAGCCATGAGGGCAGCTGTCATTCGTTTATGATGAACAATCCAGATTAGGCCATTCAAGCTGACTGCTAATTTCAAGAATTGTCCTGTTTTAAGAAGTTAATACATTAACTTATTCAGGGACAGTCCTTGAAGGCTGGAATTCTTCTGTGACTAGGATTGCCAAATTCAAAGAAGTTACAAGGTCGAATTTTTAAAAAGTTATAAGGTAGAATTGTTTCAGTGACACAGTGCCCAGGACACAAGCCACTTTATTAAAGTATGTGATCATCTAGAATTAAGATTTGTGGTGCTGGCATTGTACTTAGTGCTTGTTATTAATTATATTTAATGAGTGACATATTCATCACTTTGTTTGATGACGTTACATGGTTCATGGAAGAACATGACTATGCTGGTACAGTTAGAAAGATGAACAGTTGGGAAAGTACATTGAGCTCTCCTGTGATGCCGTTTATAGAGAAAAGCATTCAAAGTGCTTTGTAAGACAGCCTATTAAGAACTTGTCACATGTTTGCAACCTTAGCTTGGCAATCTTGTGAAGCCCAGCAAATTTCCTCTTCACCTGCTCCCAGGGTCAGGTCATCAATGAGACTACATTGATGTACTCCGTTACCTCCATTCCTGCTGTTTTGGCAGTACCCCATTGCAGAGTGGCCCTAATGGCTTCGGAAATGACCTTTCACATATAGCAATACTGAGCAAAAGGTTAAATAGCAAGTAAGGCTCTTAAGGTAAAAAAAAAGTGAGTTCAGTGATAGAAGCGGTATGTCTGTTTGACTTTCAAATGACTTCTTATTAATATTCACAAAATAAAATGAATTATTACTCCTAATCCAGCAACTAAGTTGTCTCGAGCTATATCTGTAAAAGTAATAGAAACTGAGATTAAGATATAAATTGTTATTATTAAATGAGACTTGTGGAAGACCCAGATGGCACAAGTCCAAGAATATTAATGTAAATAAGAAAGGAAACAGAGGAACTTCTTGCTGATTTTTTATACAGTTTCTGGGAAACAAAGCTACCAGAATAGAGAAAAGATACATTGCAAGCAGCCATGAAATATGATTTTAATTTTCTCAAGTGAAGCTGACTGGATCACTCCCAAATAATGAAGTTGCAAGTGAGATTTCGAAGAATACATTATATTTCACAGCCGTCCAAGACATGATCTGTTTATAACACTTCTGCCTTTTATTTAGTTCTTAATCACTATTGTTTTTTTCCTGGCTAAGATGGAGCAGTTTAGTTTCTGAATAAATAATATCCAATGGCTCTTTGGATGTATCCAGATTTGGACCTTCTGTGCAAGTCATCCTATGTTGTTGTTGCACTTCACATCTTGGGTGGTGTGGTGTAATCTTCGTCACTGTACCGATGCCAAATGTGCAGTGCAACTGCTGATTTCTCTGAAAATAGGAATTTGGCATCAGTGGAGAGACCACCTGGAAGAAGTGGTCTTTATCCAAAAGTGCTGCGCATCAGCTGTTTTGACAAATACCCAGTTAGCACATTGTACTATCTTTAAATTTCTAGTATTAAAAAGGAACTATCATATCAGCTCCTTTTTAACACTTGCAATCTTACCAGGGCACTTTTAGGCAAATAAATAACATATGTTTAATTAAAGTTCATAAACAAAGCAATACTTTCCCCAATTTGAGAGCAATGTGAGTGGATAATATAACCATAGCTATACAGTCACATCATTCTTAGACAACGTCCAGCTACCACACTGTGTGGTATTGGTAAATGTAAGAGATTAATGACTGAGTACACAGTGAAGTATGTAATCTTGCAGTAAATATAACAGCAAGAAGAAAGTTGTGTCTTTTATATCAGAAATACATGCTCACAATGTGCAACATTTTCTGACCATTTAAATAAATGGCCTGGAAATTCTTCACAGCATTTCTGATAAACACTCCTAGCTGGCTAGCCTCCCGACTGGGTGCACAAAGTCAGAGCCATAGTTCATCTGTGAGTGAGGACTGTCATGTATGTAACCACAATGTAACACCACTGTATTACTGTATACACTCAACCTAGATGAACACCTTGACCACAGGGGGTGAACTTGTGGGAGACACTCCTTACCTGATCACTCAGGTATAAAAAGGGAGGTCCCATGCAGGGTCACTGTCTTTGGAGTCCTGTGAATAAAGAGTTCAGGTCACAGAGTGACCTGGTCCCCAGAATGTGCCTCGTGTGGTTTCATGCTGTAGAGTAAGGACTTTACAGGGACAGTAACTAGTGGTGTGCTATTCATCATCAACATCATCATAGGCAATCCCTTGGCGTCAAGGATGACTTACTCTACATTAAAAATGAGTTCTCAGATGACTGATAAGTCCGATGCAGGAACTACAGTCCATGTCGCAGGTTGGACAGATGGTGGTTGAAAGGACATTAGTTAAAGTGTCGGTTTGTTGAAGTGCTTGGGTTGTCATGCACTCCTTCCGCTATTTGCGCTTGGTCTCCGTTTGTGGCGCCTTCCCAGATTATTCTCTTCCACTTTGAGCGATCTTGCAGCAGAATTCCCAGGTGTCGGTGGGGATGTTGAGCTTCTTCAAGGAGGCCTTGAGGGTGTCCTTGGAGCATTTCCTCTGCCCACCTGGGGCTCGCTTGCCCTATTGGAACTTGCTTTGGGAGTCTCGTATCGGGCATACAGATGATGTGGCCCGTCCACCGGAGCTGATCGAGCATGGTCAGTGCTTCGATGCTGGGGATGTTGGCCTGAGTGAGAACATTGACGTTGGTGCACCTATCCTGCCAATGGATTTGCAGGATCTTCCGAAGGCAGCATTGGTGGTACTTCTCCAGTATATAGTAACTGTCTCAGAAGCATATATGAGGGCAAGTATCACGACTACTCTGTAGACCATGAGCTTTGTGCGGGTTTTAAGGTTCTCGTCTTCAAACACTCTCTTCGTGAGGCGAACAAAGGCTGCACTGACATACTGAAAGCGGTGTTGGACGTCGTCATCGATGTCTGCCCTTGTTGACAGTAGGCTCCCAAGGTATGGAAAATGGTTCATGTTATCCAAGGCCTCATCATGGATTTTGATCATTGGGGGGAAATACTGTGTGGTGGGGGCAGGTTGATAGAGCACCTTTGTTTTACGGATGTTTAGTGTAAGGCCCATGCTTTCATACGCCTCGGTGAAGATGTTGACGATGGCTTGGAATTCGGCCTCTGAGTGTGCACAGATGCATGTGTCGTCTGCATGTTATAGTTCGATGACAGAGGAAGGGATGACCTTGGATCTAGTCTGGAGGTGGTGAAGGTTGAACAGGTTCCCTGGTTCTATTGTTTAGTTCCACTCCAGTGGGGAGCTTGTTGAGAATGAGATGAAGCATTGCAGCAAAGAAGATTGAAAAGAGCGTTGGTGTGATGACGCATCCCTGCTTGATCCCGGTCCGGACGTGGATTGGGTCTGTGGTGGATCCGTTGGTCAGGGTCACGGCTTGCATGTTATCATGAAGCAAGCGGAGGAGGGTAACAAATTTTTGAGGACAGCCGAATTTGAAGAGGATACTCCATAGTCCCTCACGGTTGACAGTCTCAAAGGCCTTTTCCAAGTCAAAGAAGGCCATGTATAGAGGTTGGTGTTGTTCCCTGCATTTCTCTTGAATTTGTCGCGCGGTGGTCATGTCCATTGCACCCCTTAGTGGGCGGAATCCGCATCTGGGAGGAGCTCTTCTGCCACAGGGAGAAGGCGGTTGAGGAGAATTCTTGCGATAACTTTCCCTGTGGTAGATAGCAGGGAAATTCCACTGTATTTACCGCAATCGGACTTATCCTCTTTCTTGAAGATGATCACGATTATAGTGTCTTTGAGATCCCCTAGCATCCTCTCCTCCTTCCAAATAAGAGAAATTACCTCATGTATTCGCGCCAATTGTGCTTCTCCGCCATGTTTTAGTGCTTCGGCGGGGATTCCATCCGCTCCTGAGGCCTTGTTATTCTTCAGATGTCGAATGGCCTTTTCAACCTCATGCCGGGCTGGGGTTGTGCTGAGATGGTGGCAAGTAGCATGCTGTAGGATGGAGTCAAGGACACTCATGTCGAAGACAGAGTCTCGATTAAGGAGATCGTCAAAGTAATCCTTCCAGCGAGCACTGACTGCCTCTCTGTCCTTGATGAGAACTTCTCCGCTCTTCAACCACGATGGGGTAGGACCTTGGGTGCTTGGGCCGTAGGTGGCCTTTACTGCACTGAAGAATCCATGCATGTCATTGTTGTCGGCTAGTTGCTGGAGCTCCTGCGCTTTCTCCACCCACCATCTGTTCTTTAGGTCACGAGTTTTTTGTTGGACCTCGGCCTTCTGATGTCTGTAGATCTGCTTTCTTGCACTCGAGTTGTCTTGCTGTTTCCAACTCAAGAGTGCCTTACGCTTATTAACTTCTGGATCTCCTGGTTGTTCTCATTGAACCAGTCTTGGATTTTCCTGGTCGAGTGACCAAGCGTCTCGTTACAGGTTTTAATTAGGGAGACCTTGAGGGCAAGCCAAGCGCCGTGAACCCCCTGCGTCTCTGGATCACTTTGAGTCTCCAGATTGGCTGTATAGTGCTTTCTTAGCATGGTCTTTGAGTGTTCCAGCGTTGATCCCGCTGGGTCTTGCTTAGGGTGCCGATGTCTATTTCAAAGCGTCTGAGTTCCCGGGTAACGATGGTGCGCTATTCAACTGTAGTGAGGTCACACCAAGCCAACCTAGCTTAAATCTAATAGGTTAATAAGGCTATAAAAAGCAAACCAAGTACTGAGGTTCATTTCTAGAGGGATAGAAGTGATACACAGTGAAGTTATGATAAACCTGTACCGAACCTTGGTTAGACCACTCGGAAATCTGTGAATAGTTCTGGTCTCCATATTATGAAAGGGCTGGGGTTCTTTTCTCTAGAAAAGAGAAGGCTGAGGCGTGACCCGATATTGGCCTTTAAGCTAATGAAAGGCTTTGAGAGGGTAGACATAGAGAAAATGTCTCCACTTGTGAGGGAGTCCAAAACTAGAGGTCAGAAATATAAGATAGTCATTAATAAATCCAATAGGGAATTCAGGGGAAATTTCTTTACTCAGAGAGTGGTCAGAATGTGGAACACGCTACCACAAATAGCATAGATACATTTAAGTAGAAGCTAGATAAGCACATGAGGGAGAAGGGCTTAGAAGGTTATGCTGATAGGGTGGATGAAGAGGGGTGGGAGGAAGCTTGAGTGGAGCATAAAAACTGACAGAGAACAATTGGGCTGAATGGCCTGTTTCTGTGCTGTAGTCTCGACATAACTCAATGTAACTCGATCTGGACGCATCTCACTTGATAGCTACACACACACACACACACACACACACACACACATACACACACATACACACACACACACACACACACACATACACACACACACACACACACACACTTTCCAGCAGGAGTCACTGGTTAACCATCAGAAATGGGAATCCTAGCTGATTTATGCCTTAGCATATCTCATGGACGCTGAGGCTAACTCCAATACCACTCTGACAAAAAAAAACTTAGCACAGATTTGGAATCAAACCTGGTACCTTTCTGATCTGTAAAACACTGCACCACATCAAGTGGTATATTTATTCAAGGTAGCATGTACACTACAGTGATGATTTTACAAAGCTGCTCTTCTAGCGGTGAACCTCTTCCACTGAGAATACATGTGGGAGATTTGGACACGCCTCCACTACAATATTCCACTCATTAAAATTAATGATGGAAAGTCATGGGAGCACGTGACCTAATTCCCAGTATGGGCGAGCTTCCCCACTGGGAGTGCGATTTTGTAAAATTGTCCTTCATGTGCTTTACACTGCTATATGTATAAGCACTTTGGGGGTAATGTTAACCCTTTATCTCTGGGTGAATGATGGGCGATTGTGGATCAGCCATTGAAGTCAATGGAAAAGAAAATCGAGCGATGAGTAAAATGGGTGGTCGATTGGCCATTTTCTATTTTTCATCTGACGAAAAAGATAAAGTTTCCCCCTTTGGATCATGATCCTAATATTTAGCAGCAGGATGCCCAGAATTGAATTTGCCCATAAACATACTTAACACTCAAGCAATAGTGGTGTGCTGCAATTTTTCCAGTTAATTGGATTTGTGACGTGATGCAGCTTTGCAGCAAATTCTGAGCTGCGATTAGTCCTTAAATTTACAGCAATCTGACTTGACAAACACGATACAAACACGAACAGTCCCACAGGTGCAAATAACAGCCTTTAATGTGTTCAAAAGCACCATTAATGCTTTGAGAATACAGGTTTGTGATTGAGACCAGATTCAGTGCAAATCTCCACTGTGAGATCATTTAAAAGAGCAGGCTGAAAGTGCCAGACTCAAGTCAATTTCCGGCTCTTATCACTCATCAATGGCTGGATTCAAAGCCAACTTTCCAGAGGGTCAGTGGCAGCTTCTATAAATATTGCTTGTCAGCTGCAAAAACTGGATTTTGTCAAAATTATTTTTGCACTGGAGCATAGCATTGTTAACTGACCCCATTTGAGAAAATGAATCACTTGACTGAACATTTTCAGTCAATCATCACTCGAATAATTTGTTCTTACTCTGCAAGTGGTCTCAGACCATTTCCTGTATAGAGTGACGTGGGGCATGCAGGTGGACTGTCAGATCCCATATTGTTCTCTGGTCAGGGAAAACAGAGCATATGTTAATGTTAATGAAAGCGCAGGGCTGGCTGGACAAAAATTAAACAAATTGAAAATGACTTTTTTATCACTTACAGTTTGCTTCAGACATGCTACAATTTTATTGCAAATGAGCTAGTCTTGCATTGATTCCCTAAGTTGGATTTTTTGACTTTGCACCCATATTACATTACATAGTTTGACTTGATACAAACTCTAATAGAACTGACTTATCAATAGAAGCTATGAATTAAAAGGAAGCGGAGGCTGGGAATGTATTTTGCTATTATGGACCTACATTTTCTGAGTGCGTGCTGGTGGTGAAGGACCTCGCCCAACACCAGCGCATGTTGAAAAGTCCTGGGTGCACTGCCTACAATTTTCCAATACATTGGCTGTGAGTGAGATTTCCCTGCTCCCAGCACATAGTCAGAAAATTACTGCACACTGTTTGTTTAATATTTTTGATGTCTTATATACGAAGTCAGTGTTTTCCATTACAGTTGTTATTTTTTCTTACTGTCGCTAACTGCTGCCAATTTGCCTGCAAGCTTTAATTGCGCAGTTTCATGTCACATGAGGAGGGGGAGGAGATTTTGCAGCACTATGACTCCCAGACAATAGCACCAACAGACAGCAAGAGAGAGTTTTATGAAAAACAATATACTCTGTTGTACAGTTGTCTAACACTTTCCCGTACATTATACCAGCAGTTAATCTTAATGTCTTACTTTATGAACTAAAATAGTACAATCCTTCCACTAAACCTGCTGTCAAGGGATTTCATAGAGGTTTGACAGCTGTTATCCAAGAGCTACACAGAGGAGGGGCCACTGTTTTCCAATATATGCTGGCAGCAGCTGGGGTTCTCCACCTCCAGCACATACTCACAAAACTGCCCCCATAATAAAAACTGCTCTGTTTATTTAATGTCTGATATTTTATCATGAATGCTGGTGTTTTTCTATTACAGCTGTTAATCTTTCATTAACCTGTAATCACCCCTCTCCAGGTTTGTGACATGAAACTATGCAATAAAACCAACAGTCATATTGGCAGAGGTTATTGCCAGATAGAGGACTTGTAAAATCAGCAGATTGAAAAAAGATCCAGCCTACTCAGCTAACTGTGTCGAGCCAATTGTCATATGATGTGTTTGGTATACAGAAAATCGAGGACATATTAGCAAAAGTGAAATTCTATTTGACCCAACAAACCTGCTTATCTTTATTAAAACTGATCTCGGCCTCATCTTTCACTGTTTTCCTAAAATATGTTGTCTCATTTATGCCTTTTGTTTCTTTGGCCTTCCCCCGTAACTTATTTGACACGTCCATTACGGTTTGTGGAAAGTTGTTCTGCCAGACTTATTATTAAGTGCACAAATCTACTCCTGCACTACGATTTTAAAAAATCCCACTGCACTCATGTTTGTAATGTCACCCAGAAGTTATACATACTCATCAGTACATGGAAAACTACTAGTTAGGCTCACTATATTAACACAGCATCAATTGAGGAGCAGCAGTCCCTACCAACGTCAAAGGAGAAACAGCAATATTTCAGACATTACGAGGTTCACTGATGTAGCAGTGCTTGGATTACAGCAACTAATAGTGATAACAAATCTCATCAGCACAGCATTTGTAGGAAAGCCAGGGATTTTTTTTAGATTGTCAGCAATTCATTATTTTTTATTATTAATTATGTGATTTGCGGGTGAAAGAGGATTTATTTTCAATATATTTCTAATAACTGTTGCATTTGCAGACAGTTTTGCACCATTTTCTTATTCAATGTCCTTATCGGATTTTCTGTCGGCAGTCCACAATCCTTATAATCTGAAATTGGAATATTTAGACCCAGATATTAAAATTATCCAAAAAGAGGTAAATTGCAGACGGGAATTTATGTAGGATTCCCATTACAGTTTATTGGAAATATTACACATAGTACCGGTTCAACAAGTTAAATCAACTAACAACATTTATTTGCAAAATTAAGTAGAGTCACAAAAAATAAATTGGACAAACATTATCGCATGCAGCTAGGATTTATAAAATACAGTCCATCAGATCTCTCTCCACTCCTTAGAACAGTCGCCAGAAGTTAAACAAGGCCCTCAGTCCTAATACAATGATTGATAACAGTTCAGTGGATAAATCTCCAGGCCTGGATGAAATGTATCCCAGGCTGTTAAGGGAAGCAAAAGAGGAAATAGCAGAGACTCTGACTATCATTTTCCAGTCCTCTCTGGCTACAAGTGTGGTGCCAGAGGAATGCTAATGTTGTACTCTTGTTTAAAGGGAGAAAGGGATAGACCGAGTAATTACAGACCAGTCAGCCTAACCTCAGTGGTGGGAAAATTATTGGAAAAACTCCTGAGGGACAGGATAAATTTTCATTTGGAAAGACATGGATTAATCAAGGGCCGTCAGCATGGATTTGTTAAGGGTAGGTCGTGTCTGACTAACAATTGAATTTTTCGAGGCGGTAACCAGGAGAATCGATGAGTGCAGTGCGTATCACATAGTGTATATGGATTTTAGCAAAGCTTTTGATAGGTCCCGCATGGCAGACTGGTCACGAAAGTAAAAGCCCATGGGATCCAGGGCAAAGTGGCAAGTTGGATCCAAAATTGGCTCAGAGGCAGGAAGCAAAGGGTAATGGTGGATGGGTGTTTTTGTGACTGGAAGGCTGTATTCAGTGGGGTTCCGCAGGGCTCAGTGCTGGGTCCCTTGCTTTTTGCGCTATATATCAATGACTTGGACTTGAATGTTGGAGTTTATGATTAAGAAGTTTGCAGATGACACAAAAATAGGCTGTGTGGTTCATAATGAAGAAGAAAGCTGCGGACAGCAGGAAGATATTAATGTCGTGGTCAGGTGGGCGGAACAGTGGCAAATGGAATTCAATCCAGATAAGTGTGAGGTAATGCATTTGGGGAGGTCTAACAAGGCAAGGGAATACACATTAAATGGTACATGGAAAGTGTAGAGGAACAAAGGGACCTTGGAGTGCAGTGCCACAGATCGCTGAAGGTAGCAGGCCAGTAGATAAGGTGGTTAAGAAGGCATATGGAATACTTACCTTTGTTAGTCGAGGCATGGAATACAAGAGCAAGGATGTTATGCTTTAAGTGTATAGAACACTGGTTAGGCCACAGCTGGAGTACTGTATGCAGCTCTGGTCACCACATTACAGGAAAGATGTGATTGCACTGGAGAGGGTACAGAGGAGATTTACAAGAATGTTGCCTGGACTGGAGAATTTTGGCTATGAGGAAAGATTGGAGATGCTGGGTCTATTTTCTTTAGAACAGAGGAGGCCGAGGGGAGACCTGATTGAGCTGTATAAAATTATGAGGGGCCTGAATAGAGTGGATAGGAAGTACCTGTTTCTCTTGGTAGAGGGGTCAACAACAGGGGGCATAGATTTAAAGTAATTGGGGGGAAGTATAGAGGAGATATGAAGGGAAATTTCTTCACACAGAGGGTGGTGGGGGTCTGGAACTCACTGCCTGAAAGGGTGGTAGAGGCAGAAAGCCTCACCACATTTTAAAATACTTGGATGTGCATTTAAGGTGCCGTAACCTACAGGGCTACGGACCAATAAGAGGAAAGTGGGATTAGGCTGGATAGCTCTTCATCGGCCGGTGTGGACATGATGGGCCGAAATTGTCTCCTTCCGTGCTGTAAATTTCTATGATTCTATGATTCAGAGTTCTTGCGCCCTTGGTAACAGAATATTGTTTTGAACTACATTCCACAGGTAGGGAGTTTTACATGGAATATATAAGTCTGCCAACAGTCTTATGAATATCCTCAATATAAAAAGCTGTTATTACATTAGAATACAAATGGAATACTCCCTATACCAATAAACAGTGTCAATACGTGCTTCCCGCGGAGTTTGCCCAATGCTTTCTTTCTATGTTTAACAAACATGACACAGTTCTTTGAACGAGAAGGAAGGATGAGAGTCTGGCTCCCCTGAGATGGGCTGCACAATCACCACACCCCACTCTTTCTGTTCCCCTTATTTTGGCTAGTTATTTTCATATTTCAGCCTCTTGCTGTACTCATTTATTACTTTAATAGTACTTTTGCACTTTAAACATTACTTTCCAGGCACTAATAGACTCCAACGGCTGATGGCAAGTATATTCATTCACTTGTGCCTTTTCTTGGTTAAATGCATTTTTACATGCCCTAGATTAATCTGATTGCACCCATGCCCTGACCATGTCAATCCGAGGATTTTGAGCTTTCAATTAGTTTGAAACCAGCTTCAGTTAATGAAAACCCAATTTCTTTTGGGAAGTTGCTTCCAACTCCTATGCTGAAGCCAGGAAGAAAACGGAAACAGGTGATGAAAATATTTTCAAGCTATTTTAAAATATGGGGCTAGATTTTACACTTTTGTGCAGATCGTCCAAAAATGGGCATAATTTCTGGCGTGGGCGGTAAAAATGGGTTTTCAGATCACCGGCTTGTCGCCCATTTTCAAAGCGCCTAGTCTGTATTTTAAAAATTGGGCGTTACCATGAGCGATATGAAATGGGCAGTAGCGTTAAATCTCTCTGACTTTCTGCCGTAAAGTGTCGTCGTCCTGAGCAACGGCATGGCAACGCTCGATTCCCGCGATTCAGGAGGTCAGGGGTCATCATTACATGCGCAGAAGAGGAGACAGAGAGAGAGGGAGCAGAGATGGACTAGAAGCGTGTGTTCCTGTGGGTGTGTGCTTGTTTGGCTGTTGTGGGAGGCATGAGGGAGATTCACCAGCAGCAAAAACCCTACTAAGCACCAAGAACATAGTTGACACCGAGTTTTTGTCCAACAAATAATACATAACATGGAAGGGATGGAGGAGGCCCTGGAGCTGGTAGCCAGGAACACTGGTGGCAGAGGGCTCTCAGTGGTCCCAGAGCGTGGCACTGCACCCCAAGGTGCCGCACCCCCATTGCCAATGACACATGAGAGCCAGGAGGAACATCTTGCTTCCAGCCCGGAACATGTTCCCACCTCGGGACGGTCCTCCCCTGTATCCATCCAAGCAGCGGTTCTGCTGTCATCGCTAACACCACCCCCCCACCCCCCGCCAATGAAGCATCGCCTGAGGAACTCCTCGGCCAGGAGGCTTGGAGTCAGAAGGGTAAGGGTAAGGGGTAGAGGTGGGGAGGAGAAGCGGGGGGGGGGCGGTGGAGAAGGAAAGTGAGGTGCATGGCCGCAGGTGTTGTCTGGGGCATATTTTTAGGTTGTTGGTGCTATTTTGATGGGAGGGTCGGGGCAAGGGGTGAGGGGGCTACCTTGTTGGTTTGCATTTGTGTTTTGTTTTGTTGGAAATGGGGACCATTGTAATGATGTAAATGTGATAAATTTGTTGTGGGCTGGGGCGGGGGTGTGGTGGGGTGTTTTTTACAGATATACTTATGATTTCAGACAAATGGTCGGATTAAATGTTTTTTTATTTAACATAACCTTGTTGCACATTGGTTCAGATAGCTGCACCGTTGCACACTGGTGATTCCTTAACATGAAAGGGTATAATTACACTTAACTTGAATCAACTTAAACTTTAACTGTCACCAAGGTGATGCCCACCATTGATGTATGACCTGCACACCCCGCAGTGTTGTAGCTTTGTAAATAACAACAACGTTCTTTCAAGAAAATACTGGAAGACCTTGAAGCTATGATGCCACCATGGGCCTTTTCCTGCGGTCTACAGGGGGGCCGGGGGCATGGCTTCAGCGTCAGCCTGATTGTCTGGCCCGATGTCAGCGTCCACTTCCTCATCCTCCTCTTTCTCTCTCTCTCCTGAGGTGGACCGTCAGACCCTTCTGGCAATTCTTGTCCCAACCTGATAGCCAAGTTGTGCAGCATGCTGCACACCACCACGAATTGAGCTACCTGCTCAGGGTGGTATTGGAGCTTGCCTCCTGAGTGGTCCAGGCATCTAAAGTACTGCTTAAGCACTCCAATGCTTTTCTCGACGATACTGCGAGTGACTCTGTGGCTCTCATATCGCCTCTTGGCTTCGGTGTGGGTGTCATGCAGGGGGGTCATCAGCCAGGTAGTGAGGCCATATCCTTTGTCCTACCAAGCATCCAGCATTGACCTTGTGGTAAACAAGTCAGATACAGTGCTCTCATGTAGGATGTGAGCATCATGGATGCTGCCCAGAAATTTAGCATTCACTGCCATAATAATTTGCTGGTAGTCGACAACGAGTTGCACATTCAGGGAGTGGAATCCCTTGCGGTTCCTGAAAACCTCTGCATCCTGAAAAGGTGCCCGCATCGCGATGTGCTTACAGTCTATTGCTCCCTGCACCTTGGGGAAGTTAGCAATTCGGTAGAATCCTAAAGCCCTCTCAGTCTGAGCCTCCCTGGTCATAGGGAAGCTGATAAAGTCCCTCCTGCGTGCGTACAGGGCTTCAGTGACCTGTCTAATGCAGCAATGTGTGGCATGCTGAGATATACCGCAAATGTCGCCAGCTGAGGCCTGAAAGGAACCCGACACGTAGAACGACAGTGCCATGGTGACCTTGACCTCAACGGACAGTACAGTGCTGATGGTGCTGGCAGGCTGCAGATCTCCCCTTATCAACTGGCATATCTCACTGATAACCTCTTTGTGGAAGTGCAGTTTCCTAAGGCAGGTGGTGTCGCACAAATTGACGTAAGACTGCTTCTCCCTGTACTTGCGGGAGTTGTAACGTCTGGTCCTCCTCATCAGTCTGTCATGTCTTACATTGGGCACATGATGCTGTTGAGTGAATCTTCTGCCATCTTGAGTCTGCAGCATGTGAGTGGTCATCAAGAGAGGGTGAGAAATGACAGGCCGCATTCCAATAGCTATCTGTTTTCCACCGATTGTTCACAAAGAATGAATTTCCCCACTAAGACACCAATAAATTCCAATTGTCCACAGTATGAAAAGATGTTTGTTCAGATGTTTACATCACCTCCAAACACCTCCAGAGTACATCCAAACTCCCCCGAGGTTGAAGCAGAGCAGCCTTTTAAATGATGCGACCTGCGATTTAGAATATGGCGTCCATACCGCTGTAAGTAGTTCCAGTTAGTTCAACTTTCTCCCCGCATTTTTTTCACTGAGCAATATTGTCGGCGAGATGTGTGCGAGGTGCCAAAAGTAAGGATGGGCGATATACTGGCCGTTAGTTTCACAAACATGATCTTTACGACAAAAAACAGTGGGTGGTTGATATTATTAAATCTCGGTGTTAATAACATGCCGAAAGTAATGCTGGGCAATATTATGGGTGTTGGGTTCGCCCATTCTGATGATTCCGCCCAAAAAAAGTGGAAGGGTGGTATTTTTTTCCTGGCATTACGTACATGCCGAAAGTAACGCTCGGCGATAAGTGCCCCAAAAATGGGCGTCAGTTTCCATCTTGTGGCTAAATAGGCAATATCTGGGCATTACACCTTATTTCAGCATTAAAATGGACATTAAGTGGGTGTTATGCATGCCAAAATAATGGAAAATCTAGCCCATGGTCTTTATTGCAAGGTGGTTGAAGTACAAGAGTAAGGAAGCCTTCCTATAATTATACAGGGCTTTTCTTAGACCACACCTGCAGTACTGAGTACAATATTAGTCTCCTTATCTGAGCAAGAATATACTTGCCTTAGAGGTGGTGCAACAAAGGTTCACTAGATTGATCCCTGGGATGAGAGGGTTGTCCAATGAGGAGAGATTGAATAGATTGGGCCTATACATCTGGAATTTAGAAGAATGAGAGGAAATCTCATTGAAACATATAAGATTCTGAGGGAAATTGACATGTATGCACTTGTGAGTATGCTCACAGGTTTGTTGAGTTGTTGAGTTGGGAGTGGCTTAGCCAGTCCTTGATGTTCACAAAACTCAATAAAACTTCAGCCAGTTGGGTTCAGGGGATCCACGATGAGGCAGGTGGTTGTGAGCCTGATGGATGAACTGTTAACGTGTAGTGTGATTGTTAAACCTTTTGCTTATAAACCAACTAGTTCTTAATAGCAATGTGTTGCTATGAATTCTTAAGCAAAGAACCCATGAAGCAAATACATTACAACAGGGTAGAGGAGCATGGGGAGGGGAGTGGGAGCTCATCGGGGGGCCAGAGTTGCTGATCAGGGGGGGCCAGGAGTGGCTGGTCAAGGGGACCAGGAGTGGCTGATCAGGGGGGGGCCAGGAGTGGCTGATCAGGGGGGCCAGGAGTGGCTGATTGGGGGGGGGCCAGGAGTGGCTGATCAGGGGGGGGCCAGGAGTGGCTGATCAGGGGAGGGCCAAGAGTGGCTGATCAGGGGGGGCCGGGAGCAGCTGATTGGGGGGGCCAGGAGTGGCTGATCAGGGAGCTGGGGGCTCATCGTGTGGGGGCCGGAGGAGAATGGCGGAGGTGTGGGGGAGAAGGCAGATGACATCGGGGGGCCAGAGCAACATTGGTTGGGGGGGAGGCCTCGTATGGGGGGGATCGGAGGATGGGGGGGAGGGGGGGCCTCCGATCGCAAAGGGTTGTCGAGGCAGGATGCTGGATCCAGGAGGTAGTGTAAAGGCACATACTGCTTGGATCCAGTCGTTCTCGCTTTCCATTAGATGCCGGGTTTCACGAGGCCAGCAAAACCCGACCAGCTACAGTTAAATTTAAAATGGAAGTTAAATCTGAGGCACGCTAGCCTCATTATAATATTTAAATGGGCGCCCTGCCTCCTGGGAGCAGGTTGGCTACCCGTCCGTGTCTACCTCCGTGGGCACTTTGGGGGAATGTTCCAGTCGAAATTCAGAGTTTTAACATTTTAATTTCCCATCCGGCCCCAACCCACCTGATTTGTTGGGGATACAATTTCCCCCTATGTTTCACTAGTCCACGGCACAGCAGATTGGGACATCAATATGCTGTATCCAACATCACAGGCAGTCCCTCGAAATCGAGGAAGACTTGCTTCCACTCTAAAAGTGAGTTCTCAGGTGACTGAACAGTCCAATACGGGAATTATAGTCTCTGTCACAGGTGGGACAGACAGTCGTTGGAGGAAAGGGTGGGTGGGGAGTCTGGTTTGCCACTCGCTCCTTCCGCTGCCTGCGCTTGTTTTCTGCATGCGACGAGATTCGAAGTGCTCAGCACCTTCCCAGATGCTCTTCCTCCACTTAGGGCAGTCTTTGGCCAGGTATTCCCAGGTGTTGGTGGGGATGTTGCATTTTTATCAAGGAGGCTTTGAGGGTATCCTTGAAACATTTCCACTGCCCACCTGGGGCTCGCTTGCCATGTCGGAGTTCCGAATAGCTTGCTTTGGGAGTCTTGTGCCACAGTGTTGCCCATTGGGACAAAGCTTTTATAAAAATAGGTCCACTACATGCCACTGGAAAAGAGGGGAGGATGCATCCAAATGCTGATCTCCAATATTTGCCCAAGACTTGTCAAAGATTTTAATGCCGACCTTTGATCAGACTTAATTCACAATTTTTGTTTATTTCCATAGTTCTGTTTACACAGACTCTTAAGTTCTAGGAAATGTCATGAATTGTCCTTAATTTGTGCTTGCGTCACTGGTCTGAGCCATGCATTGTGTTTCAGGAACTTGTTAGGAGATAACACTGAACCTTTGTTGCAAAGATTGACTTTATTCACCTCCGACTGACTCTCTCAGATTCGAGAGGACCATAGTTTCCAGGATTGCATTTACATTGAAATTACACCAAAAGTTTACACCTGTTTTTACATTGTTCATGGCGACAACAATTTACAGCATAATTTTATTAGAACCAGTTAGTAAAACCATGTCGGGTCGGCTTGACGATGGCGGCCCAAGCTGTCTTGGGTGCCGGGCTGCTGGCCCTGTCGTACCCTGCCCTGGAGGCCATCAGAGACCTTGCAAAGTGCGTAGCGGCCCTCCCCTTTAAGTGAAAGGGAGGGTCATTGAAGCGCATCAGCACTGCGTGGAGCATCTGCATAGTGCTTCCCTCAGCGCCCCAGTAGCGCCCGGTTACTGCCTCCAAAGGAAGTGGAGTACGGGAGATTGCACTTTGCTTCCTTTCAGGGGTGGGGGCGGGACTTCCGTGCTGGGCGCAAAAAGTCCCGGCCCCGGAAGGTTACCACCCCCAATCGGGGCGCAGGGTAATTTTGCCCTCAAGGGCTCATGCAGTTGGGGGTAATGTATTAGCATGGATAGAGGATTGGTTAAAGGACAGAAAACAGAGAGTAGAAATAAACAAGTCATTTTCAGGTTGGCAGGCTATTACTGGTGGGGTGCCACAAGGAGAACTACCGGGGCTTCAGCTTTTAATGACTTGGATTAAGGGACCGAATGTATCCAAGTTTGCTGATGATACAAAGCTAGATGAGAAAGTAAGCTGTGAGGAGGACACAAATGTAAACTCCAAAAAACAAGTAGGTTGGGGTTTGGTGGGATGTTAAAGTTTTAAAAATCTGAATTCTAACCCCAATCTTTCCTCCAATCCACCCAATTCCAGTTTTAATGGAGGCGGGATTGGGGGCGGGCTGCCAACTCACAGCCAGGATGCGGGTTGGCATTTTAAATATTATAATGAGGCTGCGTGCCTCATTTTGAAGCTCCATTTTAAATTAAATTGTGGGCAGGTGGGTTTCCCGGGGCCTCAGGAAACCCGCCATCTAAAGGAAGGTGAGAACTGCTGGATCCTGGAGGTAAGTGCCTTTCCACTCACCTGCTGGATCCAGCTTCCCTGCCTCACCAACCCGTGTGATCGGACACCCATCCCTCGACCCAATCTCCCCCCCGACCTCCCCCCCTCCTCGAGGCTTCCAACCACTTCCCCACCCACCACAAGGCCTCCAATTTCTACTGTCCCCTCCGGCCTTTGATCTTCAGCCTCCAGCCCCCAAACCCTACCTCCAGCCTTTGATATCTGGACCCCCTCCAACGTCCAGCCTTTGGAGCCCTCCGCGATATCCATCCAACAACCCCTCCACGATCTCCAACCTTCAACCCATCCATGATCTCCATTCTTTGACCACGCCATGATCTCCAACCTTCGACCCCTCCACGATCTCAAATCTTCGACCCCTCCACAATCTCCAAACTTCGATCCCCAACCTTCAACCTCTCCATGATCTCCAACCTTCGACCCCTCTATGATCTCCAACCTTCGACCCCTCCACGATCTCCAACCTTCGACCCCTCCACGATCTCCAACCTTCGACCCCTCCATGATCTACAACCTTCGACCCCTCCAGGATTTCCAACCTTCGACCCCTCTACGCTCTCCATCCTTCGACACCGCCATGATCTCCAACCTTGGACCCCTCCATGATCTCTATTCTTCGACTCCCCCCGCTCTCCCACCCCCCCGATCCCTCCCTCCCTCCTCTTTGCTGCATAGTGCCACAGGCCTACCCGCACAACGGCCAGCCAGATTCTCCATCTGGCTGGCTGTGGGCGGGAAACTGAGAAGCTAAAAGTTATTCATAACTGAGCCTTTATTGCAAAGGAGATGGAGTATAAAAGCAGGGAAGTCTTACTACAGCTATATAAGGTATTGGTGAGGCCAAACCTGAAATACTGCGTGCAGTTTTGGTTTCCATATTTACAAAAGGATATACTTGCTTTGGAGGCAGTTCAGAGAAGGTTCACAAGGTTGATTCCGGGGATGAGGGGGTTGACTTATGAGGAAAGGTTGAGTAGGTTGGGCCTCTACTCATTGGAATTCAGAAGAATGAGAGGTGATCTTATCGAGATGTATAAGATTATGAGGGGGCTTGACAGGGTGGATGCAGAGAGGATGTTTCCACTGATGGGGGAGACTAGAACTAGAGGGCACGATCTTAAAATAAGGGGCCGCCCATTTAAAACAGAGATGAGGAGAAATTTCTTCTCTCAGAGGGTTGTGAATCTGTGGAATTCACTGCCTCAGAGAACTGTGAAAGCTGGGACATTGAATAAATTTGAGACAGACATAAACGGTTTCTTAATCGATAAGGGGATAAGGGGTTATGGGGAGTGGGCAGTGAAGTGGAGCTGAGTCCATGATCAGATCAGCCATGATCTTATTAAATGGCGGAGCAGGCTTGAGGGGCCATATGGCCTACTCCTGCTCCTATTTCTCATGTTTTTATGTTCTTATGTTCTTATACCCTGCCAGTAAATTCGACAAGTCCTGAGGAAACCCGTTGCCCTGGGTTTCCTGACTGCCTTGCAGCACCCACTGCTCCCGACCTGCCTCCATGAAAAAATCTGACCACAGAGTCTGTAAAGACATATAGACAGGTTAAATGAGTGGGCAAGAAAAAGAAAGACTTGCATTTATATAACTCCTTTCATGACCAAAGCACTTTACAGCCAATGAAGTAATTTTTAAGTGTAGTCACTGTTGTAATGTTGGAAAGGTGGCAGATGGAGTACAATGTGAGGAATTGTGAGGTTATTCACTTTGGTAGGAAGAATAAGAAAACAGAATATTTTTTAAATGGTAAGAAACTTTTAAATGTGTTGTCCACTAGATTTGTCCTATGAGCAGAGATTGAGTAGAATGGGCCTCATTTCTCAGGAGTTTAGAAGAATGAGAGGTGATCTCATTGAAACATAAGATTCTGCAAGGGCTTGACAGGAGAGATGCTGAAAGGTTGCTTTCCCTGGCTGGAGAGTCTGGAACTATGGGGCATAGTCTCAGGATAAGGGTTCGGCTATTGAGGACTGAGTTGAGATGACATTTCTTCACTCAGAGGTTCTGAATCATTGGAATTCTCTACCCAGAGGGCTGTGGATGCTCAGTCATTGAGTATATTCAACGCTGAAATCCAAAAAGCTTTGGACTCTAAGGGAATAAAGGAGATCAGGCGGGAAGGTGGAGTTGATGTAGAAGTTCAGTCATGATCTTATTGAATGGTGGAACAGGCTGCATGGCCTACTCCTGCTCCTAATTCTTATGTTCTTATCTTCTTATAACATATGCCATTTTGCTTCTTTAATCCCATTTTATCATTGATGTTATGGAAATTAACATTTGAAGCCACCAAATCAGTAATTTTGCACATTAATCACAGCATATTTAAGAAGATGCAATAGTGGGAGCTTTTCTCTTTTTTTAATGTATCAGTTTCTGATGCCATAGAAAAGCATTCCAAGATATAGAAAATACAGTGTAGGCCTCAGTAGGATGCTAATAATCAGTTACATGCCATTTTCTTGGAAAAACATGGTACAACTTCACTCTTACGGCGCAGTTATGCCGAAACTTTTCATGAAATTCCAGGCCTGTCTCTGAGTGCAATGAGCCCCATAAAAGTTGTTATGAATTGACAGGCTTCTAGAGGTATTTTACACAAGGTTAATCGTAACAGCATGATAAAAAACACAAACTTCATCAGGTGCATAATTTAAAAGTGCATTTCTTGCAAATGATAACTCGAATCAGCCTAGATTTATATGTGAAGCTCATTATTCGAGGTATGCTAATTCAGTGATTTCAAACAGCCATTTGTTATTTTGCACCTTTAGTACACTTCACCTAACTCATAAAGTTCTTGCTGCCAGGCAGAATAGGTTCTCTTTCAGCCAATTAGCTTCTTGGACTGGCTGGCAGGCTACAGGAGTAAACGGGTTCTATTATTATCTCAGTCTATGAGCTCAGATGCTGTAAGAAGCAAATCTTCCTCTCTTACCTCAAGCATAATTGCCAAGAAGTCTGTGAACCAGAAATGTATTGTCCAATTTGTTCACTGTTGATTGAAGAGCAAAACAGCCACTGCAGGAAACAAAATCTAATTTTAGGTCTGGTCAAAAGAGGAAAATATTCAGATGCAGTCTTCATGACGGCAATTGCACTGTGAATATCCCTTCACTGAACTGTATGGCTGAAAGTTAGTAGTAAATGCTAGACAAAACTAAAGTGGAAAATAAAAGGTTTTCCAGAAAAATGTCAAATTAGTGGTGCTGCGCTGAAGAAAGAATGAAAGAACTTTAACGCATTGCTCTTAATAAACTCTAAAACAAAAATAAAAAGCAGTATTTTTAAGTGGGGAGCAAAGGAGATGAGCTGTTTCATCTCAAATTATTCAGTGGAAGAACTTACAAAATCTGTGCACTGTTGAAACAATTTGACAGGAAAAATATAATAATTTTAATTAGAGCATAAGGAATCAAAATGTAAAAGTCAACAGAAATAGTGCACCTTAGATTTATCATGAATGTGCTCAAATTACCTATTAATAATCAGAGTATCAGCAGAGCCAGGTAGATGTCAGCTAAAAGAGAAAACTAAATATAGAGCAATTAAATACTGATGCAGGGTGCAGTTGGTGCCCTAGTCTAGGCTGTCCTATATATCTGAGCAGTTACTCAGAATGTATTAAAATAAAGATATCAGGGACAACGGAACAACATGTTAAGTGGTAAAGTGGTTAAGGTCTTAAATTGTTTGATTGAAATTTATAAAACTTTAAATAAGTGCCAATTTTGCAAAACATGAGGGGGTGGGTGGCGGGGAAAGAGGGAGAATTTTCAACTTTGGCCCAAAACGATTGTGATATCGGTGGTGTGTCTACAGTGCCCACCTGAGGGTGGGAGGCCTGAACTATCTTCAGGTTCAGACCGCATTCGAAATGGCCGCTCCACTGCAGTTTGCCGGTTTCAGGCTGTAGAAAGCCGTCCGGCCTCCACACGGCATCCGCTAATGGGCAGAGCCTGTTGGGTGGTGTAGTATTGCAAAATTCGTGGAAACCCCTCAGTGTTTGGACTCATCGAAAAGGAAATTCGATTTGGGACTATCAAACAGAAAGTTTGGGATCCTAAAATGCTTATGGAAGAAATCTACGAGTTTTAACCAAGTTTGGGATTTTTAAAAGGTGAATGTTGGGTCTGCAAGAAAAGGGGTGGGGTCAATCTCTAAAAGGCCAGTTTGGACATTGGAGCTAATCAAATTGTCTGGGAACTGTTTACCCTCGATACCTGCCACTAGAAAACATTAGCATTTAAACAATCGACCACGGAAGAAACATTATCCACCCGACCCAGAGGACCCAAATGTCACATACATATTCCAACACCTTTTCAACAGGCATAGAAATATCTGGCTCAGGCCAGACTTCCGGAAGCAAAAAAAAGCAGTGCTATCACAATGGACAAGAGCTCATCAACTCAGAAAAGTTTATCAACGCCAGATTAAAACTTAATCAAGTTTCAGTTAGCTGGGCAGCAAAACTTAAACAAAAGAAACATTAGATTTGGTGCGAAGATTAAACAGGCTCTCTGAGTATAATTAAGGGCCTATCGTACCAAGAGCGCTATCTCTATTCTGACCATCACAGAAAGAACTTTTCTGACCAAGCACTTCGGAACAACAAGATTGAGAACACATGGCAAGAAAACGCAGGAAGAAACATCGTGACATCATAGAAAAGAACTCACCCCAACTGGCTTCAATACGCAGCAGAGGTCTTCTGCCATGTCCGGGGTGTGGCAAGGCAAACCGGCTATAACCAAAGACCCCCGAAACAGCGAAACATCCCCAACTGTCAAAGGAAGGATTGGTGAGTATTGTGTTCCTAACACAGATCAGGCTGCACACGGGAAGGTTAAAGTAATAGTGACCTCAGTCTTTAATAAGACACTCCAGAGTGAGGAACAGGCCTTAGGGGCCGGCTTATATACAATGCTCCCAAGGGATGCTGGGATCACTTGGGTCTTCAGGGGATGAGCTCTCTGGTGACGGAACATGGGAGTGCATGCTTTACAGATACACAACATCACTCCCACCCGCAAAGTCAAAGTGAAAACTATTTACAAGGTGAGGCGGTCAGGAGCCTTTCTTTTTCTGGTGGGCCGCCTCGGTACAAATGTCTGTTCTGGTGTGTTGACTGTGCCCTCGCTGGGCTGGCGTGTTGTTGGCCCTGCAGGGCTGCTGGGTGAGCCTGGCCTTGCTGGGCTGTTGGGCGTGATGGGTTCGATTTCCTGGTCCGGCTTGGTGTCGTTGATCCTTTGGGTATGTGTTGTGGGTTCGAAAAAGGTGGTGTCTGCTGTGGGTTGTTCAGGGCAGTCTGTGAACCGCAGCCTTGTTTGGTCCAGGTGCTTTAATTGTCCATTGTCTAGTTTGACTACAAACACCCTATTCCCTTCTTTAGCTATCACCATGCCCGCGATCCACTTGGGACCATGTCCATAGTTTAGCACATACACAGGGTCATTCAGATCAATTTCCCGTGACATAGTGGCGCCACCATTGTTTACATTTTGTTGCTGCCACCTGCTCTCTACCTGATCATGCAGGTTGGGGTGAACCAGCGAGAGTCTGGTTTTAAGTGTCCTTTTCATGAGTAGCTCAGCCAGGGGCACCCCTGTGAGCGAGTGGGGTCTCGTGCGGTAGCTGAGCAGTACTCGGGACAGGCGGGTTTGGAGTGAGCCTTTTGTGACTCATTTAAGGCTCTGTTTGATGATTTGTGCTGCCCGCTCTGCTTGCCCATTGGAAGCTGGTTTAAACGGGGCCGAGGTGACATGTTTGATCCCATTGCGGGTCATGAATTGTTTAAATTCGGCACTGGTGAAACATGGCCCGTTGTCACTGACCAGGATGTCAGGCAGGCCGTGGGTGGCAAACATGGCCCTCAGGCTTTCAATGGTGGTGGTGGCGGTGCTTCCCGACATTATTTCACATTCAATCCATTTTGAAAAAGCATCCACCACCACCAGGAACATTTTACCGAGAAACGGGCCCGCATAGTCGACATGGATCCTCGACCATGGTCTGGAGGGCCAGGACCACAAACTTAGTGGTGCCTCTCTGGGCACATGCTCAACTGAGCACATACGCTGCATTGCCGTACACAGGACTCTAAGTCAGAGTCGATACCGGGCCACCACACGTGGGATCTGGCTATCGCTTCCATTATTACTATACCAGGTGTGTGCTGTGGAGATCCGAGATGAACGTCTCCCTGCCCTTTTTGGGTAGCGCTACGTGGTTACCCCACAACAGGCAGTCTGCCTGAATGGACAGCTCGTCCTTTCACTGCTGGAACGGCTTGATTGGCTCTTGCATTTCAACGGGGATGCAGGCCCAGCTCCCATGCAGTACACAGTTTTTTACTACGGACAGCAGAGGATCTTGGCTGGTCCAAGTCCTAATATGGTGGGCCGTGACAGGTGATTTATCATTTTCAAACGCTTCCATGACCATCAACAAGTCTGCGGGCTGCGCTACCATCAATAAGTTTGCAGGCTGCACCATTTTCACCCCTGTGGTGGGCAATGGTAGCCGACTGAGAGTATCCGCACAGTTTTCGGTGGTGGATGGTATAGTTATACGCTGATAGCACGAGTGCCCACCTTTGTATGCGGGCTGAGGCATTAGTATTTATCACCTTGTTTTCAGCGAACAGGGATGTGAGGGGCTTGTGATCAGTTTCCAGCTCAAATTTGAGGCCAAACAGGTACTGATGCATTTTCTTTACCCTGAATACACACACTAATGCCTCTTTCTCAATCATGCTGTCGGCCCTCTTGGCTTAGACAAGCTCCTGGAGGCATAGGTGACAGGTTGCAACTTCCCCGCAACGTTAGCTTGTTGTAATACACACCCGACTCCGTACGACATCACGTCACATGCAAGCACAAGTCTTTTACATGGGTTACATAGAAAATAGGTGCAGGAGTAGGCCATTCGGCCCTTCTAGCCTGCACCGCCATTCAATGAGTTCATGGCTGAACATTCAACTTCAGTACCCCATTCCTGCTTTCTCGCCATACCCCTTGATCCCCCTAGTAGTAAGGACCTCATCTAACTCCTTTTTGAATATATTTAGTGAATTGGCCTCAACAACTTTCTGTGGTAGAGAATTCCACAGGTTCACCACTCTCTGGGTGAAGAAGTTCCTCCGCATCTCGGTCCTAAATGGCTTACCCCTTATCCTTAGACTGTGACCTCTGGTTCTGGACTTCCCCAACATTGGGAACATTCTTCCTGCATCTAACCTGTCTAACCCCGTCAGAATTTTAAATGTTTCTATGAGGTCCCCTCTCATTCTTCTGAACTCCAGTGAATACAAGCCCAGTTGATCCAGTCTTTCTTGATAGGTCAGTCCCGCCATCCCGGGAATCAGTCTGGTGAACCTTCGCTGCACTCCCTCAATAGCAAGAATGTCCTTCCTCAGGTTAGGAGACCAAAACTGCACACAATACTCCAGGTGTGGCCTCACCAATGCCCTGTACAACTGTAGCAACACCTCCCTGCCCCTGTACTCAAATCCCCTTGCTATGAAGGCCAACATGCCATTTGCTTTCTTAACCGCCTGCTGCACCTGCATGCCAACCTTCAATGACTGATATACCACGACACCCAGGTCTCTTTGCACCTCCCCTTTTCCTAATCTGTCACCATTCAGATAATAGTCTGTCTCTCTGTTTTTACCACCAAAGTAGATAACCTCATATTTATCCACATTATACTTCATCTGCCATGCATTTGCCCACTCACCTAACCTATCCAAGTCGCTCTGCAGCCTCACAGCATCCTCCTCGCAGCTCACACTGCCACCCAACTTAGTGTCATCCGCAAATTTGGAGATACTACATTTAATCCCCTCATCTAAATCATTAATGTACAGTGTAAACAGCTGGGGCCCCAGACCAGAACCTTGCGGTACCCCACTAGTCACTGCCTGCCATTCTGAAATGTCCCCATTTACTCCTACTCTTTGCTTCCTGTCTGACAACCAGTTCTCAATCCATGTCAGCACACTACCCCCAATCCCATGTGCTCTAACTTTGCACATCAATCTCTTGTGTGGGACCTTGTCGAACGCCTTCTGAAAGTCCAAATATACCACATCAACTGGTTCTCCCTTGTCCACTCTACTGGAAACATCCTCAAAAAATTCCAGAAGATTTGTCAAGCATTATTTCCCTTTCACAAATCCATGCTGACTTGGACCTATCATGTCACCTCTTTCCAAATGCACTGCTATGACATCCTTAATAATTGATTCCATCATTTTACCCACTACCGATGTCAGGCTGACCGGTCTATAATTTCCTGTTTTCTCTCTCCCTCCTTTTTTAAAAAGTGGGGTTACATTGGCTACCCTCCACTCTATAGGAACTGATCCAGAGTCAATGGAATGTTGGAAAATGACTGTCAATGCATCCACTATTTCCAAGGCCACCTCCTTAAGTACTCTGGGATGCAGTCCATCAGGCCCTGGGGATTGATCGGCCTTCAATCCCATCAATTTTCCCAACACAATTTCCCAGCTAATAAGGATTTCCCTCAGTTCCTCCTCCTTACTAGACCCCCCGACCCCTTTTATAACCGGAAGGTTGTTTGTGTCCTCCTTCGTGAATACCGAACCAAAGTACTTGTTCAATTGGTCCACCATTTCTTTGTTCCCCGTTATGACTTCCCCTGATTCTGACTGCAGGGGACCTACGTTTGTCTTTACTAACCTTTTTCTCTTTACATATCTATAGAAAGTTTTGCAATCCGTCTTAATGTTCCCTGCAAGCTTCTTCTCATACTCCATTTTCCCTGCCCTAATCAAACCCTTTGTCCTCCTCTGCTGAGTTCTAAATTTCTCCCAGTCCCCAGGTTCGCTGCTATACAATACAAGCAGCTTGTTGGAGCATAAAATGTTTCTGGTTTTCTCAAAAGCAATTACTTGGTTTTTTTCCCCATACCCAGTTCTCACCTTTACGCAATAACACATGTAGGGGCTCTAAGAGGGTGCTTAACCCCGGTAGGAAGTTACCAAAATAGTTGAGTAGTCCCAGGAACGACCGCAGCTCCATGATGCTCTGTGGCCTGGGCGTGTTCCTGATAGCCTCTGTCTTGGCGTCTGTGGGCCGAATGCCATCTGCCGCAATCTTTCTCCCCAAAAACTCCACTTCTGTTACCATGAAGGCGCATTTCGACCTCTTCAGTCACAGCCCTACACAATCCAGTCGCTGGAGGACTTCCTCCAGGTTTTGTAGGTGCTCGATGGTGTCCCGACCCGTGACCAATATGTCGTCTTGAAAGACCACCGTGTGTGGTACCGATTTGAGTAGGCTCTCTATGTTTCTCTGGAAGATCGCTGCAGCCGACCGAATTCCAAACGGGCATCTGTTGTAGATGAACAGTCCCTTGTGCGTGTTGATGCAGGTGAGGCCCTTCGAAGACTCCTCCAGATCCTGCGTCATGTAGGCCGAAGTCAGGTTGAGCTTGGTGAACGTCTTGTCTCCTGCCAGCGTCACAAATAGATTGTCTGCCTTAGGTAGTGGGTATTGGTCCTGTAGCGAGAAATTATTAATAGTTACTTTATAATCGCCGCAAATCCTGACCGTGCCATCACTTTTGAGTACTGGAACTATCGGGCTGGCCCACTCACTGAATTCTACTGGCGAGATGATGCCCTCGCGTTGCAGCCTGTCCAGCTCGATTTCCACTCTCTCCCTCATCATGTGAGGTACCGCTCGCGCCTTGTGGTGAATGGGTCGTGCCTCTGGGACCAAATGGAGCCGCACCTTCGCCCCGGAAAAGTTTCCAATGCCTGGCTCAAAAAGGGAAGGAAATTTGTTAAGAACCTAGGTACATGAGGCCTCATCGACATGTGATAGCGCTTGGATGTCATCCCAATTCCAGCAGATTTTGCCCAGCCAGCTCCTTCCAAGCAGTGTGAGGCCATCGCCCGGTACAATCCAGGGTGGCAGTTCGTGCACCGTGCCCTCGTCGGTGACCTTGACCATGGTGCTGCCCAGGGCAATGATAAGCTTTTTGGTGTACGTTCTCAGTTTCGTGTGGATGGGACTCAGGGCTGGTTTGAATGCCTTGTTGCACCACAGTCTCTCAAACATCTTTTTACTCTTGATGGATTGGCTAGCGCCTGTGTCCAGTTCCATGGCTATGGGTAAGCCATTCAATTTTCCGTTTAGCATTGTAGGTGGACATTTCGTCGAAAATGTGTGCACCCCGTGTACTTCAGCATCTGCCTCCACTCTCTGAGGCTCGAAATTGCTTTGATCCACCATGGACCGAGCTTCTTCTGCCACGTGGTGGTTTGCAGATTTTGCCGTGTTTGCAGCTCGTTTGCAAGCTCGTTGGAGGTGCCCCATTGTTCCACAGCTCTTGCAAACATACCCTTTGAAGCGGCATGAATAGGCTGAATGGAAGCCTCCACAACACCAACAAGGTGTGAATTGCCTTGCATTTATCCTTTGTTGGGGACTCTGAGTCATCTGGGTCACCTGAGGCTTGCTGGCAGTGGCAGACTCGTGGGTTCTGCCCTGTAAATTTCTGCTCGCAAACACAGTTCCAGTTAATTTATGAACATTGCTAGCACTTGTGTGCTAAGAGATTTGTTTGGTGTTATGTTATCACTGGTGGACATAAACGCCTGTGCTATCGCAATGGCCTTACTGAGGGTCGGTGTCTCAAAAGTTTTTGTAGGATGGTCTCGTGGCCAATGCCCAGTACAAAAACGTCTCTGAGCATTTGCTCCAGATCGCCATCAAACTCACATTGTCCTGCAAATCGCCTTAGCTCGGCGACGTAGCTCGCCACTTCCTGACCTTCAGATCGCTGGCACGTGTAGAACTGATACCTCGCCATCAGCACGCTCTCCCTCGGGTTAAGATGTTCCCGAACCAGTGTACACAGCTCCTTATACGACTTATCGGTGGGTTTCACCGGAGTCAGAAGATTATTCATGAGGCTGTAGGTCGGTGCCCCGCAGACTGTGAGGAGGACCGCTCTCCTTTTTGCAGCGCTTCCTTCTCCGTCCAGCTCGTTGGCTACAAAGTACTGGTCTAGCCGTTCGACATAGGCGTCCCAATCCTCACCCTCCGAGAACTTCTCCAGGATGCCCACAGTTTGTTGCATCTTTGCATTGGATTCGTATTCTCGTTGCCTAACACAGATGAGCCTGCACACAGGGAGGTTAAAGTAACAGTGACCTCAGTCTTTAATAAGACACTCCAGAGTGAGGAACAGGCCTTAAGGGCCGGCTTATATACGGTGCTCCCAAGGGATGCTGGGATCCCTTGGGACTTCAGGGAATGAGCTCCCTGGTGGCGGAACATGGGAGTGCATGCTTTACAGATACACAACAGTGAGCATTATGCCTGTTGCCCTAGAGTCTATCTTAGCTAGAGAGTAAGTGGGAGGTGGAGGTTTTTCTCTTGTGTTTATTACTTGTAACAAAGTATTCCCCTTGTTTAGAAGCTTTTGTAAGATTTTACAGTTTTACTGAAATGTATTTGTGTTATTTGTTTTCTTGAATAAAATCCACACCTTCTTTGTACAAAATAGTTGCCTGCTGTACTTTATCACACCCTGCTTAATAAATGCAGGCTCGAGAACCAGGGAGTGGGAGCGACTCGCAACCACTCTGGGTCAGGGAAGGTAAAGTGACCCCGCACACCACCCCCTACAGGGGAAACAGGATCCAGGTTGGGTGGATGAAGAATGTCCTGGAAGACTTTTGTAGGACATAAAAATTATTAAAAAAAACAAAAGCCAGTGGTCCCTAAGGAAGACCGGTTGGCCGTTCGATTTCCCGATAACTGGGACTACCATGCACGCCACAGGCTCAACCCATTTGTATGTTAACATTAGCAGACAAGTAGCAGAATGGACAGCTAGCTGGCTTCAAGACGGAAAGCAGAGAGTAGGGGTAAAGGGTAGCTACTCACAGTGGCAGTGGTGTTCCACAAGGATCAGTGCTGGGACCACTGTTGTTCACAATTTATACTAACGATTTGGACTTTGGAATCAAAACACAATTTCTAAATTTGCGGATGGCACCAAATTGGGGGGACAGTCAATACTGAGGAGAACTGAGGAGAACAAATTACAGGAGGACATTAATAAATTTCAGAATGGGCATAATTGGCAAATTAATTTCAACACAGATAAATGTGAGGTATTACATTTTGGTAGGAAGAATAGGGAGGTCACTTATTACTTGGAGGGTGCGAGTCTAGGTGGGGTAGAGGAACAAAAGGATTTCGGAGTACAAACACACAAATCACTAAAACTTGCGACACAGGTTTGCAAGGCCATAAAAAAGCAAACCAAGCACTAGGGTTTATTTCTGGAGGTATAGAATTGAAAAGTAGGGAAGTTATGCTGAACCTGTCTCGATCCTTGGTTAGACCACATTTAGAGTGCTGCGTACAGTTCTAGTCGCCATATTCTAAAAAGGATATAGAGGCACTGGAGAGGGTGCAGAGAAGATTTACAAGGATGATACAGAAATGCGAGGGTATACATATTAGGAAAGGATGAATAGTCTGGGTCTTTTTCTCTTGAAAAAAGAAGGCTGAGGGGTGACCTAATAGAGGTCTTTAAAATTATGAAAGGTTTTGATAGAGTGGATAAAGAGAGAATGTTTCCACTTGTTGGGAAGAGCATAACTCAAGGCCACGAATATAAGTTAATCACCAAGAAATCCAATAGGGAATTCAGAAGAAATTTCTTTACCCAAAGAGTGGTGAGAATGTGGAACTTGTTACCACAGGGAGTGGTTGAAGTGAATGGTGTAGATGCATTTAAGGGGAGGCTAGACAAGCATTTGAGGGAGAAGGGAATAGAGGGTGACGCTGATAGATGCAGATGAGGAAAGACTGGAGGAGGCTCGAGTGGAGCACAAACACCAGCATGGACGGGTTGGGCTGAATGGCCTGTTTCTATGTTGTGTATCCTATGCAATGCTTTATAATTACACAATATAGCAACTGATTTGCGAATTTAACCAGCCTCCTGCCTGTTTTGTTTGGAGTGCTGTGCCTGCCTGAAATGTCATCAGGTGGACAAATGGGTGCCCAGGGTGCCAATCAGATTTTCCTCTGTTGGTCAATAGTTTTTCAAAAGAGAAGTGGGCAGCCAACAGTTGAAAATCTGTTTTTATGACTGAACTTCAGAAAATTCTTCTTATATATTTCAGCAAAATCAGACTGAAATGCTTGAAAATAATTACACATTTGTGATCAGTATTGGAGACTTTTACAGCTATGCCTCCTAATCAAACATTTAGTTATCTTTAATTATAAACAGAAAATGCTAGAAATACTCAGCAGGTCAAGCAGCATCTGTGGAGAGAGGAATAGAGTTAACGTTTCAGCTCGATGACCTTTCAGTCAGAACTGGAAAAGGTTAGCGATGTAACAGGTTTTAAGCAAGCTCAGAGGTAGGGACAGCAGGAAGGGGATAAACAAAAGGGAAGGCCTGTGATAAGGTGGAAGGCAGGAGTGACCTAAATGATAAAATCGATGATAGTGCAAGGCAAAAGGGGGTGGTAATGGGACAATTACAGAAACAAACGGTGGATTTAGAGGAACTATAAATGATAACAGCAAAACCATTACCAGCACTTGCTGTCTGGAAAAATGGGAGCTGTGGTTGTGATCTGAAATTGTTGAACTTGATGTTGAGTCCAGAAGGCCTAATCGAAAGATGAGGTTCTGTTCCTTGAGCCACTGTTGAGCTTTGTCAGAACAACAGGGCAGATGTTTCATCTCCTGTGTTTGCATGGGAAGATGCCATGGGAAGGGAAAGGGGTATAGAGGGTGATGGAAAACTGGACCAGGATATTGCTGAGAGAACAGTGCCTTTGGAATGCTGAAAGGGGAGGGGAGGGGAAGATGTGTTTGGCAATGGCATCGTGCTGGAGGTGGTGGAAATGGCGGAGGGTGATCCTTTGAATATGGAGGCTGGTGGGATGGAACGCAGCTGATGCAACACCTGCCCTTTCACCGCCTCCCTTCCCACTGTCCAGGGCAGAAAACACTCCTTCCAGTTGAAACAGCGATTTACTTGTCCTTCTTGCAATTTATTATACTGTATTTGCTGCTCACGATGCAATCTCCTCTACATCAGGGAGACCAAACGCAGATTGGGTGATCGCTTTGCTGAATATCTCCGTTCAGTCCGTAACCATGACCGCAGATTTCCGGTCACCTGTCACTGTAATTCTCCGCCCCACTTCCACTCTAACCTCTCTGTCCTCGGCCTGTTCAACTGAAGCTTACAGAAGCTTGAGGAATAGCACCTCATCTTTTGATTAGGTACTTTACAACCTTCTGGAATCAACATTGAGTTGATTAAAGTTCATCGACCTGAAACGTTAACACTGTTTCTCTCTCCACAGATGCTGCCTGACCTGCTGAGTATTTGCAGCATTTTCTGTTTATATTTCAGATTTCCAGCACCTACAGTATTTTGTCTTTTGTATTTTGTAATCATTACTTAGGATTAAAATATAAATGGCCTTATCTGACTTTAAGATGAGAAAAGTTTTGAGTGAAAACACTGTAAGAATGTTTTTAGATGATATTAGTATTTATTTACACAAAGTCAAGCTAAAAATCTGGCCCTTGAACTAATTTAACCAATTGCCAGCACTCGCTCTCTCACCCTGACCTCCTTTATCCTTTTGCCAGCCCTCTCTCCATCTCCGTAACCTCCTTTATCCAATTGCCAACACTCATTCCTTCATGCTGGCCTTCTCTATCCAATTGCCAGCACTGTTTTCTCCTCTTTGCTCTCCTTTATCTAATTACTACCACCTTCTGCCCATTTGTAAATCTGGTAGTATAAAATTATGCTACTGGAATTATGACAGAGCAATCATTCTGGAGCTGCTTTGTCTGCGTCCATGACTCTATCCCAAATCCCACGGAGGGGGTCGTTTACACATTAGGAGCAGGTGGCTGTGCCAGTAGCGATGTTGCAGTGGTATCCACCCCGGGATCCAGCGAGATGTCAGAGCAGATTCTTCCATTGGGTACTTGAAAGGAAAATCTGCCTGAAGATATCTGCTGCACATACTTTTACTGTTGCTGTTTTAGGATGGTAACTCTCTGTTATGTATTAATGCTTGGGGGTCACCAGACACCAGAGGGCGCCGCAGTCGGAGGTCATCGGGCTGTACACATGTGGCATGTGTGCTTGGTCACCTGTATATAAGCTGGGTGTCTTTGTCACGCAGGCACTCTAGGGCTGGAATAAAGATGGATCAGGTTGCACCTGAGTGAGCTTACAGTAACCAGACTCTTGAGTCATTACACCCTCAGATTCAGATGCATAGTCCTGTATAGCACCTGCACCTGCTTCCTGAAGTCTTGGTACAACTGATCGGAACAGACACGTACCTGGCAGGATTTCTGGGGGAGCCCTGGGATTGCCAGAGTCAGACTGGAGGGGCAAGGGACAGATGTAAGAAGTGTTTGCCCCCAGCCCCCACTTCATCAGAAATTGCCATGTAATCAAGGAAGCGGCAGAAACCAGGCAGAGATGGGCTATGCCTCAATTATGCTTGATCCACTCTTGGAATATCTGACCTGGACCACAAATCTTAGACTTATTTTTTATAGGAGCATAAAAGGGGAGAAATCTGACCCTGTTTCACCAATTTTGGGGGGGGCAGAAGACAGGGAAAATATGATCAATTTCACATGGCTATGTCTTGTGCCCCCCAAAATGCCTGAAATATGTCTGATCCCATATTGGGTTGAGCGATATTCATGCGTCTCTGGCAGCTGCTTAAAAAAGGTCTAGGTCCTTGCATATGTTAATGAGGGCTTAGCTCCCATTTCAGGGCTCCTACCCTAAGTTGCTCAGGTTTTCCTGCATTCATTACAGACTAATCAACAGCTCCCAATGAAAAGGATTTTTAAAAAAATACATGCTTACCTTCACTCTTTGCTCCTCCCAGCTCAACGGCACTACTGCGTTCCACTGCCGACCCACATTTTCCCCCTTCTGTTCTGTTCCCCACCCTCACAGGACTTATCTGAAGGCCACTGCCGCTGAGTCAGCTGGCCCAAATTTGAGGCCAGTACGCTGGCGAGCTGCCTTTGGAGGTGCGACTGGCTTGCCGGAAAGTGTAATTATGCTGGTGAGGCCCATGGCCCAATTTCGGATGAGCCTTGGGATGTCTGGTGTGCCAAGTATTTCAGGCCCGAAAATGGTATTACGAATAGCCAGCAAAGGTAACAGCTATGTTTCTGGTTCATTTGAGGATTATACAAAGATCAATCAGTCAACCAGGTTAAAGTACAATACCATGGTCACAGCAACCTTGGTCAAGGGGTCACATGTGGTTTTATAGAGCTAAACACTGGCAACTATAACTCAGCAATAATACTACACCACTGTTAGATTTCTATGGATCCTGCATGCTGTTACCTACATGTGTATCCATACATAATGAACATCTAAATAGGAAAATACTTAATTCCATCAATATTTAAATGATAATCTTGTATATTATTAAACAACATTAGAAAATGTGCTGGGTTCTCAAGTAATTCCTTCTTCAGTCACTTTTCAATATTTCAAATGTTTGTGGTAGATGAAAGGCTTCAGGATTGATCTGTGGACAACAATAGCCAAGACCCGAAAACATATTTCTAAGAAACCTTCCAGGCACAGATATACTTGGAGAGTTATTTAATCTAGCTTTAGAATGTTGATAATGCACTTCTGATGGCTTGACAAGTTACATCAATATGTTTCTGAGAAGGTCTGCCAAATATTTCTGGCATGCTGTGCATTGCATAACACTGCTATCAGTGTGTCGGCATGGTGTAGGTTCCAGAAGAGTGTTTTTCATTCTTGACAGTATTCTCCCTTCCTTTCTTCTCCTGAAGCCTTATTAAACGTGGTTCCAAAGGCACCTCTGCTACCTTGCCCATGCATAAACCATATCAGTAAACAGAAAATTTTATAAGGTCGCACACAACTGGCAGGCTCTTATGCACAACCAGTGCATATCAATTTATTGATGGCTACATGACAGGGGCCGCTGGTGATATGGGACTTTGCAACATTCACCATTAAGTGCGAATTGCTCAATCATGGTGGGATTTTAAAACTGATCATGATCCTGTTCCCACCATCCGTGTCTGCCCTCCTTACACAGCAGCCCTCTAGTAGCCTTGCTGGAGACACTGAGGCCTCATTGAGGAAAAACACCAAGCGTAGGAGGGGGATGAAGGGAAGGAGGGGGGAATGTCTGGAGAAGACCCATTAAGAGTTGGGAAAACCTTGAACACATGCCCTAAGATGTATAAAGTACTCCTGTAAACAGTTCTTGGTTAGAAACGAAGTTGTTATAATGTTTCTTGTAGCAGAACACTGTTTTGTTTGCTTTTGTAGCTTTATAGAATCATTTGATCCTATTGGGGGGCCATTGTTTGTAAATTTTTCACATAAATATTTCACTTTGATCGTTTGCCATTGCTGTCCTGTGTTTCATTGCAAAGTTCAGTGTAGATGTGCCTTTATTGTGGCACAATGCTTGGCCAGTATTAGATGCATCCCTCATTTACCTCCATTCAAGCAAACCAGTCCATTATGAGGTGCTGACGTGCAGCTGCATATGTCCCATACTGCTGCCTCGAGGGAGTCGGAGCCAAAGAAGGCCATCACCAAAGTAACCTTCACTGCGATGGTCAGCGCAGTCCTGTTGGCACTGGAAGGTTGCAGGTCTGCCTGTAGGAGATGACATATCTCTGTCACCACTTCCTTTTGGAAGTGCAGCCTTCTCACACAGTGTTCCTCAGATAGTTGGAGGAATGAGCGTTGGTGCCTGTATACCTGTGGGGGGTAAGGCCTCCTCCTCAGATGTCTTTCCCTCTCCTGATCCATTGCCCAACATGGCAATCAGCCCTTCTTCCAGCTTGATACTGCCTGGCAATAGAACGCAGAATGAGACGCGGGCAAACTAATATTGGCCCCATTAAATTCTCTCACGGACCCTGTAAGGACACTGTGATGCCAGATAAATGTGCCCTTTGCAAGTCTCAGCTCCACACAGTGTTATGGGCGCATCCGTTGCAATTACTGTGAAGTGCGATATCGGATTCTCATCTCCCCATTTCACAACACCGCCAATCACACCTGATGCACCCTGCGAAAGCCTGCTTTTCTGATGTTTCCTGGGGCGGGCATTGAATGAGACGTAAGGCCCGAATTTTGCACCGGGGCGCTAGCGCAGCATTGCACAAGGATTGATGTCAGGATCTCAGTGGAACATGAGGGCGGGACGATAAGTTTTTGCACCGCCGCAAACCATTAGTCGAAAATGCCGGTCGGGCAGTAAAAGCTGTACGCCTGGCATTACGCCTGGAAAAGCCATTTACCGCCATTCCAGGGTGCTAACTGAGGCACAATTGATCCGAAAATCCAGCCCAATGTACTGCAACATGGCTTTGTGCCTGCGATTCCCTGCGTTGCCCATGGAAAATTCTAAGAAAGAGAGGACTCGGGATTTCCACAAGCCTTTCGGTGCATTCCTATTGTATGTTGGGTGGGAGTGTGGCAGAAGGTCCGAGAATAAGGTTGAGACCCAGGTACAGTGAGCCTCAGTGCTTTTAAGTTTCTGTGGGGTCCTTTTTGGGGAAGTACTTGTGTCAGAGGGGCGTGTCTGCGATGGCAAGGAGACTCCTAGGCTGAGTTTCCTCGCCCCCTGGCCTGGGAGCCTCTGAAAGAGAGAAGGTGTATTGGCCTTGCACGTGGCAGAAGTGGGGCTCACCATGGAGTCCGGGCCTGGGTCTTGGCCTGGACTGATAGGAACAAAGGAACAGAAGTAGACCATTCAGCCCCTCAAGCTTGTTCTGCCATTCAATGAGATCAGGGCTGACCTCCCAAGGACTTGGGCTACCACAATTCAAAAATTGGCCTCCTTTACATAGGCTCTCACCACAATGTTTCTGACGCTGGGGCTGCTGTGGTAGTGAGCCTCTGCTGCATTTACTCCCTCCTGCTATGGTCAGAATCTACCATATGCCCTAGTGGCATAGGTACCTGTTAGGAATATTTAAATGGGGTAACTCCTCTTGTCACTGCATACTTTGGCAGAGATTCCCAATAGTCAGGTCCTGGTACTTATGTCAGAATTGACAGCCTCTGGAAATTTGGAGCCGAGATGTCTGTTCTGAAGAAATCTAACAATACTGTTGTGTATGACAAACATAAGTAGAAATATAAGACAATCCGTCCTGATAAACATTAAATATCCTGTTTGCTGAACAATGGTAGCTAGCAAGGGGAGGTTAAATAGTCCAGTGCCAGGGCAAATGAATGGGAACACTTTTCCACAAGCAAGATATAATGAGCTGTTGCACGTGGTAACCTGCGTGGGCAGCAACGTTTCTTAAAGAAGGTTCACACAGACCATTTTGCAATCAACTTAAAAGGATGATGTCTGTTCAATATATAATAAACAGTATAGCCTTAAACAAAAGTAAAATACTGCGGATGCTTGAAATCTGAAATAAAAACAGAAAAAGCTGGAAATACTCAGCTGGTCAGGCAGCATCTGTGGGGAGAGAAACAGAGTTAATTTTTCGGGTCAATGACCCTTCGTCAGAACTGGAACAAGTTAGAGATGTAACAGGTTTTTAAACACGTGGGGGGACAGGGAAAGGGGGGCGGGAGGAAATAACAAAAGGGAGGGTTAGTGATAGGGTGGAAAGCAGAAGAGATTAAGAGACAAAAGGGATGATGGTGCAAGGCAAAAGGAGATGGTAATGGGACAAGTTAAGAAAAAAAATAAAGCTGTGCAGAATTGTTTAATTGTCCAGAGCAAGCCTGTGCCTCAAAGTAGCCTGCATCAAAAGTATCATATCTTACAAGCACGAGGAAAGCCATACATGGCCCATGGAAACATAGAAAATAGGTTCAGGAGTAGGCCATTCGGCCCTTCGAGTCTGCACCGCCACTCAATGAGTTCATGGCTGAACATGCAACTTCAGTACCCCATTCCTGCTTTCTCACCATACGCCTTGACCCCCCAAGTAGTAAGGACTACATCTAACTTCTTTTTGAATATATCGAGTGAATTGGCCTCAACAACTTTCTGTGGTAGAGAATTCCACAGGTTCACCACTCTCTGGGTGAAGAAGTTTCTCCTCAACTCAGTCCTAAATGGCTTACCCCTTATCCTTAGACTGTGACCCCTGGTTCTGGACTTCCCCAACATTGGGAACATTCTTCCTGCATCTAACCTGTCTAAACCCGTCAGAATTTTAAAAGTTTCGATGCGATCCCCTCTTATTCTTCTGAACTCCAGTGAATACAAGCCCAGTTGATCCAGTCTTTCTTGATATGTCAGTCCCGCCATCCCGGGAATCAGTCTGGTGAACCTTCGCTGCACTCCCTCAATAGCAAGAATGTCCTTCCTCAAGTTAGGAGACCAAAACTGTACACAATACTCCAGGTATGGCCTCACCAAGGCCCTGTACAACTGTAGTAACACCTCCCTGCCCCTGTACTCAAATCCCCTCGCTATGAAGGCTAACATGCCATTTGCTTTCTTAACCGCCTGCTGTACCTACAATGACTGATGTACCATGACACCCAGGTCTCATTGCACCTCCCCTTTTCCTAATCTGTCACCATTCAGATAATAGTCTGTCTCTGTTTTTACAACCAAAGTGGATAACCTCACATTTATCCACATTATACTTCATCAGCCATGCATTTGCCCATTCATCTAACCTATCCAAGTCACTCTGCAGCCTCATAGCATCCTCCTCGCAGCTCACATTGCCACCCAACTTAGTGTCATCTGCAAATTTGGAGCTACTACATTTAATCCCCTCGTCTAAATCATTATTGTACAATGTAAACAGCTGGGGCCCCAGCACAGAACCTTGTGGTACCCCACTAGTCACTGCTTGCCATTCTGAAAAGTACCCATTTACTCCTACTCTTTGCTTCTTGTCTGACAACCAGTTCTCAGTCCACGTCAGCACACTACCCCCAATCCCATGTGCTTTAACTTTGCACATTAATCTCTTGTGTGGGACCTTGTTGAAAGCCTTCTGAAATTCCAAATACACCACATCAACTGGTTCTCCCTTGTCTACTGGAAACATCGTCAAAAAATTCCAGAAGATTTGTCAAGCATGATTTTCCTTTCACAAATCCATGCTGACTTGGACCTATCATGTCACCTCTTTCCAAATGCGCTGCTATGACATCCTTAATAATTGATTCCATCATTTTACCCACTACCGATGTCAGGTTGACCGGTCAATAATTCCCTGTTTTCTCTCTCACTCCTTTTTTAAAAAGTGGGGTTACATTGGCTACCCTCCACTCCATAGGAACTGATCCAGAATCTATGGAATGTTGGAAAATGACTGTCAATGCATCCGCTATTTCCAAGGCCACCTCCTTAAGTACTCTGGGATGCAGACCATCAGTTCCTGGGGATTTATCGGCCTTCAATCCCATCAATTTCCCCAACGCAATTTCCCAACTAATAAGGATTCCCCTCAGTTCCTCCTCCTTACTAGACCCTCTGACCCCTTTTATATCCGGAAGGTTGTTTGTGTCCTCCTTAGTGAATACTGAACCAAAGTACTTGTTCAATTGGTCCGCCATTTCATTGGCCCCAAGTTTCCACATGCGGCAAAACAGGCGCCCCTCCGAGCTGGGCGCCCGTTTTTCGCGCCGAAAAGGGCGCCTGAAAAAAAAAGCGCTATTCTCGAGCGCTTTGCAGCTCGATGTCAGCTTGGCGCGGCGTCCAGGGGGCGGAGCCTACCACTCGCGCCGATTTTGTAAGTAGGAGGGGGCGGGTACCATTTAAATGAGTTTTTTTCGTGCCGGCAACCCTGCGCGTGCGTGTTGGAGCGTTCGCGCACGCGCAGTGTGAAGGAAACATTGGCACTCGGCCATTTTTGTAGTTCTTTGTAGCTGTTCAATTTTTAAAATTTTTTTAATAAAACCACATTGCCCTTCCATGATCAGCACTGAGGCTTCTTGCAGCAGTGAGAAGGCTGCAGGAAGCCGCAGAAGTTGAGGCAGTCGTTTCCCGACGGGCCCGACCGACGGCAGGGGGGGCCTACCCCCCTCCGCCGTCGGGAATGGCTGCCTCAACTTTTGAGGCTTCCTGCAGCCTTCTCACTGCCTCCCCCCCCCCCGGCTGCCGTCGGGAACGGCTGCCTCCTCCCTGCCGTCGGTTGGTCGGGCCCTCACTGCCTCCCCCCTCCCCTGCCGTCGGGAACGGCTGCCTTAACTTGTGAGGCTTCCTGCAGCCTTCTCCCTGCCTGAAGCACTTTCACACAGGTAGGAACATGGCTTATTTAATCTTTTCTTTGCTTATAAATTTTTATTCAGGTTGGAATTATTTGTCTAAGTATAACTAAGGATTTATTGTAGAGTGTAATGACTTCCCTTGCCCCCCACCCCCCAACCTCGTTCTGGACGCCTAATTTGTAACCTGCGCTTAATTTTTTAATGTGTAGACAAGGTTTTTTCAGGCCTACAAAAATCTTCACTTGCTCCATTCTAAGTTAGTTTGGAGTACGTTTTCACTGTGGAAACTTTCAAATCAGGCGTCAGTGGCTGGACACGCCCCCTTTTGAAAAAAAAATTCTGTTCCAAAGTGAAACTGTTCTACCTGACTAGAACTGGAGCAAACTAAATGTGGAGAATTGCGATTTCTAAGATACTCCGTTCTCCACCAGTTGCTCCTAAAAATCAGGAGCAAATCATGTGGAAACTTGGGGCCTTTGTTCCCAGTTATGACTTCCCCTGATTCTGACTGCAGGGGACCTACGTTTGTCTTTACTAACCTTTTTCTCTTTACATATCTATAGAAGCTTTTGCAGTCCATTTTAATGTTCCCTGCAAGCTTCCTCTCGTACTCTATTTTCCCTGCCCTAATCAAACCCTTTGTCCTCCTCTGCTGAGTTCTAAATTTCTCCCAGTCCCCGGGTTCGCTGATATTTCTGGCCAATTTGTATGCTACTTCCTTGGCTTTAATATTATCCCTGATTTCCCTTGATAGCCACGGTTGAGCCACCTTCCCTTTTTTATTTTTACGCCAGACAGGGATGTACAATTGTTGTCGTTCATCCATGCGGTCTCTAAATGTCTGCCATTGCCCATCCACAGTCAACCCCTTAAGTATCATTCGCCAATCTATCCTAGCCAATTCACGCCTCATACCTTCAAAGTTACCCTTCTTTAAGTTCTGGACCATGGTCTCTGAATTAACTGTTTCATTCTCCATCCTAATGTAGAATTTCACCATATTATGGTCACTCTTCCCCAAGGGGCCTCGCACAACGAGATTGCTAATTAATCCTCTCTCATTACACAACACCCAGTCTAAGATTGCCTCCCTCCTAGTTGGTTCCTCGACATATTGGTCTAGAAAACCATCCCTTATGCACTCCAGGAAATCCTCCTCCACCGTATTGTTTCCAGTTTGGTTAGCCCAATCTATATGCATATTAAAGTCACCCATGATAACTGCTGCACCTTTATTGCATGCACCCCTAATTTCCTGTTTGATGCCCTCCCCAACATCACTACTACTGTTTGGAGGTCTGTACACAACTCCCACTAGCGTTTTCTGCCCTTTGGTATTCTGTAGCTCCACCCATACCGATTCCACATCATCCAAGCTAATGTCCTTCCTTACAATTGCATTAATTTCCTCTTTAACCAGCAACGCCAAGCTGCCTCCTTTTCCTTTCTGCCTATCTTTCCTAAATGTTGAATTCCCTTGGATGTTGAGTTCCCAGCCTTGGTCACCCTGCAGCCATGTCTCCGTGATGTCAACCACATCGTATCCGTTAACTGCTATCTGCACAGTTAATTCGTCCACCTTATTCCGAATACTCCTCGTATTGAGGCACAGAGCCTTCAAGCTTGCCTTTTTAATACACTTTGACCCTTTAGAATTTTGCTGTAAAGTGGCCCTTTTTGTTTTTTGCCTTGGGTTTCTCTGCCCTCCACTTTTACTCATCTCCTTTCTGTCGTTTGCTTCTGACTCCATTTTGTTTCCCTCTGTCTCCCTGCATTGGTTCCCATCCCCCTGCCTTGAGGAAGAAGCACTGGGTGAGTCACAGTGCATAGGGAGGAGGTGCAAATAACATGAGCTGTCAAAGACTCAACTCCAGCTGCCCTGGAAGCCCTGCCTCTGCTGCAGTGCCTAGGGATTCAGACCTCAAATGGCAAGCTTATAGACAGAGTTGTTTGCATCCATGCAAAATACTGCAAGGTCTCGGGAAGAGCCCACTACTCAGATCTGTACATTCTTCGGTGAATGGTTGGCTGCAGTGCAATCTGCTCTGGAGTGCGTATCAATTCCTGTGGCATCTGCAGTGCAGCTCTCTGGGCATGCAACCAGGTCGAAGAAAATGAAGGATATAAAGGTGCAGGAGGCAGTACAGCATGTGGGTTTTATATCATACTTGAACCTCACAGAGGACCAGTGAGTAAGGCAGCTGTGTACCAATAGGGAAACAGTCACATACCTATGCCACCTGTTGCAACGACAATTAGAGCTCAAGACCATGGCAAACATTGCACTGCCTGTGGCAGTGAAAATCTCTGTGACTCAAAACTTTTATGCGTCTGGTTGCTTCCAAACTGCTTCTGGTGACATCAGCTGCATCAGTTATTTTACACATGGCCATCTGGCAGGTTACAGTTCATTTCCTTCCCCATGGAGGCTGACAAACACTGTGATTTGCCTGCGTTGCTAGATTCCGACAAGTGCAGGGGAAACATACACTGCACGCACATAGCCCTGCGTGATCCCCAGCAGGAACCAACTATTTCTCAACAGGAAGGGCTCCCATTCGCTCAATGTTCAACTTGTTTGAGAACACAGGAAGCAACTCATGCAGGTCAACGCCCGGTTTCCTGGCAGTAGTCATGATGCTTTTATACTGTACCAGTCCTCAAAAAACCCTCTGTTCCACCCAGACCATCGGGTGTCAGGCTGGCTGCTGGGGAACAAGGACTATCCCTTGACCAACTTGCTCATAACTCCTGTCAGGAACCAGGACACAGATATGGAGCACTGATATGATGAGATTTATGCAGCAACAAGGGTCCTGATTGAGAAAATAATTTGTGTCCTGAAACATCATCATCATAGGCGGTCCCTCATATCGAGGATGACTTGCATCCCAAAAAGGGATGAGTTCAGAGATATTTCAATGAAGGACCTAATATTCCAGGTCCTGAACTGCATGTTGAAGGGTGGAAGATGCCTGTGCATGGATTTTTTTAACATGTGGTGGCCGTTGCACACCAGCCACCACACAGGCTTGACAGAGCCAGGTCTTGGTCCAGTGGCAAGGATTAACCAAGACGACTAGAGACCAACTCTGCTGCACAGACCTAGTGCACACACATGTTGCAGTGTGGGCTGGCCCGTGCTGCCCCTGGGCCCTCGCCTCTTCTGGGCCCCGAACTCACGCCTCTCCTGGGCCCCGATCACGTCGCTCCACGAGCACTCGTTGCTCCTGCGCCCCATCCTCGCCATTCCTGCTGTACCTGCCCATCATCCATCATCATCACCATCGGCAGTCCCTCGGAATCGAGGAAGACTTGCTTCCACTCCCAAAGTCAGTTCTTTGGTGGCTGAACAGTCCGATACGAGAGCCACAGACCCTGTTACAGGTGGGACAGACATTCGTCGAGGGAAGGGGTGGGTGGGGCTGGTTTGCTGTGCGCTCCTTCCGCTGTCTGCGCTTGACCTCTTCACGCTCTTTGCGTTGAGACTCGAAGAGATCGACGGCTTCCCGGATGCACTTTCTCCACCTAGGGCGGTCTTTGGCCAAGGTCTCCCAGTTGTCAGTGGTGATGTCGCTCTTTACCAGGGAGGCTTTGAGGGTGTCCTTGTAATGTTTCCGCTGCCCACCTTTGGCTCCTTTACCATGAAGGAGCTCCGAATAAAGCATTTGCTTAGGGAGTCTCGTATCTGGCATGCGAACTATGTGGCCTGCCCAGCGAAGCTGATCGAGTGTGGTCAGTGCTTCAATACTGGGGATGTTAGCCTGGACGAGGACACTGATGTTGGTGCGCCTGTCCTCCCAGGGGATTTGCAGGATCTTGCGGAGACATCGTTGGTGGTATATCTCCAGCGACTTGAAGTGCCTTTTATACATCGTCCATGCCTTAGATTCATACAGGAGGGCGGGTATTACTACAGCCCTGTAGACCATGAGCTTCGTGGTAGATTTGGGAGCCTGGTCTTCAAACACTCTTTTCCTCAGATGGCCGAAGGCTGCACTGGTACACTGGAGGCGATGTTGAATCTCCGCATCAATGTCTGCTTTTGTTGATAAGAGGCTCCCGAGATATGGGAAATGGTCCACATTGTCCAGGGCCACGCCGTGAATCTTGATGATTGGAGGGCAGTGCTGTGTGGAGGCGACAGGCTGGTGGAGGACCTTTGTTTTACAGATGTTAAGCGTAAGGCCTATGCTTTCATATGCCTCAGTGAATACATTGACTATATCCTGGAGTTCAGCCTCTGAATGTGCGCAGACGCAGGCGTCGTCCGCATACTGCAGCTCAACAACAGAGGTTGGAGTGATCTTGGACCTGGCCTGGAGGCGGCGTAGGTTAAACAGCTTCCACTGGTTCTGTAGTTTAGTTCCACTCCAGCGGGAAGCTTGTTGATTGTGAGGTGGAGCATGGCGGCGAGGAAGAATGAGAAGAGGGTTGGAGCGATGACGCAGCTCTGTTTGACCCCAGTCCGGACGTGAATTGGGTCCGTAATGGATCCGTTGGTAAGATCACGTCCTGCATGTCATCGTGAAGCAGGCGAAGGATGTTGACAAACTTTTGGGGGCATCCGAAACGGAGGAGGACGCTCCATAGACCCTCATGGTTGACAGTGTCAAAGGCAGTGTAAGATCGAAACAGGCCATGTATAAAGGCTGGCGCTGTCCCTCCATTTTTCCTGTAGCTGTCACGCTGCAAAGATCATGTCCATTGTGCCCCGTAGGGGACGAAATTTCCATTGTGATTCCGGGAGGTGCTCCTCAGCCACAGGGAGAAGACAGTTGAGGAGAACTCTAGCTACAACCTTCCCAGTGGCTGATAGCAGGGAGATTCCCCTGTAGTTGCCGCAGTTAAACTTGTTCCCTTTTTAAAAAATGGTCACAATCACTGCATCTCTGAGATCTCCCAGCATGCTCTCCTCCCTCCAGATGAGAGAGATGAGGCCATGTATCCACACCAACAGCGCCTCTCCACCATACTTTAGCGCCTCAGCAGGGATTCCATCCGCACCCGTCAGTCTGTCAGTGCCCGATGGAAGGAGCACTTTGAAGATCTCCTCAATCGAGACTCTGCCTTTGACTCGAGTGTTCTCGACTCCATCCCGCAGCATGCGACCCACCACAAACTCAGTGAAACTACAACATTGCACAAGGTAGGCAAAGCCATAAAACAGGTCAAGAATAACAAGGCTGTACCTGCCCACGCTCCAATCAGTGACCTGGACCTTGGTGACGTCCAATCCAATCACCCTCTTCACAGCTGTCACTCTCCTGCACCAGCACGCACTGTACCTTGAAGTACCATGTCCTGAAGAATGGTTCCGCTGTCTGGACATCTCGGGAGGGGTACTTCAGTACAGCCCAGAGCGAGCATCAAAATTTGTTATCATTTGCTGCAGAGTCCACAATCTTACTTTCCAAAGAGGAGTTGCCTTGGAGCTGCCTGGGGAGGAAGAAGTGGAGCAGAGAGATGAAGAAAGGAATGAGGAGAAGTACAATGCAGAATAAGAGCACAGTGCAGCAGTACATCGAGCTACCAGAGCTGTAAGGTAGCAAATTATTGCGTCTCCTGAACAATCCCTCCCCTGTCTAAAGCACCAACACTCTTTCCATTTGATACACTCCTGACACCCGCTATAAACAGTACAACTTCATATGTGTTCCTGTTACATTACTAAGATTATGAAGACTAAGAGCTATAATATTTTTACTTCCAACAGACTCCATTTTTGATTTCACAGTTGCTTACATGGCTGCAACATATCTACAAATCACTTTTATGCAAAGCCCTAGTGCCTGTCTTGTTGACCTATTCTCATGCTTCGATGAGATGTTTTCCCAGCTTGGGAGCAGGAAGGCTGTTGTACATCTGCTGAAGGCACTTGAGATGACCTTGGTGGGTGACCTCGAGGGGCTTGGGCCACTGACGACCCAGCTGCAGACAACTGGGTCTTGGCTTCGGCTATCATTCCCCAATGGCTATCTGGCACCAACAAGGGCACTGGTTGAGAGACTGGTGAGGGAGCAGGCATGCTGTAATTCTGAGCAAAGACAGCAGTTGCCTCTCTCATGGAGCCAATGCACCTCTCAGGAGGTTGTGCCTCACCATTCCCACTGCTCTGCACGAGCACAGAGTGCTGCCATGCTAGGAGGCCCTTAAAGCCAGTCTCCTTCAGACTTTGTAAGCCAGAGGAGATGCTGGACGCTAGAGCCAAGCTGGCAACAGCCTGAGTTTCCATCAGTGCTGTCAAAGCTGTCACCAGAGGCTCCATTGCTGTGGGTCCCACTGCAGTGCTCACAGGGCGGACCACTCGTTCTATGTTTGACTGTATGGTCTCAATGCCACGTGCGAGAACAGCTCACAAGTTGGAACTGGACTCCTCCATGCTCTCCGACAGTGTTCTCAAGCTCACTGTTAAGTAGTGCACTGCCCAGTGCACTTCGAAGAATTTTTATTGACTGTTGTCTGCAGCCAAAGTGCACCTCACCTTTAACTCATATCTCATCAAAACAGACAGAATTCTTACAGGGCTTGACAGGGTAAATGCAGAGAGGATGTTTCTCCTGGCTGGGGAGTCTAGAACAGTCTCAGAATAAGGGGTCGGTCATTTAATACAGAGATGAGGAGGAATTTCTTCACTCAGAAGGTGATGAATCTTTGGAATTCTCCACCCATTGGAAACTCAGTCATTGAATATATTCAAGACAGAGATCGATCGATTTTTGGATATTAAGGGAATCAAAGGATATAGGGATAATGCAGGAAAATGGAGTTGAAGTAGAAGATTAGCTATGAGCTTATTGAATGGTGGAGCAGGCTCAAGAGGCCACACGATCTACTCCTGCTCCTATTTCTTATGTTCTTATGTTCCTATGTTAGGAGATGCAGGCTGCCTTTACGTGTCATCAGCAATGCACAAAATTGATGCTCCCACTTAAGTGAGCTGCCAATAAAAAGTACAAGTAACACTGGCAGCCCACTTATTTTATTTAAATTAATGAGGAGCATGAAATTGGGGCCTTGTTTGTGGCCACATGGTCAGACACGCACTCCGAACATGGCATCCATTCTATGCACAAAAACGCACTTACAGCAATTCCTACCCCAGCGTGCCCCCACTTGAGATCTGTTCGCTTTTACTGTGAAGTGGGAAGAAGCTCAACGGTGGCCTAAACTTTTTACTGATGGCTGTCCTGGCCATCCTTGTCAATGGAGCCCATCTCATATCTCTTATACAGCAGGCTGTTCTATAGTTCTAAGTGGAGAATAATTTTAAAAACAAAAAAAAATGGCTACAAAGCACTGTGAGGCAAAATGGTAGAACAGGGATTTTCAGTCACACTGCCATTCATAATGAGTTACCAATATTAACCTCATGGGGCAGTAGGAAGAAAAATCTGGAAGGGGAACTGCTCTTGTACACGTCCTATTGACTGGAGAAGCAGTGATATTGGCAGAGCATAATAGTATGTTATTTTCCTGGTCTCCTCACCAGGGATAAGAATGAAAGAGCTTGCATTTATATCGTGCCATTTCACTGTCCCAGGATATCACAAAGTACTGTTTATTATTAAAAAGACAAATATGGCAGCCAATTTTTGCACAGAGGGTCCCACAAACAGCTAAAGAGATAATTGATCAATTAGTCTGCCTTCTTGTGGTGGTTGAGGGAAGAACCTTGACTAGGAAACTGAAAGAACTCCCTGTTCTTCAAAAAGTAGCACGGGATCTTTTTTGTCCATCTAAACAGATGAATTGGACCTCAGTTTAACATCGCAAGGTCCTGCAAATCCCCTGGGAGGATAGACGCACCAATCAATCAGGCCGACATCCCCAGCATCGAAGCACTGATCACACTTAACCAGCTCCGTTGGACGGGCCACATTATCCGCATGCCCGACACGAGACTTCCAAAGCAAGCACTCTACTCGGAACTCCTACATGGCAAGCGAATCCCAGGTGGGCAGAGGAAATGTTTCAAGGACACCCTCAAAGCCTCCTTGATAAAGTGCAACATCCCCACCGACAGCTGGCCAAAGACCGCCCCAAGTGGAGGAAGAGCATTCGGGAGGGCGCTGAGCACCTCAAGCCTCGTCGCCGAGAGTATACAGAAAACAAGCACATGCAGCGGAAGCAGTGTGCGGCAAACCAGACTCCCCACCCACCCTTTCCTTCAACCACTGTCTGTCCCACCTGTGACAGAGACTGTAATTCCCGTATTGGACTGTACAGTCACCTGAGAACTCACTTTTAGAGAGGAAGCAAGTCTTCCTCGATTTCGAGGGACTGCCTATGCTGATGATTAATATATGATCCAACACATGGCACCTCCAACAATGCAATGTTCCCTCAGTAAAAGACTGAAGTGTCAGCCTAGATGATCTGCTCAAATCTGCAATGGGTCTTGAACTCTCGACCTTCTGAAGCAGAGGTGATAGCTCCCAACTTAATTGCTATCAGATGACAATTAAAATAGAATGCATTTCAGGGTGTCCAAAGAACAGAAATAAATATACTGAATGAATTGAAATCTAAGATTAAAGGAGAATTTTGTTGCAAATCATGTTGAGGGTGCCAAGCAATCAGATCTTAGTCCTGGCAGGGTGCATGTCATTCTTATTCAGAAATTAAGCCAATGCTCTAAGCAGCTGATTCACCAGCTGTCAACCTTTAGCATGATTTAACTCGTACATTGAGGTCGCCTTGCATCTCTTTTTTTAAAAACTCACAATGTTCTAGTAAGTTTAGAAATTTAAACTAGACAGCAGTTGTTTATATATAAAGTGTAATTTAATATGACTCATAGGGGCATTCCTTGGCATTATTATAGGGTTTTGCAGTAGCTAAGAACAGCTTGATTGTTACCTAACCAGAAGCACATAAAGTAGAGAAGAAAATATAATTTACACTACTGAGCTTATGACTTCGAGCAGATCACATGCAATTTGTAGCGTCATGTGGATATACTTCTCTCGTATAGAAATAGATATTGCAGTTGATTTTCCTGACCCTTGCCTCTAAGAATGGTTTGCTGTACGCTGCTTCCGCTGCCTGCGCTTGATTTCTGCATGCTCTCGGCGACGAGACTCGAGGTGCTCAGCGCCCTCCCGGATGCTCTTCCTCCACTTAGGGCAGTTTTTGGCCAGGGATTCCCAGGTATCGGTGGGGATGTTGCACTTTATCAAGGAGGCTTTGAGGGTGTCCTTCCTCTGCCCACCTTTGGCTCGCTTGCCATGTAGGAGTTCCGAGAAGAGTGCTTGCTCCCTTTAAGTAGCCCTGGGATTTCAGGAGCTTCCCTGGGGGAGGAGTAAAGCCGCCAACGCCCCCCCCCCACCCCCCAGTCCCTCACAGGATTGCCCGGGAGTTTCTCGGAATGGACGATCAATCTCGCAGGTTCTGCTGCTGGCAACCCAGGAGAAAGTAGCCGTGTGTTCCGGTTTGTGCCTGCGCACCTCAGATGGCCCAAACTGTCAAATCCCACCCTGATCGCTTAGTTGAAAGAGTGAATGAGGTGAATAATTGATGCAAATAGCCTAAATGCATTTAAAGGGAAGCTAGATAAAAATATGAGGGAGAAAGGAATAGAAGGTTATGCTGATGGGGTTATGAAGAGGGGTGGGAGGAGCCTCGTGTGGAGTTTAAATATCGGCATGAACTAGGTGGGCCAAATGGCCTGTCTCTATGCCGTACATGCTGTGTCATGTATGTCATGTATGTAACCATCATGCAACGGTAATCTTCATGTAACTGTAACCTTCATGCAACTCCTGTACACTGTACTTATACCCTAGAAATGCACACCCTGACCACAGGGGGTGAACTTGTGGGAGACACTCCTCACCTGGGTTTCCAGGTATAAAAGGGGAGGTCCCGCCCAGGGTCAGCACTCCTTGGTCCTGGGAATAAAGGTTAAGGTCACGTAGTGACTGTGTCTGCAGTACATGCCTTGTGTGATTTTGTAGTAAGGTGCAGGGACACCACATTTGGCGACGAGAAACGGGAATCATCAAACCACGAGGATGGCCAGCGGTAGCACAGAGGAACGTTACTGTGTGGATGAGGACTGGGACAACTTCATGGAAAGACTCCAGCAGAGCTTTGTCACGAAAGACTGGCTGGGAGCGACAGCGGCTGACAAGCAGAGGGCACATCTACTGACCAGCTGCGGACCACAGACGTATGCACTGACGAAAGACCTGCTCGCACCTCAAAAGCCAGCGGACAAGTCCTTTGAAGGGCTCAGCCAGCTGATCAGTGAGCATCTCAATCCGGCGAGTAGCGTACACATGGCCTGGCACCGGTTCTACACACACCGGCGTCGGGAGGGACAATACATCTCGGACTTCATTGCGGACCTGCGGCGCTTGGCCAGTCTATGTAAGTTCACAGATGCTTGCAGGGGGGAGATGTTAAGGGACTTTTTCATTGAGGTCATTAATCATGCCGGGATTTTCAGGAAGCTCATAGAGGCCAAGGCTTTAGAAGGGGCGGCATTGATAGCTCAGACTTTCATGACAGGGGAAGAGGAGACCAAGCTAATTTACGCACGCAGCCCTGGTCCCAATGTGGCGATGGACCAGGGAGTTAACATTGTGAACGCAGCTAGGGATCCTGCAGGCAGGCAAGTGCATTCCGAAACCGCCTAGGCAGCAACAAACTCTAGGGTGGGCCCGCAACAGGGACAATGGAAAGGGGATCGGCAATTCACACCATCACGAGGAACAATGCGTCCCGCAATGGAACCATTAACACCCACCATCAGAGTGCTTAGAAACAACCAAATGGGCAATCAGAAAGGAAAGCCTGGTAACAGTCCCTTTGTTAACAACAATCTCAGCTCATGCTGGAGATGTGGGGGTAGACATACTGCGAAAAGCTGCAGGTTCCAGCAATATACCTGTAGGATTTGTAATGTATGTTTCTATGTTTCTATGTTTCTATGTGCAAAAAGGCTGTGGCGAGGCTAATCTGTGAGACAGAGGAACCAGTCGAGGGATCTGCAATGCAGGATGATGCCTGGGGAAAAGCCATGGATGCTGAAGTTCAGCGGGTTCACGTGGCTGACGTCCACAGCTCATACACTAAAACACCACCCACGATGATGAAAGTTTTATTGAATAGCACCCCGGTGCGCATGGAGCTGGATACGGGAGCTAGCCAGTCACTTATGAGCGCCCAACAATTTGAGAGACTATGGCCACACAGACCTAGCAGGCCCAAACTGGAACGCATTGACATGCAGCTACGGATGTACACCAAAGAGATCATCCCAGTGCTAGGCAGTGCAAACTTGGTGGTAACACATAATGGATCACAGAACTGGCTGCCACTCTGGATCGTCCTGGGAAATGGCCCCACGCTCTTGGGGAGGAGTTGGCTAGCCGAGATGAATTGGAAATGGGGGGGATGTGCACGCCATTTCATCTGTGGAGCGAAGTTCATGCTCACAGGTCCTACAAAAATTCGGATCACTGTTTCAACCCAGTGTCGGAACGTTCAAGGGCACTAAAGTAGTGATAAGCATCACTCCGGACACCAGACCAGTGCACCACAAAGTCAGAGCGGTGCCGTATGTGATGCGTGAGAAAATTGAAAGTGAATTGGATAGGCTGCTCAGAGAGGGCATAATCTCGGCTGTTGAATTCAGCGACTGGGCAAGTCCCATCGTTCCTGTCCTTAAAGCAGATGGCTCGGTCAGGATCTGTGGCGACTACAAAGCCACCATCAACCGAGTGTCGCTGCAAGACCAATACCCGCTCCCAAGAGCGGAGGCCCTTTTTGCCACGCTGGCAGGTTTCAAGCTGTTCACGAAGCTGGACCTCACTTCGGCCTACATGACTCAGGAACTGGCTGAAGAATCCAAGCTACTGACCACCATCACGACGCACAAGGGATTATTTATCTACAACAGGTGTCCATTTGCCATTTGGCAGCTATCTTTCAGCGGAACATGGAAAGCTTGCTCAAATCCATTCCTGGAACAATCGTATTCCAAGACGACGTCCTTATAACGGGTCGAGACACCAAGGAACACCTCCACAACCTGGAGGAGGTGATACGCTGACTGGAATGGGTAGGCTTGCGGCTGAAAAAGGCCAAGTGTGTGTTTTTGGCCTCAGAGGTCGAGATTTTGGGCAGGAGGGTTGACGCAGACGGGATCCGGCCCACTGAATCAAAAACGGAGTCGATCCACCGGGCACCCAGGCCCGCAACATGTCAGAGTTGCGATCATTCCTGGGACTTTTGAACTATTTCGGGAACTATCTGCCGAACTTAAGCACATTGTTGGAGCTCCTGTGTAAAGGTTATGAATGGTTTTCGGGGGACTATCAAGAACGGGATTTCAACAGGGTTCAGAACCTGCTGTGTTCTAACAAACTGTTGACTTTGTATGACCCCTGTAAAAAACTGGTTTTAACGTGAAATGCATCATCCTATGGGGTTGTGTGTGTGTTGCAGCAGGGTAATGACGACGGCCGACTCCAACTGATGGCTTATGCCTCCAGGTCATTCTCCCAGGCAGAGCGTGGATATGGCATGGTCGAAAAGGAAGAACTCGCTTGTGTTTACGGTGTGAAAAAGATGCACCAGTACCTTTTTGGTAGACGGTTCGAGCTAGAGACGGACCACAAGCCGTTAACATCCCTGTTGTCTGACAGCAAGGCTGTCAATGCCAATGCATCAGCTCGCATACAGCGATGGGCTCTCACGCTGGCTGCGTATGACTACACCATACGGCACTGGCCAGGCACCGAAAATTGCGTTGACGCGCTCAGCAGGCTCCCACTGGCCACCACAGAGGGGGCAGCGGAGCAAAGCGCTGAGATGGTCATGGCCGTTGAGGCTTTCCATCACAGCCCGCCAGATCAAACTCTGGACCAACATGATATCCATGATAAAGAAATGTGTCCTGACTGGGGATTGGGCGCCCGCACACAGGGCGTGCCCCGAGGAGGTCAGACCGTTTCAGAGACGGATGGATGAGCTCTCCATCCAAGCCGACTGCCTGCTATGGGGCAGCCGGGTAGTCATGCCCCAGAAAGGCAGGGAAGCGTTCATCAGGGAACTCCACAACGAGCACCCTGGCATCGTGTTAATGAAGGCCATTGCCTGGTCACATGTATGGTGGCCGGGGATTGACTCAGACATGGAACACTGGGTTCGCAGGTGCACGATGTGTGCCCAGCTGGGCAATGCCCCCAGGGAGGCCTCACTCAGCCCGTGGCCCTGGCCCACCAGGCCATGGTCACGTATTCACGTAGACAATGCGGGCCCGTTCATGGGGAAAATGTTCCTGATCGTTGTCGATGCATACTCGAAATGGATCGATTGCATCATATTAAACTCGTGCATGACATCCATCACTATGGAGAGTCTGCGTACGGTTTTCGCGGCCCATGGCTTGCTGGACATCCTGGTCAGCGACAATGGCCCGTGTTTCACCAGTCATGAATTCCAGTAGTTTATGTCGGGCAATGGTATCAAACACGTCCGGACAGCGCTGTTCAAGCCGGCTTCCAATGGCCAGGTGGAACATGCGGTCCAAGTCATAAAACAGGGCATGCTACGCATCCAAGGACCCTCCCTTCAGTACCGCCTATCGCGCCTCCTGCTGGCCTACAGGTCCCGCCCGCACTCGTTCACGGGGGTCCCGCCAGCGGAACTCCTCATGAAACGCATGCTTAAAACGCGGCTGTCCCTCATTCACCCAGCCCTGGCAGACAATGTTGAGGGCAAGCGCCAGTCCCAAACCGAGTTCCATGATCGAAACTCAAGGGGGAGGTGTATAGAAATGGATGACCCGGTATTTGTTCATAACCATGCTTTGGGACCCAAGTGGCTTGAGGGCACTGTAATTGGCAAAGGAGGGAATAGGGTCATAGTGGTCAGACTAAACAATGGGTAGATATGCCGCAAACACTTGGACCAAGTAAAGAAATGATTCAGCATAGACACGGAGGAACCTGAAGAAGAGCATGAGATGTCACCCACACCACTGCCAGTGAACGAGCTACGAAGACAATCCACAGCATGCACAGTCCCTGTGGCCAGCCCGGACAGGCCAGAATCAGGTGACAGAGACGCATGCCAAGGCTCAGCCACCAGAGCCACAACTGCGGCGTGCCACGAGAGAGCGTCGACCACCTGATAGACTTAACCTTTGACACAAAAAGACGTAAGGGGGGAGGTGATGTCATGTATGTAACCATCATGCAACGGTAATCTTCATGTAACTGTAACCTTCATGCAACTCCTGTACACTGTACTTATACCCTAGAAATGCACATCCTGACCACAGGGGGTGAACTTGTGGGAGACACTCCTCACCTGGGTTTCCAGGTATAAAAGGGGAGGTCCCACCCAGGGTCAGCACTCCTTGGTCCTGGGAATAAAGGTCAAGGTCACATAGCGACTGTGTCTGCAGTACATGCCTCGTGTGAGTTTGTAATATGGTGCAGGGACACCACAATATATATGAAGAAATTCCTTTTCTCAGACTCACCAGCATCTCTACCTCAGAGCAGGGCAAGAAATGGAGTGTCCATTCGGGACACTCCTGAGCAATCCAGACGGGTTAGCAACCGTGCATAGATCGGTTGTTTAAAATGATAGCCATCAATGGCAGTCATTTACACCCTTAGCAAATACCCATATCAAGTCATGAAGTAAATGCAATAACATTTACAGACTGCAGCAAATATCATGCGACCGAATGACATGTAACCAACATTGAGGAATAGGTCCAACCAGAGTTAGTGACGCTTGGTGCACCTGCTTCCACGCAGCAATGAGGCACCCAGGCAGAGCTACGCTCCAAGAAACTGGCATGGGGATGAGCGTCGGGACCCTCCTGAGGTGGGAGGGGTTGTGAATGCACAGCAGCAAACTGAAGAGAAAGCCCAAGGTAGGTGGGATTTTAAAATAAATATACGTGAATTCTTGAGCCTGGGAGCCTTTTGGCTGCTGAGGCTCAGAGTCTTTGGCCAGGCACACAGTTCACAGTTGCAGGCTTCTTAGACCCTGCAGCTGTGCTTCAGTTCCCGATACCACTTTCCGGCACCAGGCCCCGCCAGGTGATGGGCCTGGTTTGCCCCAGGCCATAGTAACTACCTGGGACAGAAAAATCATACTCATAAGAACAAGAATATAAGAAATAGGAACAGGAGTAGGCCTTATGGCCCCTCGAGCCTGCTCGTCCATTCAATAAGATCATGGCTGATCTGATCATGGACTCAGCTCCACTTCCCCGCCCGCTTCCCATAGCCCCTTATCCCCCTATCTTTTAAGAAACTGTCTATTTCTGTCATAAATGTATTCAACGTCCCAGTTTCCACAGCTCTCTGAGGCAGCAAATTCCACAGATTTACAACAATCTGAGAGAAGAAATTCCTCCTCATCTCTGTTTTAAATGGGCGGCCTCTTATTCTAAGATCATGCCCTCTAGTTCTAGTCTCCCCCATCACCGGAAACATCCTTTCTGCATCCACGTTGTCCAGCCCCCTCATAATCTCATATGTTTTGATAAGATCACCTCTCATTCTTCTGAATTCCAATGAGTAGAGGCCCAACCTACTCAACCTTTCCTCATAAGTCAACCCCCTCATCCGTGGAATCAACCTCGTGAACCTTCTCTGAACTGCCTCCAAAGCAAGTATATCCTTTCATAAATATGGAAATCAAAACTGTCATGTATTCAACCAGCATTGTAACCCATGTATAATCTGACCTAAGTTGTACACTGTGAGAACAATGCCCACTAGGTGGTGAACGTGTGGGAGACACTCCTAACCTGGACCTTCAGGTATAAAAGGGGAAGCTCCACCCACTTCCATCACTTGAGTGCTAAGGAATAAAGGACAGGTCACAGAGTGACCTTCTCTCAAGCATGGGCCTCGTGTGCATTTATACTGTATAGTAAGGATGTATCAAAAACTGCACGCAGTATTCCAGGTGTGGCCTCACCAATACCTCGAATAGCTGTAGCAAGACTTCCCTGCTTTTATACTCCATTCCCTTTGCAATAAAGGCCAAGATTCCATTTGCCTTCTTGATCACTTGCAGTACTTGCATACTACCCTTTTGTGTTTTATGCACAAGTACCCCCAGGTCCTGCTGTACTGCAGCACTTTGCAATCTTTCTCCATTTAAATAATAACTTGCTCTTTGATTTTTTTTCTGCCAAAGTGCATGACCTCACACTTTCCAACATTATACTCCATCTGCCAAATTTTTGCCCACTCACTTAGCTTGTCTATGTCCTTTTGCAGATTTTTTGGGTCCTCCTCACACATTGATGTTCCTCCCATCTTTGTATCGTCAGCAAACTTGGCTATGTTACACTTAGTCCCTTCTTCCAAGTCGTTAATATAGATTGTAAATAGTTGGGGTCCCAGCACTGATCCCTGCGGCACCCCACGAGTTACTGGTTGCTAACCAGAGAATGAACCATTTATCCCGACTCTCTGTGCTCTGTTAGTTAGCCAATCCTCTATCCATGCTAATATATTACCCCCAACCTAGTGACCTTTTATCTTGTGCAGTAACTTTTTATCTGGCACCTTGTCAAATGCCTTCTGGAAGTCCAAATACACCACATCCACTGGTTCCGCTTTATCCACCCTGTTCGTTACATCCTCAAAGAACTCCAGCAAATTTGTCAAATATGACTTCCCCCTCATAAATCCATGCTGACTCTGCCTGACCGAATTTTGTTTATCCAAATGTCCTGCTACTGCTTCTTTAATAATGGACTCCAATATTTTCCCAACCACAGATGTTAGGCTAACTGGTCTATAGTTTCCTGCTTTTTGTCTGCCTCCTTTTTTAAATAGGGGCGTTACATTTGCAGTTTTCCAATCTGCTGGGACCTCCCCAGAATCCAGGGAATTTTGATAAATTACAACCAATGCATCCACAATCCCTGCCGCTACTTCTCTTAAGACCCTCGGATGCAAGCCATCAGGTCCAGGGGATTTATCTGCCTTTAGTCCCATTATTTTACTGAGTGCCACCTCCTTAGTGATTGTGATTATGTTAAGTTCCTCCTCCCCTATAGCCCCTTGACTATCCACTGTTGGATAGTCAAGGGGCTATGGGGGGGAGGGACTTAACACATCTTAACAATATGTTGCTCATGTCCTGCACCAGAACAGAGATCAACCCTGCTAAGTTCACCTATTTCCGTTTGTTATTCCAACAAAATGTTAGGTACATGTGGACTTCCTCTGGTTGGATTTGTCTTTTGAATTTTTGCCGATCATAACATAGCGCACATCTGCACTGACAAGTCATTTCATATTTGTCAAGCTGTTAACGAGTTGTTTGATCGATATTCCATCTGAACAGCTCCAACTTGCCTGCTGGTGGAGCTCACTTCTACACTCCTGGAGCCAATGTGCCTCATCTCCCTCTGGGTCCCGAATGAGTCAGGGAAATGGGAAGTGCTAGCGTTAGGATTTTTCCGTCTCTGGCTCTGATACTATCCCCACCAGGAATTTAATTTACTTTGTGGGGTTACAAAATAGGCCTAAAAATTCCCAGAAATTTCAGGAGACCCCATGGCTTTTCAGAGCCATTATTTTTTGGCAGCGCAGTGTCTCTTCATTTCTGGACCTAAGTTAAAAGTATAAAGTATTAACCTTTCTAGCTTTAATGACCCTAGAACTCCTGATAATGATGCCAGAATGTAAGGTGTTTTCACTTTCATTTGAAAATCTGGGATGTGTAATATGTCTTTTAATTGGAGTTGGAAAGTATGCTCCTCATCTGATTGCTTATTGTATACTTGTAGATATGGTGGACTGACTGATGTTTGTTGAACCAATGGATGGTGCCTGGGCTGGAATAGACACAGAAGCATAGAAATTGCTGGCTCCTCCCCTGTAAAAGTAACTGTCAATGCAATAGAAATGCTACAGAGATTGATACTTTGAAAATATAACATATGTTGTTCAAGACTTCTCTCGAGGATAAATTGTGTTAGGTATTGTCTTTCATTTTCAGCCAGGTTATTCATGTGGGTCTAATAAATTCTCCTTGCTGAATATTTCCTGCTGGTGCATTGATGCTCGTACATGAGCAACTGGAGTAGGACACATTGCTGTACACACTTTGATAGTTGTTAAAACCAGCTTACTTCAAATTAAAACTAGGAATCTGTCATTTAAAGTCGTAACTGAGCATTGTTTTCACTATTCCAACCTTTATTATGAACCCAGAAGGCCTTTGATCGGGTAGTTGAGGGTATAGAGGAAAAGTAAGGTTGTGAGTATTTGGGGCAGTGAAGTAATGAGGAGTTGTGGTGGAAAGAGTGGAATAGTTAGAAATTGAGTTGGTGAATGAGAGTAATGAATATTTGGAGGGAGGATAATTGAAATGAGGTGTGGGGGGTGGGGGTCTTTGGGGGGAGTTGAGGCCAAATGAGTACTGTGGTTAGTAGGCAATGTAAATGTTGGGAGAGTTAACTGGGGTTAATGAGGATTAAAGCGATGGGCAGTGGGTAAGCAGCAAAAGAAGTAGGACTACAACTCTGGATACAGATCAATAGCAAACCAAATCAGTTGTGTCAAGCTACTGTCAAACCCTCACAGAATGGTTTTATTCCATTAATTATTTCCTGGTCTGGTGCCTTGAGGCAGCAGCTTCAAGCAGTTCAAGCCTGCTGCCCTCATGTTGCAGCCTTGCAGACCTTAGATGAGATGCAGCAAAGGAGAGAAAGACAGTTGGGTGACCATGGGGGAGAATGGCAGAAAAATTACTTGCGTGCTATGTGAAGGGAGATGGCATTGATACTTGCTTGCCAAACTGGCATTTATGTAAAGTATTCTTTGCATCTGATCACACACAATCTGGACATGTAGTGAATGGTACTCATTTGAGGGGGTTAACAGTGGGGACTCGCAATGGTTCAGAACTGCAGATCAGACCAGAAAAGGTTTAATGACCCAACAAGGAAAAGCAGAGTAAAACATGGTGCACAGTTACTTCACTTCCTATTTGTGACACCATCGCTCATAAAAAGCAATTATTACGTGTGGATCTTTGCAGTCCCTTCTGCCACGTTAACTGGATGATTCCAGTAGATCTATTATATCAGCCGTACAGTATAACGCTAGTGTAGTGATTATGTTACTGAACTGGTAATCCAGAGATGTGAGTTCAAATCCCACCATGTGAGACGTGAATTGGCTAGAATAGACAGGTGAGTGATACTTAAAGGGCTGACGGTGGATAGGCAATGGCAAACATTTAAAGATCACATGGATGATCTTCAACAATTGTACATCCCTGGAGTAAAAATAAAACGGGGAAGGTGGCTCAACCGTGGCTAACAAGGGAAATTAAGGATAGTGTTAAATCCAAGGAAGAGGCATATACATTGGCCAGAAAAAGCAGCAAACCTGAGGACTGGGAGAATTTTATAATACAGCAGAGGAGGACAGAGGGTTTAATTAGGAGGGGAAAAATAGAGTATGAGAGGAAGCTTGCTGGGAACATAAAAATTAACTGCAAAAGCTTCTATAGCTATGTGAAGAGAAAAAGATTAATGAAGACAAACGTAGGTACCTTGCAGTCAGATTCAGGTGAATTTATAATGGGGAACAAAGAAATGGCGGACCAGTTAAATAAATACTTTGGTTCTGTCTTCACGAAGGAAGACACAAATAACCTTCCGGAAATACAAACGGACCAAGGGTCTAGTGAGAAGGAAGAACTGAAAGAAATCCTTAATAGTCAGGAAATTGTGTTAGGGAAATAGATGGGATTGAAGGCCGTTAAATCCCCGGGGCCTTATAGTCTGCATCCCAGAGTACTTAAGGAAGTGGCCCTAGAAATAATGGATGCATTGGTGATCCTTTTCCAACAGTCTATCAACTCTGGATCAGTTCCTATGGACTGGAGGGTAGCTAATGTAACACCACTTTTTAAGAAAGGAGGGAGAGAGAAATCGGGTAATTATAGACCGGTTAGCCTGACATCAGTAGTGGGGAAAATGTTGGAATCAATTATTAAAGATGAAATAGCAACGCATTTGGAAAGCAGTGACAGGATCGGTCCAATTCAGCATGGATTTATGAAAGGGAAATCATGCTTGACAAATCTTCTAGAATTTTTTGAGGATGTAACTAGTAGAGTGGACAAAGGAGAACCAGTGGATGTGGTGTATTTGGACTTTTAAAAGGCTTTTGACAAGGTCCCACACAGGGGATTGGTGTGCAAAATTAAAGCACATGGTATTGGGGGTAATGTACTGATGTGGATAGAGAACTGGTTGGCAGACAGGAAGCAGAGAGTCGGCATAAACAGGTCCTTTTCAGAATGGCAGGCAGTGACTAGTGGGGTGCCGCAGAGCTCAGTGCTGGGGCCCCAGCTATTTACAATATACATTAATGATTTAGATGCAGGAATTGAGTGTAATATCTCCAAATTTGCAGATGACACTAAGCTGGGTGGCAGTGTGAGAAGGACGCTAAGAGGCCGCAGGATGACTTGGACAGGTTAGGTGAGTGGGCAAATGCAAACGCATGGCAGATGCAGTATAATGTGGATAAATGTGAGGTTACCATTTTGGTGGCAAAAATAGGAAGGCAGAATATTATCTGAATGGCGGCAGATTAGGAAAAGGGGAGGTGCAACGAGACCGAGGTGTCATGGTACATCAGTCATTGAAAGTTGGCATGCAGGTACAGAAGGCGATGAAGAAGGCAAATGGTATGTTGGCCTTCATAGCTAGGGGATTTGAGTATAGGAGCAGGGAGGTCTTACTGCAGTTGTACAGGGCCTTAGTGAGGCCTCACCTGGAATATTGTGTTCAGTTTTGGTTTCCTAATCTGAGGAAGGACATTCTTGCTTTTGAGGGAGTGCAGCAAAGGTTCACCAGGCTGATTCCCGGGATGGCAGGACTGACATATGAGGAGAGACTGGATCGATTGGGCCTGTATTCACTGGAGTTTAGAAGGATGAAAGGGGATCCCATAGAAACATATAAAATTCTGACGGGACTGGACAGGTTAGATGCAGGAAGAATGTTCCTGATGTTGGAGAAGTCCAGAACCAGAGGATCTAGTCTAAGGATAAGGGGCAAGCCATTTAGAACTGAGATGAGGAGAAACTTCTTCACTCAGAGAGTTGTTAACCTGTGGAATTCCCTACCGCAGAGAGTTGTTGATGCCAGTTCATTTGATATATTCAAGAGGGAGCTAGATATGGCCCTTACCGCTAAAGGGATCAAGGCGTATGGAGAGAAAGCAGGAAAGGGGTACTGAGGTGAATGATCAGCCATGATCTTATTGAATGGTGGTGCAGGCTCGAAGGGCTGAATGGCCTACTCCTGCACCTATTTTCTATGTTTCTATGTTTCTATGGTAGCTGGGGAATTTAAATTCAGCTAATGAAATAAATCTGTAATTAAAAAGCTAGTATCAGTAATATTGACGATGAAACTACTGGATTGTCGTAAAAACCCAACTGATTCACTAACGTCCTTTAGGGAAGGAAACCTGCCACCCTTACCTGGTCTGGTCTTTATGTGACTTGAGACCCACAGCAATGTGGTTACCTCTTAACTGTCCCTCTGAAATGGCCTAGCAAGCTACTCAGTTGGCAAACAGTAACTAGTGGGGTGCAGCAGGGATCGATGCTGGGGCTTCAACTAGTTACAATCTATATTAATGACTTGGATGAAGGGACCGAGTGTAATGTAGCCAAGTTTGCTGATGATAGAAAGATGGGTGGGAAAGCAAATTGTGAGGAGGACACAAAAAATCTGCAAAGGGATATAGACAGGCTAAGTGAGTGGGCAAAAACGTGGCAGATGGAGTATGATGTGGAAAAATGTGAGGTTATCCATTTTGGTAGAAAAAATAGAAAAGCAAATTATAATTTAAGTGGAGAAAAATTGCAAAGTGCTGCAGTACAGAGGGACCTGGGGGTTCTTGTGCATGAAACACATAAAGTTAGTATGCAGATACAGCAAGTAATCAGGAAGGCAAATGGAATTTTGGCCTTTATTGCAAGGGGGATAGAGTATAAAAGCAGAGAAGTCCTGCTGCAATTGTATCGGATATTGGTGAGGCCACACCTAGAGTACTGTATACAGTTTTGGTCTCTGAAGTTAAGGAAGGATCTACTTGCATTGGAGGCTGTTCAGAGAAAGTTCACTAGGTTGATTCTGGAGACTTATGAAGATATGTTGAGTAGGTTCGGCCTATACTCATTGGAGTTCAGAATAATGAGAGGTGATCGTATTGAAACATATAAAATAATGAGGTGGCTCGACAAGGTGGATGCAGGGAGGATATTTCCACTTCTAGGGGAAACTAAAACTCGAGGGCATTGTATCAGAATAAGGGGCCGCCCATTTAAAACTGAGATGAGGAGGAATTTCTTCTCTCAGAGGATTGTAAATCTGTGGAATTATCTGCCTCAGAGAGCTGTGGAGGCTGGGTCATTGAATATATTTAAGGCGGAGATAGACAGATTTTTGAGCGATAAGGGAATAAAGGGTTATGGGGAGCAGGCAGAGAAGTGAAGCTGAGTCCATGATCAGATCGGCCATGATTTTATTGAATGACGGAGCAGACTAATGGCCTACTCCGGCTCCTATTTCTTATGTTCTTATGTTCAGTTGTTCAAGGGAAATTAAGGATGGGCAATGAATCCCGTCCACATCCCGTGAATGAATTTTTAAAAAGTGATAGCTTTTACCGAATTCCCTCTCTCTTGTTAAAGAGAAAGTTGTGCACAATGCTTGTGAAATGCAGAGGATTGGAGGTGCATTCTGGAGATCAGAGAGCTGATTCCCTACAAGGACCAGGCCTTGGAGCTGCTGGGAGCCACTCTGCAGGAGAGCCATGGAAGATGGCAAGATTGTTAGGAATTGTAGGTGGCGGGTTAGTGGGTGCACACCTATACAGTTGCCATGGCACCTCTGTGAAGTAGCACACAGCCAGAAGGTTGCACATCTTTCTCTGTATCCAGGAGGGTTTTGTTCACCCATTCTTTGTTTCTTGTCTTCTGTCCTGCAGATTTATTGCAGCAATGGGGGCCAGAGGATGACAAAAAGGAGAAAGAAAATGATGAGGAGGAGCAGGAGGGAAGAAAATTTCACCTCATGAACTATGATAATGACCATGATAATGAGTATGATGATGCGAAGGAAGAGAATATTGAGGTCAAGGTTTCTCAGGAGTCCAAGGAGTAAGATCTTGCACCACGTTCCTCTAGCATTACCGATGTCACACTCTGCATCACTCCCACACATCAGCTCAGATACTGTCACCTGGTGGGATTTCGATGGTGTCAGTAAGGATGTGGTACCAGTGGCTTAGGAGAAGGCTAGATATGGCTTTGGAGTTGTGGGATTTAGATCTCATGGGTATTCATCTTAAAAGAAGGATGTTCGAGACATCTCACACTTATGTGCAGACTCAGGGATCAGTGTCTGAGGATGAACAGGAATTGTCAATTATTACTGGAGTCTACAGCCCTCATTTGCAGTAACACCAGGGAATCTTTCTTCTCATTATAGGAATCAATAAAGCTTATGGCAGCTTCAGTGGAATCTGCAACAGTCCTCCACCTCAGAAGTGGCCCAGGATCAGTCGATGCCTCCTCCTCCACAGAGCATTGCTGCCCTGATGGCAAGAGAGAATAGATTAGACCCTTCATACTGGCTTTCAAACCCTGGGGCCAAGATACAGGCTGGTGTCTCTCAGGGCTTTCAGGATCAGAACCAGCCAGACTGCTGATCAGTGGAGACACAGATCAGGGCCCTGTAGAATGATGATGGCTGGAAGTGAGCTGCAAGAGGCTGCCATTTCTCAGGACAGCAGCATGTACCAGATATCCACACTTCCTCATTAAAACATTACACCAGTTGCATTTAGGAGGTAACACCAGGATGCTCAGGCAGAAGCTCCAGAGAAAGCTGCTCTGAAAGGAGGATCACCACAATCCATCAGTCATTTGTATCACAGGAGCAGCCAACCATCTCTCATACTGGCCCTCAGGTTATACTTTAAAAAAGTGCTAGCATAGGTTGCACACCAAGGATAAATACAACATGGAAAAAGTTACATTGGCACATGTTCACTTTTGAGTTAATTGCATTATATATGTTGTGCTCTGTTATTCATGGAGATTATAGTTATTATGTCTGTAATGCACTTATGAATGACTTCACGAGGCAATGTGTTGTACTCAAACTGTAGTGACCTCGGTCCTTTCTTCGTAACTCCAGAGTGAGGCACAAACATGGTGGGCAGCCTTTTATACTGGGCCCTGCCATTTGGGCAGGAAACACCGGTCTCCACCAGTTGCACCCTCTAGTGGTGCCAGCATGTATGCACACAGTGTAAAGCTTATTGATAGTACATCAGGTAAAAAAATCTCCATCTTATGCAACCACACAGTGACTACACAGAGAGTACATCCATAGTCTGCATACACAACAATAATCATACAGAAAAAAGCGTACTTATTTCACACTGGCTTATTTAATCAGATGCCAATGAATTGCATGGTCATGCAGGTTCAAAGAAACCTGAAAGTGGTCTGATATTGTAGGACGGGTACTAGATTGAACAACTTGTTATTTATTTAAAGGTGGGCTAGAAGGAGTTTTGGCAGTTTTGACAATGGTAAATTGTGTTCTGGCAGTTTTGACAATGATAAATTGCATTACATAGCTGAGTGCACATCATTGATAAGTTGTGTTCTGATGTTCCTTGCCACTGTCACTGAGGAGTCTTTTGGGTTATGATCCTCCTAATGCTTTACTCCATGATGGCCTGCTCTCAAAGGGCTCAAAATTGGCCCCTGCAGGTTTTTTCCCGCACTCACCAGAGTTGCGCCACTTTTGTAGGATGAAAAGGGCGCTGAAAAAATGTCCTCCAATTCTGGCCACTGTGTTGCCTCTCCTTGGCTTGGTGCAGCGTAGCCAGTCGATTGGGGGGTGGAGCTAGGGCCCTGCACCAGAAACAGTGCCGGCAGCTCTCCACATGCGCATTGGAGTGCGCGCGCATGCGCAGTAGCTCCTGCCCCCAGCCTCTGTGTGCATGCTGCAGCGTGGAACCCGATGCAACCCGCCCCTAATCCAAGCCGAGTGGCCTACCGCACAGGCCGGCCCGCTGTAGGAGAAAATGCCTCATTCGGACTGGACATTGAGATCGTGTGGCTGCAATGGCGTGTTGTAGTATGTTTAAAATTAAGTACATAACTCCATAATTATTGCAGAATACGGGAAGCAGTTAGCTGGTGTTTGGTTATTTAAAAATGCGATTCCAAGTATGATTGGCACTATGCAGCTCTCCACTTTGAAGCCAGCTTGAAAGCTCCAGTTCAGCATTTTATCTCTTGGGCTTTGTTTGAATAGCATTGCTGTTTGCTGCTCATTATGTTTATGTTTGCTAAGATTTCTTGTGGTAAGTAATGATTTGTTGGCACAAGCAGTGATGTGCTACCATCCAGAAACTGTCATATCCTTTCCATTTGGGGCTTTTTGCAGAATTATAGTCGTGGGGCAGAAATCACACTGTACACGGTAAGGGCTGAAGTCCATGGGGTTTTGCTGTGGGATTGTCATTGTGCCGAATCACTTTCTTTAATTATCTTTAATTAGTTGTGAAATTAGGGCAATTTAATTCAACTATCTTTTACTTCTTTTTGTTTTGTAGTTTAAGCTTCCATGAATGCTTTTGTTGTATAGTAAATTAACTTTGCGAAGTTTTTTCATATGATGTCCTGTATAGTTGTTTGATCCTATTCACATTTTTTAGTCAAGTCATTAAGTTCTGTTGCCCTCCAATGTACCTATGTGCACTGATTTCTTAACACTCCGGAAGGTTTTTCTGTGCGGCCACAAGTGGCCACATACACTGGCCTAAGTTAGTTTGGAGTAACTATTAGCTGTCCAAAATGGCCTAAATGGCCAAAACGGGCATAGGTGGCTGGTAACGTTGGTGCAAAATGGGGATTTTTAAGAAAAATCAAGTTGCTCCAAAAAAAACAGAGCAACTCCTGGTCAATTTTGAGCCCAAAGTGACCAACTCTTTTTCAATGACAAAGTTGTATGTGCACAGTAACCTATAACTAATGCAAGACATGATCTGTAGCATAATGAAAAGCCCCTCCCGATCCATTACAGCAGCCAGAGTCACTTTAAGACCCAATTGTCCTCTCAATTACCACAAAGATAGAGGCATTTCCCCATTGTAGCAATCCTTAGCTGCTGTTATTGCAATTCTTAGAAGAGTCATAATCCGTGGCAGCAAAGGGTACATCTTCTCATCTACAAGCCATCTGTTCATTTGACTATCTTCTTTGAAGAGTTATGATTGGACAGAATCACCATCATCATCATCATAGGCAGTCCCTCGGAATCGAGGAAGACTTGCTTCCACTCTTAAAATGAGTCCTTCGGTACGAGAACCACAGTCTGTGTCACAGGTGGGACAGATAGTCATTGAGGGAAAGGGTGGGTGGGACTGGTTTGCCACACACTCTTTCCGCTGCCTGTGCTTGATTTCTGCATGCTCTCGACAATGAGACTCGAGATGCTCAGCGCCCTCCCGGATGCACTTCCTCCACTTAGGGCGGTCTTTGACCAGGGACTCCCAAGTATCAGTGGGTATGTTGCACTTCATCAAGGAGGCTTTGAAGGTGCCCTTGGAACGTTTCCTCTGCCTACCTTTGGCTCATTTACCGTGAACGAGTACCGAGTAGAGCGCTTGTTTTGGGAGTCTCGTGTCTGGCATGCGTAAAGCATTATGGGCATCTCCTGCAAGTATTCTTCGCATCTGGTCACACACAATCTGGACTTTCAGTGAGCGGTACCACTTTCTGTTAAGAAAGTTGAAGGGGTTAACGGTAGGGGCTCGCAATGGTACGTGGTTGCCATCTGTGTAGCGTGCAGTTTAGGGAACCCAGGAACACAGTAACATTGAATGCCCACATAACTTTTACTTTTCCAAAGAGGATGAATTCCCCAGGTGACTGAATAAGTCAGTCAGTCACCTGGTTTATATGTGAACAGATAGACCCCTGTGTGATCTTGCATGGATCCCCTGTGGCTGATTGAAATGAGCCTATGCCATCACCATTGAGTGCATTCATCAATTTCACAGTCACAGACAAAGCTGTCTGGACAAACGATCTTGGCCGCAGGTTTTCATGTAATATTTGGCACAGCTCATCTATTGTCTCTTGGTTTTGCATACTTTTCTAATATAATGCTCCTCACTAAGATCGTCATAGCATCTGTGTGGTATGTAAATTATTTGGCGGTGGTTAGTATCTTGTTGGGTACATCCTTTTCAAACACTGCTTCACTCTCTGTTTTTCTATTTTGCACTGCTCCACTTCCTCCTCCATTAAAATTACCAACAAGGGAACGTCCATTGGTATTCTCATATCTGGTACTCAGAATCTCTTATTTTGGGTGGAGGTAAAAATATCCCTGTGGTCTCACAGGCCACAACATGTCAGCTCTATCCAAGTGTAAGGCAAAAAGCAGCACTATAAAAGTTTTTTTTTTTAATAGCGTCTACAATCTCCAGCGAAAGTTTCCTTTGGTTCCAGATGACAAAGGAAAGCACTTCCACCAATTTTGGCTGGTACCAGGAGCAGGTACATCATTTTTATTTCATTCTAATTCACCCATGGTGCAATGAGAGTGCAAGTCATGGGGTTCGGAAACTCCAATGCCATTGCTCCTCAGTAATATATGGCAATGAGATCCCAACAGCATTGATAAGCGCACACATGGAAGACCGCAGATCGTGTTGGGCACTGCATCACTGCCATCAGAAATCTGGTTGGAACGAATCCCGTCCCAGGATCCACACACAATTTTTCTAGTATATTGATTTGATGGCCGAAACTCGACAAAAGTAAATTTGGGGACCAGGTCTTTAAATTTACTCTTACCTGTCGTCAACTACCTAGCAACCGTGAATGATTGTTTTATTCTGGTGTTCATTTAGGGAGGCGGGCCTTAGGTAGCAAGGCAGGGAAATACACTATAAAACATGAAAGGATATTTTAATGAGCATTTGTGTGTGGTGGCCAGTATTCCAGCTGGTGCTGACAACCACTCGTGTTCAGAGGAAAATTTCAAAGGGTGTGCACATGGGTGAGAATTCACTGTTAGACCTTCCTAACCCATTTATCTTTTGCGCTAGAATATCCTTCTCAACGGAGTGTCAGCAAAATGAGTTTGGCAGAATCTTGTGTGCAGACAGCCTAGAAATTGATGGGTAACTCTGCTACACTAGAGATTTGGCGTATTGTTTACTCCGATCTGTTGTGGTGTCTTTGGAAAATGACAGAGATTTTGGCAGGGTTGCTAACATGGATTACGTAGAGGCAACAAAAATAGCTAAAAGCAGTGACAAAAATATAAGCACTCCAGCCCCTTCTCCAACAGACTATTTCCATGTCCTCTGGGTTCCCAGTTAAAGTCAGCTTTTTAACCATTTCTGATAGACATTTCCCTCAATGGAATTATCTGTATTCTGAGTCATTGAGTCATCGCACAAGGTTTGGACTCCACTGCTTTAACAGTATCATGAAAATATGATTTCCAGCAAACATTTTGTACCCTGTCCCCACCTCTGGCAGAGTTCTTGAGGTCACCAATGTCGTGACTGACCTCACCATTTTCCTAACTCCAATCATACTCAGCCTACTGCCAGCAGAGTAAGAAATCTCAATAATTCATAGGCTTTCCCAGCTTATGTTCCTGGCAGTGAGAAGCTGCATTTTGCAGCTTTGGCACAAAGAAATATTTCATAGAAACATAGAAAATAGATGCAGGAGTAGGCCATTCGGCCCTTCGAGCCTGCACCACCATTCAATATGATCATGGCTGATCATTCACCTCAGTACCCCATTCCTGCTTTCTCTCTGTACCCCTTGATCCCTCAATAAACGTGAACAAAAAGCGTTTTCCATTCAGAGCAAATAATGCACAAAGCTCCAACTGGAGCTAGGAAGGCACAAAGGCACGTGGGCCTTTTGTCTGCCCAGGTTCCCAAATCAGAAAGGATTTCTTTGCTGACCATAGACCAGATACATTTTTCCCAAACCACCCAAATTCCACAGGCACCAAACGCTGCTGCAACCAAGTAATCCCTCTCTCGCTCTCCTTATGCAATGAGTCTTATTGAAAGGAATGCCACTGATCTTTTCAACAACTATCCCACCCAAGTGTGCAGCATTTGTTGTAAAGGACCTTACCTCTAACAACAAGTGCAAAAATATCATGGACTTCTTAATCACCAAGATAGAGACCATTGTTCAGCTACATCTGCTGTATCTCCTCCCTTCCCCTTGGCCACCAAGCCAAACCTTCCCCCAGGCCCCCCTGCTCTAGCCTTAAATCTCTATTTTTACCCAGTTTCTCTTCCATCTCCACTCATGCCCTTTCTGAGCTCATCTCATCCATGCAATCCACCTTCTGCTCCCTTCCCTTCATTCCCACTAAACTGTTGACCATCCAACTTCTCTTCCTGACCCCAATGCTAGCTGACATTGAAAATTGTTTCCTCCTCTCAGACATAGTCCCCCTTCCTTCCAAAACTCTTGATATCTTCTTCTTTGATTTGTCATTCATTGTTTTCTTTATGCCTTTGTGAAACACCTTGGAATTTTTTTTGGTGTTAAAGGCATTATATAAATGTATGATGTTATTGAATTTCTTGTACTTTAATCATATCGTTGCTCTAAGCCTCCCATTGTATATATCAGAAAGTACCATATTATCTGTAATATGGGGCTCAATTTTCCCTAAGCCCATATTCTGGCGTATTTACAGAGTTATGCCCGTTTTTCTAGGCCAGAAATGCACCAGAAATATTTTGCCAAAGTTTCCCTGGTGTATAATTCTAATTTGGTGCCACGCAGCGTGTCCAGTCGCCTCGGGGGGTGGAGCCTGCTGTCTGCGCCAAAAATCAAAGCCGCACCTTCTGTGCATGCGCGGGGAAAAAAAGTTACACACTTTTCCAATGGACGCGCATGCTCAGTACAGCTCGGATTTGGTAATTGGCTACTTTTAAAGAGCCAGTTGTGTGTGTGAGAAGGAGTGCTGTGTGAGAGCATTGGAAAAATTGCAGCTGGAGCAGTACAAGATGCAACGCGGTGCAAGGACCAAGAATTTCTTACAGGAAGAAGTGGAGGCACTAGTTCCTGTGATTGAGAACAGAGGGCAGGAGCTGGACACCAGCAGAGGTCACATAAAAGTTCCACCCACAAAAATGAAGAAACGCTGGAACCAAGTTGCAGAAGATTACTGTGCAATGGTGACCACCCCGAAGTCTGGAGGCCAGTGTAAAAAGAAGTGGCAGGACCTTGGTCAAGTAGTAAGTTTAAGTAATATTTTTATTTATTCAATGGAATTGCAATTGTAAATGTGACCATCTGTATATGTCCCACCCAGCAGAAAGACATCCTCTTTAAAAAGTTGCATTTTCATCCTTGCAGAAGAAATTGTCCCACAACAAAAGGGAAAGAACTCAAACAGGGGGATGCCCGCCAAATCTGCACCCACTGACACCCTTGGAAGAGAGGGTCGCTGCTTTGATGGGTCCTGCCTGGAAAAAAGCAATCAGTATTGCACAAGCTGAGCCCACACTCGAGGGAGAGAGTAAGTCCTGTAAATTAATCGTGGCCTTTCAAATCAACCTGCTGCTTGGCCTGCGATGTGTGAGTCTACTCATGCCACCCACCCTGCCCCCTCCACTGCTGCTAACCATTTGACTGTCTGTTATATTTTGCAGAACTTGAGGCCAACCCTGATGATGGAGAAGAAAATTCAGACGAGGATGAGCCTGAAGAGGAGAACACCTTCCAATCCAACCCTCCAGAGCAAGAGCATGGTGCGGGGGGGGGTGGGGGGGAATGGAGCTGGATGAAGCTCCCACTGTTGTACTGACTTTGGAAGAGGTGCCGCTCATGGAGGTGACAGCCCCTTCCGTGACTAGTGGTTTGAGTGTTGGTGGGACATTCCATTTTTTCACACCTTCTGAGGTTGCGGGTCACAGTGGTGGGTGCAGCGAGGCGCACCCAGGGACCCACCGTGCCAGGCTGTGGGTCCCAATGTTGGGGTGCGAGCCACACCCATGGGGAAGAGGGGAAGGAGAGCTCGACCATGCTCTCCTGAGGTGCAGGAACTAACTGATGTGGTTAGGATGATATCATTGAGTGTGGAGAACATTGACCTTACCCGATCACTCCTGGATGCCATCAGTGGGGTGAATGATGAGGTAGCGGGACTGTTGGGAGAAGTAACAGCAATGACATGAGAAATACGAACGATATCCGGGGTCATAAGTGAGGGAATAGTGGCCATGAGGGAGGGAATGTCAGAGGTAGTGCAAACCACGTCACTGACCATGAGTGAGGGAATGTTGCAGGTAGTTCAGACAGTTTTGCTCAACATGAGGGAGAGAATGTTGCAGGTTGTTGAGACATTGTCAGGGCACATGAGGGACGGCATGTTGGAGTTAGCTGCTGCAATAAGGGAACACGCCCAGACCCGGCACCCATTGACAGAATCAACTGTCACCCCCACTCCAATCCTCACCCAAAGCCAGGCCCTCCAACTTGCTACCTGAAGCCTACGCCCACCCCCCTCCCCCCCTCCTTCCCCCGACCCGCCCTCAAGAGGTGCGCAGTACCCAAGATGTTAGAAAGAATAAGCTTGGTACCATGCCCAGAAACACTGCGCCACCGCCTTTGGGCAGGGGTGGTAGAATGTCCAAGACCAAGCGCAGCGGGCGGTCTTAAAACAAGGGGGATAAAAGATGGGTGCAGCCTTTCTTTGCTGCAGTTGTAGTTGTTCTTATTATTGTTACTGTTGTAACTGTTCTCAAATTAAAAGTTTTGTGTAAGTTATGAAAATGTACAGTTTTTAAGTGATCTTAAAAAGTGATATTAAAGTAAAGTTTGATACAAGAATAATTTAGTAAAGTTAAGTTAAGTACATTTTAAATTTTGAATAAAATATATTTTACATTAAAACTGAATCATAAGAACATTAGAACATAAGAAATAGGAGCAGGTGTAGGCCATATAGCCCCTCGAGCCTGCTCCACCATTTAATATGATCATGGCAGATCCGATCATGGACTCAGGTCCACTTCCCTGCCTGCTCCCCATAACCCCTTAATCCCTTATTGGTTCAGAAACTGTATATCTCTGTCTTAAATTTATTCAATGTCCCAGCTTCCACAGCTCTCTGAGGCAGTGAATTCCACAGATTTACAACTCTCTGAGAGAAGAAATTACTCCTCATCTCAGTTTTAAATGGGCGGCCCCTTATTCTAAGACTATGCCCCCTAGTTCTAGTCTCCCCTATCAGTGGAAACATCCTCTCTGCATCCACCTTGTCAAGTCCACTCATAATCTTAAACGTTTCAGTAAGATCACCTCTCATTCTTCTGAATTCCATTGAGCAGACGCCCAACCTCCTCAACCTTTCCTCATAAGTCAACCCCCTCATCTCCGGAATCAACCTAGTGAAACTTCTCTGAACTGCCTCCAAAGCAAGTATATCATGTTTCATTAACACAATACAACACTACGGAACAGATCGAAACAGTAAACATGTCCATGTGGAATAGTTGTCGCTGAGACCACAGGCATCAGTAAAGCGCTTACGGATGAGCTGCTGGCGCAAGGCTCGAGCAATCGTTAAAGGAGCACGATGGCCCACCTCCTCCGCCGTCGTGCTCCGGCCTCAGGCACTTGCATGGCTTCCTCATCCTCGCCGTCCTCCTCCTCCTCTCCTGCTCATCACCTGCATCTTCCACATCATTATCATCAGCCACTCTCACCGCAGGTGGGTCTTCCATTACCAGCTGCTGCTGCCTCATGATGGCTGAGTTATGCAGCATGCAGCACACAATAGTGAACTGACCGACAATCTCAGGGGAGTATTGCAAGTAGCCTCCGGAATGGTCTCGGCATCGGAAACACTGTTTCATTATGCCAATGGTCCTCTCAACGATGCTACCCGTTGCAATGTGCGACATGTTCTATTTTCGGTCAGCTTCCATCCTGGTTACGCGTAGCGGCATCATGAGCCAGGTGGCGAGGCCATACCCTTTGTCTCCCAGTGGCCAGCTCTGCCCTTCTGGCTGCTGCTGCTGAAACATGGCAGATATAATGCTGTCACGTCGGATGAATGCATTATGGGTGCTGTCAGGGTATCTTGCATCGACTGACATGATATGATGCATGTCGTCACACACGAACTGCACATTAATGGAATAAAAGCCTTTTCTGTTTCTGTACATCTCAAAATCCTCCAAAGGTGCTCGCAAGGGTACAATCAATGCAGTCCTGTACCTTTGGGAAGCCAGCAATCCTGAAGAAGCCCACAGCCTGTCACCCATTGCTTGGGCGGACATGGGGAACTTTATGAAGTCATTCCTCAGTGCATACAGTGCAGCCGTGACCTGGCGAATGGAAATATGTGTTGCATGTTGAGAGATGGCGCACACATCCCCAGTTGTAGCTTGAAATGATCCGGAGGCATAGAATGCAAGTGCAGCTGTAACCTTCACTTCAACTGACAAAGCAGTCCTCCTGATGCTTCTAGGTTCCAGGTCTGCTTTGACCAACTCACAGATCTCACTTACAACTTTTTTGCAGAAACGCAACCTTCTGACACAGTCTGCATCACTTAGGTGGAGGTACGAATGCCTTTCTCGATATACCCGAGGTGGGTAAGGCCTCCTGCCTATCATCCTATGGGCTCTGATGTTCCTGATGCGATGAAGACGAATCAATTGTCTCCTACGTAGCACCATGATGCAAAAGGCTCGCACAAGGTATGGCATTGTCAGTATTGCCCCCATACATACACTTAACCTTTGAAAGAAGCTCAAAATGGCAGGAAAGCAGGCAGGACAGGTTCACAGTTCTCTCTCTTCAGGTGTGTATGGATGGACCACACCCAAAGGTCTTGTGACTTATCCTCTCTCACCTCCCCTTAACTAATTGGAGTCTTGTGACTTCTGTCTCTATTCTCACCCCCGCCTTTACTAATTCGAGTCTTGTGACTTCTCTCTCTCCCCACCGCACCCCACCCGCCCCCCGCCCCCCCTCCCCGCCCCAGCACCTCGCTCCCCGGGCTCCAACCCTTCCAATTGGCACCTCGCTCTCTCTCTTTCCTCCCCCAACTCCACGGCTTGTTTTCTAGCCAAGCCCCAGCCACTGTGTCTGGGCGCGGGGCCGATTCTGCCGGCTGAAGTTACGACCCTCCAGCCCTGCTTCAAGACATTCGGTGGCGGCATGTGAGCGAGTAAAAAAATGAGAGAACTTCCGAAATCCAACAAATTTACACTTCAACGTTGACAGGTTAAAAAAAAGTTGAACTTTATTATTGATTTTGACAGTGTCCTTGACTCCCTCCAAAATCTTCGATTTATAAACAATGGCATCTTTCAGCGCCAATTTGTGAATGTGCGCTGGTTTTCTTAACTCACCAAAAGATTTTTCGTAAGTGGCTAGATACATCGACCTAAGAGAAAAAAATGTTGGCCAAATTGCGAACAATTGAAAAAACCCACGCAGACATGAGGGAACGCCTCCTGTGATCCTGTTTAAAAAACCAGGCCTAGAAAAATAGTAATGAAATCAGTTACGCCAGTGCAGATCGTAGGGGGAAATTTTGAAAAAAAAAAATACCCCCAAAAAAATAGCCCGCGCCAAAAAAACGGCGCAAATGAGCGGGGAAAATTGAGCCTATGGCATGTATTCTGTTCTGTATTATATCAAGATCTGAGAAAATGTGTAAACTCTTGTGCAAATCAATATTAAAATAATTTAAAAAAAAAATATGTGTAATATAGTTCCACCTAGTGACTTACTGTGGTAATGCAACTGCAGATGTAAATACAATAAAAGTCACATGATGGAGCCAACTTGTAAAGTTTATGTGTTTGTGGTGTATTAAAGAATATATCACATTGGTGACATAGGATAGGATAATTGGATTCCCTAGCTGAAATGTTTGTTGGTGGATGATTTAGCCAACCAACAGAGAGACTTTGAGAGGTTCTTTGTTTTGCAGAACAGCTAAAAATCCAAGGTAAATTTCAAGCTCACTTGGCTGAACTGAAGAGTCCAGATGGCTGCACCTATGGGAATAATAGGGCGCTTGGGTGAGTTCCATCATGACCGAGAGACTTTCGGAGCGTATGTGGAGCGATTAGAAATGTTTTTCACCGCAAATAGTATGGTCAAAGCACCCGATGATGAAAATCGTAACCAGGTGGTGTTAGAAAGAAAACAGCATATTTTCCTGATGGAAGCAGGCCTGAGGTGTATGAAACCTTGAAAAATGTGCCTGTTCCTGTTAAGCCAAAGGACACGCCACTGACAGAGATTCCAACCAAGTTAGAACAGCACTACCGTCTTGAGCCCCCCCCTGGAAATTGTTTGAAAGTTATTATTTCGGAATATGAAATCAATTAATTGATGAGAGTATCAGTGAGTACATTGTAGCTTTAAAAAAGCTTTCCATTCAGTGTCATTTCGGAAACTTCCAGGACCGAGCATTGCATGAGCACATTGTTTGTGGGATGAAAAATGAAACAATCAGAAGGAAGTTGTTGACAACCCCTAACTTGACTTTTGATTTAGCTTGTCAGACTGCTATGTCGATGGATATGGCCGACCAATACTCCCGAGAATTTCGCGCCATTGCCAATCATCAGACAACTGAGTTGCATCGATTGCAGGTTAAAAGTAAAAGGCAATTGGGCCCAAAGACCTCAGCAACTGACCAAGTTAACAACGCATTGAAGTTGTGCTATCGGTGTTTGGGACAACACATTGCTCAAAGTTGGTCATATGTGAAGGCAGGGTGTTTCTTCTGCAAGAAAACAGGGCATCTTGCGAAGGTGTGCCGACTGAAGAGTAAACTGATGTTCAATGCTATAAGTAGAAATCGCCAGAGACGACATAGGATTGAAGAGAATCAATAGGATGAAGAGGTTTTGAAGATACACGTCATCAGGACATTAAGGGTATCATCATTCAAGTAGATGTTGCCAAAACTAGGATACCCATGGAAATCAACACTGTTGCATCTGTGAGCACCAGAATCACTGTATCTCAACAAGTTACGTGATTTTCCACTGAAGAAGTCGAAAATAGTGCTCCGAGGCTACTCAGGAGAGCAAATCCCTGTGGTAGGACATATCACCGTACCGGCAAAATACAAGGATCAGTTTCAGAGCTTGCCTCTCTTAGAAATGGCAGGAGACAAGCCTGCCTTAATAGGTAGAAATTGGTTGGGATCACTGAAGCTGGATTGGAATGAGTTTTTCGTGTTGAAATTAGATTTGCATTGAAGGATGATGTCATCAAACAGTATCCAAAAGTGTTCCGTGAAACAGGTAGTCTGATCCAAGGCTTCAAGGCGAGTGTCAGAGTACAGAGAACGTGAGACCAGTTTACTGCAAGCCATGTCCCTTACCATATGCACTCAAGAAGAAAGTTGAGCAAAAACTCAAAAGACTAGAGCTGAGAACATTATCTCTTAGATAAATCTAAGTAACTGGGCTACCTAAGTCAGATGGTAATGCTGATGCTATGTCCAGGTTGCCACCTTCATCACAAGTTACTCCCAATACGGAGGAAATGTTCTATTTTTCACAGCTGAAGAGATTGGTAGAGCAACCAAACGTGACCCAGTTATGTCAAAGGTGTATTATTACACAGCAAATGGCTGGCCAAACCAGATATCAGAGAAATATATTTATCCATACTTCATTCATAGGAATGAATTCTCAGTGGATAATGATTGTATCATGTGGGGTGCATGAGTAGTTACTCCAAATAAGTTCAGGTCCAAATTGTTAGGTGATCTTCATGACCAGCACCTGGGAATGTGCTTGACCAAGAGTTTTGCACGCAGTTACTTATGGTGGCCAGATCTAGATAAAGATACAGAGTACATCGTTAGTCAGTGTACAACATGTCAATCGGTAAACAAGAAACCACCATCAGTACCATTACAGCCATGGAAATGGCCTCTCAGGGTGTGGCAAAGGTTACATGTAGATTTTGCTGAGCTAGAAGGACAACAATTGTTCATTGTGATTAATAGTCATTCAAATTGGGTAGAGGTGTTTCCGATGTGTAAAATAACAACACTAAAACACTAGGCAATTTGTGAAGATTGTTTTCTTCATATCGCCTCCCAGAAAAAATTGTGTCTTGATAATGGGCAGCAATTTTGTTCAGAAGAATTTGCACAGTTCATGAGCAGAAATGGTGTGAAACATACCAAGGTTCCACCGTTCCACCCTGCTTCAAATGGTGCAGCTGCTCATGTTCTCATTAAGCAAATGTTGGATTCAAATCCAAGGAAACAACAGTTGTCATTGGACCACAAAGTGGCAAATTTTCTAATTACTTATCGTAATACTTCTAATACAACTACTGGTAGAACACCAGCAGAGTTGTTTCTCATTGTTAAAGCCAAACTTGGCACAGTCAGTAGGAGAGAAACAATTAAGACAGAAAGAGAATCATGATAGAGGTAGAGTAAGAAAGAGAAGTGTGAAATTGAATCAGAAGGATAGAGTGAAAAAGCAACACCATAAATGGTTTAAGTGGTTACCAGGAAGTGTCGTGAAGATATGTAGCCCTCGCACATATTTGGTCAAGATGTTTGATCATGCACTGGTTAGGTTTGTTCACATTGATCATATTTTACCTACAGGTGTGGAAGGAGTTTGATAGTCTTGTTACAAGTAGAATGCCAGTGGCAAATCCTACATCAGATGTACTAGAAACAAGTCCAAGAGAAAGTCCAAGAGAAAGTCAGAAATTAAATCTGAGTCCGAGTCAGGCAAACAAATAGTCTAGAGTTGTAGAGAGTCCACATGTAGATCAAGGATTGCCTTTGGAAAAAGTTCAACACCATGTTTGGAACGTTCTGTTCGAGAGTGAAGGTATCCTCTTCGAAACTGAAAACAAGTGGTTAAGTTTGATTTGTAAATATGGCAAAATAAGTCCATGGGCTAGATTTTACACTTCTGTGCAGATCACCCAAAACTGGGTGGTATTTCTGGCGTGGGCGGTAAAAATAGGCTTTCAGATTGTCGGCTTGTCGCCCATTCTCAAAGCCCCGAGGGCTAGAACCTCCACTTTTGTGCTTATCGCCCAAAAATGGACGTTATTTCCGGCGTGGGCATTAAAAAAGGGTTTTCAGATCGCCGGCTTCTCGCCCATTCTCAAAACACCTAGTTTATATTTTTGAAAATGGATGTTACCGCGAGTGATATCAAATGGGCGGTAGCTTTTAAATTTTTTTGACCTTCTACCGTAAAGTGTAGCCGTCCTTAACAACGGCATGGCAACGCTCGATTCCTGTGATTCAGGAGGTCAAGGGTCATCATGACATGTACAGAAGAGGAGACAGAGAGAGAGGGAGCTCAGAGGTACTGAAAGCGTGTGTGGCTGTGGTGTGTGCTTGTCTGGCTGTTGTGGGAGAAACTATGGAGGTTCACCACTAGCAAAAAACCTACCAAGCACCAAGGACATAGTTGGCACCGAGTTTTTGTCCAACAAATAAGATATAACATGGAAAGGATGGAGGAGGCTCTGGAGCTGGTAGGCAGGAACACTGGTGGCAGAAGGCTCCCAGTGGTCCCAGAGTGCAGCACTACACCCCAAGGTGCTGCACTCCCATTGCCAACCACACATGAGAGTCGGCAGCAACATCTTGCTTCTGGCTCGGAGCACGTTCCCACCTCGGGACCGTCCTCTCCCGTATCCGTCCAAGCAGCAGTTCGGCCGCCACCACCTACTCCCCCCCCACCCCCGCCCCAATGAAGCATCGCCTGAGGATCTCCTCAGCTAGGCGGCTTGGAGTCAGGAGGGGAAGCAGTAGAGGTGGGGAGGAGAAGCGGCGGGGGGAGGCTTAACTTCAATCAACTTAAACTTTAACTGTCATCAAGGTGATGCCCACCATTGATGTGTGACCTGCACACACAGCAGTGTGTCAGTCTTGGAAATAACACCAACGTTCTTTCAGGCAAAGTGGTCATTGATGAGCTCCTGACGCTAGGCTCTTGCAGCTATCATGCCACCATGGGCCCTTTCATGTGGTCTACAGGGGGGCAGGGACATGGCTTCGGCTTCAGCCTGATTGTCTGGGCTGATATCAGCGTCTGCCTCCTCATCCTCCTCTTCCTCTCTCTGGTGAGGTGGACTGTCAGACTCATCAGGTAATTCTTGTCCCCTCCTGATAACCAAGTTGTGCAGCATGGAGCACACCACCACGAATTGAGCTACCTGCTCAGGGTGGTATTGGAGCTCGCCTCCTGAGTGGTCCAGGCATCTAAAGCGCTGCTTCAGCACTCCAATGGTTTTCTCCACGATGTTGCAAGTTGCTCTGTGGCTCTCGTTGTATCACCTCTCGGCCTCGGTGTGGGTGTCACGCAGGGGGGTCATCAGCCAGGTGGTGAAGACATATCCTTTGTCACCAAGCATCCAGCATTGACCTTGTGGCTCAGTGTTAAAGAAGTCAGATACAGTGCTCTCATGCAGGATGTGAGCATCATGGATGCTGCCCGAAAATTGAGCATTCACTGCCAGTATAATTTGCTGGTGGTCGACAACGAGTTGGACATTCAGGGAGTGGAATCCCCTGAGGTTCTTGAAAACCTCAGCATCCTGAAAAGGTGCCCGCATCACAATGTGCGTGCAGTCTATTGCTCCTTGCACCTTGGGGAAGATTGCAATTCTGGCGAACCCTAGAGCCCTCTCACTCTGTGCCTCCCTGGTCATAGGGAAGCTGATCAAGTCACTCCTGCATGCGTACAGGGCTTCAGTGACCTGTCTAATGCAGCGATGTGTGGCATGCTGAGACAGACTGCAAATGTCGCCAGCTGAGGCCTGAAAAGAACCCGAGGCATAGAACAACAGTGCCGTGGTGACTTTGACCTCGATGGACAGTGCAGTACTGATGGTGCTGGCAGGCTGCAGATCTGCCCTTATCAGCTGGCGTACCTCAGTGATAACCTCTTTGTGGAAGCGCAGTCTCCGAAGGCAGGCGGTGTCGGGCAAGTCGAGATAAGAATACTTCTCCTCGTACTTGCAGGGGGTGTGACCTCTGGTCCTCCTCATCTGTCTTTCACGTCTTACATTGGGCACATAACGCAGTGGAGCATTCCTTCGGCGATGTCGAGTCTGCTGCATGCATTTGGTCATCAAGAGAAGGTGAGACAGGACAGGCCCCATTGCAGTAGCTCTCTGTTTTTCACCGATTGGTCACAAACAAGGAATGTCCCGACGAACACACCCCTTCAATTCCAATCGGTCACAGTATGGTCAAGATGTTTTGACAGATGTTCACATCAACTCCTACGACCTGCAGAGTGCATCCGAACTCCGCCCAGGATGAAGCACAGCAGCCTTTTAAAGGACGCGACAGGTGATCTAGAACTTGGCGTCCATAACACTGTGATTAGTTCCAGTTAGTTCCACTTTTTAGGGGCGGTTTTTTGGGCGAGCGATATTGTGGGCGATATGTGTGCGAGGTGGTTAAATTGACGCTGGGCGATCTCATGGCCGCTAGTTTTGGTAAATATGCTCTTTATGACAAAAAAAGTGGCCGGGCATTAATATTGAATCTTGGCATTAAATCCGTGCAGAAAGTAATGCCGGGTGATATTATGGACGTTGAAATTGCCCATTATGCTGATTCCGCCCCCAAAAAGTGGGCGGGCAGTAATATTTTTTATCGACGTTGCGCACATGGGGAAAGTAACGCTTGGCGATAAGTTTCCGAAAAATGCCTGCCAGTTTCCATTTTGTGCCAAAATGGGTGATACATGGATGTTATACATCATTTCAGCGGTAAAATGGGCATTAAGTGGGCATTAAGCATGCAAAAAAAGTGGAGGTTCTAGCCCCTAGTCTCCATTTTTGAAATTGGGCGTTACCGCGAGCTATATGAAATGGGCGGTAGCGTTAAATTTCTCTGACCTTCTGCCGTAAAGTGTCGCCCTCCTTAGCAACGGCATGGCAACACTCCGTTCCCGCGATTCAGGCGGTCAAGAGTCATCATGACATGCGCAGAAGAGGAGACAGATAGAGAGGGAGCTGAGAGGGACTGAAGGCGTGTGTGGGTGTGGTGTAGCTGCTTTTGGAGGAAGGAGGGAGAGTTTTGAGCTTTAAGCAAATTGGGCAAAAAAAATTAGCTGTTACCAGCCAGATATTTGCCCGAATTTGGCCTATAATGGAGGGAGAGGTGAAGGCATCACAGCACGCTATGGAGATTGACGCTGGCGAGAGTAGTGAGCTGGGAGAGGAACACATTGGAGGGCGCAAAAGAGCGAGGAGGTTCTCAGACGAGGCAAATGCCTCCCTCCTGCAGGAGATCGAGTTACACTGGGGTGAGTTGACACAGGGAGGGCGTGGGAAGCCCACCCCAAAAGCATACCAGAAGATGTGGGCCAAGGTAGCAGGGGTGGTTTCGTCGGCGACCAACGAGTTGCGTGAGGGCAACCAATGCCGCAAATGATGGAACAAAATTGTCGATCTGCAAGAGTAAGTATTACATTTATTTACATGTACTTATGTGTTTATATAATTTGATTTGTAAGAGTCCTGAGTAACTATCATCAGATGTGAGGTCTTTCACTTTTACCGGGAATGTTGTAGTCAAAGCCTGCAGTCACGGTGTACGTCTTTAGGTAGAGAATGATAATTATCATAATCATCATGATTACATCTGTCGGTTATGTGTTGTATCAGTATCTATGACAGTACCTAGCAATGATATCACACAATGATCTCATGCCATGTCGTCCTGTTACCTTTTACAGAAAAAGCTATCGACGATGCGATCCGTGCAGAGGCAAATGGGTGGGGGGCCACCAGTTCCCAGCGACATCACTGAGATGGAAGAGCGGGTGCTCACACCCCCAGACAGCCATGCAAGTATCTGTAGACCTTGAAGTGATGTGATGTGAGTAAAGTTTACACCATTGTGTGATGTAAAATCAATAGATTCCACACCCATTGATATCCCAACAATCATATATGATAGATGATTTCTAAAATTGTTTTATAAATAATGCTGGGCTAATGAAAATCATTGCAATGCAGAATGTGTTGACGGTCATGAAATGTGATGTCTGTGATGATTTTGACAGCGGTGGTGCTTTTGTCATGCATATGTTGTGTGTAGCGCTGGAAATACCTTGTGACCCGAACGGCCCCTTCTCCTCTAATAACCTCATTTGTGTTTTGCAGCTCAGCCAGCAGCGCGGCCCCAGGCAAGACCACAGAGGCCAGAAGGTGGGGCGCGGGGCTGGACTCGGTGGACGATCCTACATCTGGTGCTGAGGAGCTCCGATTCTCGCCCGTCAATCCGCTGGGTCTGTTCTCTATGGATGAGAGCGCGGACTTCGAGGAACCTGCATCGCCACGCTCTAGACGCCATTCCACCCCAAGGCCATCTAGCGCTTGTCCGGTCATTCCCGCCTCCAGTCTGGAGGTACCAAGCCCAAGCACCTCACCACAAGGCACCCCATTTGTCCCCAGGATCGCGCCGACCTCGCGGAGGTTTTGTGGATGCAGCAGGTCTGGTCCACGAGCGCCACATGAGAGCGGAGAGATGGTACAGTTGTCCAGGAGGACTGTAGGCATTGGTGACCAGATCCTCGATGCATTGGGGGGCATATCTCAACAGCTGGCCACCATGACTGAGTACGTTCCGCGGATAGCGGAGGCCCTGGAGGCGAGAGCCAGGAACACTGCTAGCACAGGCCTCCCAGAAGTCCCGGAGCGGGCATTCCATCCCTAGGTTCTGCACCACTACTGCGAATGACAGATGAGAGGCAGGACCAAGATCCTGCTTCTGGATCCGAGAATGTTCCTCCCTCGGCACCCCCTGCTCTTATACCCATCCAATCAATGTCTCTGCCTTCATCCCCCCCAATGAGGCACCGCCTGAGGAGTTCCTCGGCCAGGCACCGTGGAGCGAGGAGGGGAAGGGTTAGAGGTGGGGAGAAGAAGGGGAGGGGAGAAGGAAAGTGAGGTGCATGTCCACAGGTGATGGCTGTGTTATATCTCCATCTGGGTGCATGCAATTTGTTGTAATGTATGGGGGGAGGGGACCACCCTCCTGCTTTACATTTGTATTCTGTGTTGCTGGATATGTTGACCATTTCACTGATGTCAATGGTCGAAAAAGTGGGGTGTGGGCGGTGGTGGGGATACTTATGATTTCAGACCAATGGACGTAAAAAAAATTTTTATGCAACATAATCTTGTTGCGCATTGTCTTAGATAGCTGGACCATTACACACTGGTGATTCCTTAACATGAAAGGGTTAAATAAAACTTAACTTCAAGCAACTTAAACTTCAACTGGCACCAAGGTGATATCCACCATTGATGTCTGAGCTGAACATGCACAGCAGTGTGTTAGCCTTGTCACTCACAGCAACCTTCTTTCAGGCAAATCGTTCAGTTATGAGCTCCTGACGTAAGAGTCTTGCAGCTATGTAGCCACCACGGGCCCTTTCCTGCGGTCTGGAGGGGGGAGTGGGCATGGTTACATAGTCAGCCTGATTGTCTGGCCCTAACTCAGCGTCCAGCCCCTCGTCCTCCTCTTCGTCACTCTCTTGAGGTGGAGCATCAGTCCCTTCTGGCAATTCTTGTCCCCTCCTGATAGCCAGATTGTGCAGCATGGAGCACACGACCACGAATTTAGCTACTTGTTCAGGGTTGTATAGTAGCTCCTCTCCTGAGTGCTCCAGGCATCTGAAGCGCTGCTTAAGCACAGTTATTGTTTTCTGGACCACATTGCGTGTGTCTCTGTGGCTCTGGTTGTATCGCTTCTTGGCCTCGGTGTGGGTGTCATGCAGGGGGATCATCAGCTTGGCCATTTCAGTTGTCACCAAGCATCCAGTATTGTCCTTAAGGCTGACTCTTAAACATGTCAGAGACAGCACTCTCACACAGGATGTGAGCCTCATCGAAGCTGCCCAGACATTTGGCATTCACTGCCATTATGATCTGGTTGTGGTCGACAACTAGTTGGACCTTCAGGAAGTGAAATCCTTTTCTGTTACGAAAAAGCTCTGGGTCCTGAGAAGGTGCCCGCATGTTGATGTGTGTGCACTGTATTGCTCCCTGCACCCTGGGGAACTTAGCAATGCAGTAGAATGCTCCAGCCCTGTCAGTCTGAGCCTCCGTGGTCATGGGGAAGGTGATAAGGTCCATCCTACGCGCTCACAGGGCCTCCGTGACCTGTCTAATGCAGCGATGTGTGGCATGGTGAGACAGAGGGCAAATCTCAACCGCGGAGGCCCAAAAGGAACCGGATGCGTAGAAAGACAATGCCGCAGTGACCTTGACTTCGACCGACACTAATGTCCTGATGGCAGGCTGCATATGTGGCCTGATGAGCTCGCATATTTCATTGATCACCACCCTGTGGAAGTGCAGTCTCCGAAGGCAGGTGTGGTCGGAAATGTCGAGGTAAAGCCTCTTTTCCCTGTACGTGCGGGGTGTGCGTGGTCTGAACCTCCTCCTCATTCTGGCACGTCTTAAATTGGGCAAATAATGATGTGCATCAGACATTGAGCCATTTGCACTCTGCAGCATCTGCGTATTAATCGATGCAGGCTGAGAAATGGCCCCATTGCAATGAAAGTATAATAGCGATTGATCAGAAGCAATAATTACCTCATTTAAATACACCTACAGTAAACCCCAATCATCCATAGTCTAAAAATATGTCTGCTAAGATGGTCACTTCACCTGAGAAGAACTCCAGAGTCAATCCAAACTCCCCCAAATTTGAAGCAGCCTTTTAAATGAAGCGACCTGCGATTTTAAAAATGGCGCCCACACCGTTGTGATTCATTCAGAACAGTTCCACTTTTTCTGCGCGGTGTTTTGGGCAAGCGATATTGCGGCGAGATGTGTGCGAGGTGGTGAAAGTGACGGTGGCTGATCTCCTGGGCGTTAGCTTCGGCAAATGTGATCTTTACGCCAAAAAAAAGTGGGCAGTCGGTATTATTAAATCTCGGCGTTAATTACGTGCGGAAAGTAACGGCGGGCGATATTATGGGCATTGGTTTCATCCATTCTGATGATTTCCCCCCCCAAAAAAGTGGGCGGGCGGTATTATTTTCTCCCAGCATTATGCACATGGGAAAAGTAACGCTCGGCGATAAGTGTCCGAAAAATGGGCATCAGTTTCCATTTTGTGGCTAAATGGGCGATATCTGGGTGTTATACCTCATTTCAGCGGTAAAATGGACGTTAAGTGGGCGTTATGCATGCAAAAAAAGTATAAAATGTAGCCCCATATCTTTTGTTGTGTATAACCAAGCAAGTTATGTATGATGATTATTTTGTTATGTTTACTTCTTCATTAAGGAGGGAGAAGTGTAATAATTAAAGCGGAAATGAGGAGAAATTTATTCTCTGAGAGGGTTGTGAATTTTTGGAATTCTCTGCCCTGGAAAGCTGTGGAGGCTGGGTCATTGAATGTATTCAAGGTGGAAATAGACAGATTTTTGAACGATAAGGGAGTGAAGGGTTATGGGGAGCGGGCAGGGAAGTGCCAGGGAGCAGCTGCATCATTAGGATCAATTGGTTAGAGTGTGTTTGTGATGTCGTAAAGAATATATTACAATATGGAAAGGTAAAACTTGACTTTTTAAAAAAGTGAACTGTGCACATTGGATGTACGAATGATCCTTATGGAAAATTGAAGAGTGCTTTATGTCTGTATGTTATATTCCAAATGAGGTCTAATTTGTGCTATGTACTACTGCAGTGGCACTTTTATATTCTATGGCGAAGAAGGCCGCACCATATTACATGCCTCTATGGTTGTTGTTTGCACCTGCAAGCAACCTGCACTCCTAAATCCCTTACCCACTCTATTGTTTCCTAATTTATATACTTTGATCTGCCACTATTATATCCAAAGGATACTTCCTCATATGTTGTAATTAATCAATGTATGTCCTTCTGCAGTTTTTCTCTCTGTTCTTCACCATTCAGCATATGCCTTACCTTAATATAATGTGTAAACATGCATAGACTTCCATCGATTCCAAATACAGCCTATATATACATATAATAATTCTTGCGGACATAAAAATCGGAGTAACTATTTGTACTATTTGTACTCCTGGCGCAGAAGCGAGAGTTAGGACAAATATCACCGACTCCGCCCCCCTCAGCGCAATTCCTACTAACCCTTTTCTGCGCATGCGTCCAACACCACGTTGCCTCCGATCCATCCAGCAGCAACCCCGAGGCCCGAGCGACCGAATGCATCCGTCAAGCCCCGAGCCACCCGCAGCGCCGCAAGCATCTGCTTTGGCGGGCGGTGGGTGGGTGAGCAGGGCGGTGGGGAGAGCGGGCGGGAAGAGCAAGAAGCGGGGCAGCGGGGAGAGTGGGGTGGTGGGGAGAGCGAGAAACGGGGAGAGAGCTTGTCGGAGGAGAGAGAGAGAGAGAGCTTGGGGGGAGAGAAAGAGAGCTTTGTGCGGGGGAGGGGCGGCGGGGTGAGAGAGAGATACTATGGGGAGAGAGAGAAAGAGAGAGAGAGAGCCTGGGGGGGAGAGAGAGAGACTATGGGGAGAGAGAGAGAGAGAGAGAGAGAGCCTGGGGGTAGAGAGAGAGAAAAAGAAAGAGAGAGAGAGCTTGGGAGGAGGGAGAAAGAGAGAGAGCTTGGGGGAGGGAGAAAGAGAGAGAGCTTGAGGGGGAGGGTGGGGAGAGAGAGACACAGGTGGGGGAGGGAGATCGGAGGCGAGAGAGGGAACTCAGAGAAGATGGATCACGTTCTTCTAACCCCCTGGTGCATGCAAGCTCGGGGCGTGTGTTACAAGGGACATCGTTGGGGTGGATGGAATCCAGAAGTCATAACACTGTAACTATTCTCTTCATACCCAATAAACCTGTTTACAATCTGCACACAATCCCCATCCATTGGGGGGGGGGAAGCGGTGAGATGGGATGCACTTGCGCTGGGGTAAGGGACTTCGGCTGTGGGAGGGATGTGCTTATGCTGGTATAAGGGACGCTAGTATAAGAGACTTCGGCTGGAACTTGGTAGCTTTTGGGGAGATCTATCCTCTGGGCTTCTGAAGTCAAAATGGATCGAATTACAAATTGGAAATTCATTCAGAACTTTGGCCGGGCGGTTCCAGTTACATATTTCGGAGGAACTTCAGGGTGTGGCTTATCCTCCAAGGGACCAATCAGAAAATGGAGAGCCAATCAGAGAAACGGCTGCCTTTCAGTTAATACAAATAGATGCAGCCCACAAAAATCTAGCTGAGTTTCCTTAATCAGTTTATATTTTTCCAAATGCTCACTTACTCTGTCCCTGATGCTGAATTCGAGCAATTTTCTTACTACTGACATTTAACTCACTGGCCTGTAGTTATTTGGCTGGGATGAGAGGGTTGTCCTATGAGGAGAGATTGCATAGATTTGGCCTATATTCTCTGGAGTTTAGAAGAATGAGAGGTGCTCTAATTGAAACATATAAAATTCTTAGAGGGCTTAACAGGGTAGATGCTGAGAGCCGTTTCCCTTGCTTGTCGAGTCTAGAGCTAGGGGGCATAGTCTCACGATAAAGCCATTTAGGACTGAGGTGAGGAGAAATTTCTTCACTCAGATTGTTATGGACCTTTTTTGAATTCTATGCCCCTCAGGGCTATGATTGCTCTGCAGCTGAGTATATTCAAGACTGAAATCAATAGAATTTTGCACACGAAGGGAATCAAAGGATATGGGGATAGGGTGAAAAAGTGGAGTTGAGGTTAAAAATCAGCCATGATTTTATTGCATGGCGGAGCAGGCTCAAGAGGCCGTATGACCTACTTCTGCTTCTATTTCTTATGTTCTTATGTAATGCTTGTTGCTTTACAATCTTCTGGTACTACTCCTGAATCCAAGATTATGGGCTGAAATTGATCCCCACCCCAAATGGGACGCATCTACTGTTTTTGAAAGTTTTTCTTCGCCCCAGTCAATGGGGCAGAGATACTGGAGAAAGTAATAACTTGGTATCTTTTGGCTGTGGGGCGGAAGTGCCCTTGTACCTGGTCCACCGCCCCGACTAGTCATCAGCGCTGACATGCTGCATCGCGCTGATGCATCACAACGTCTCTCCCCTTCAGTTAAAGGGGAGGGCCACTGCGAACTCTGCAGCCACTTCAGTGGCCAGGGCGGGTTTCGGCTGGGCCAGCAGCCTGACACCCAAGAGGGGGGTGCTAGATTGTTGTTGGCAGCCCAGCCGAACCCACGGCCATAATAGTCGGCCTGAATTGGCAGTCGGCCAACAAAAAAAAAACATGGCGTCGCCAGCAGCGTAACCTCCCCTTTAAGAGTGGCCGAGCCACCAAGCCATAGAGAGTGTACCGACAGCGTGGCACCAACCGGCGGCAGTGCTGCTTCCGCGGGGCAATTTCGAGAAAGGGGCAATTTCAGGAAGGGGTCCCCATTGGTTGGTAAGGGGTCAGCACGTGCACACGTGGCGGGAAAACAGTTAGATAGGTCCCCTACACTGCTCCAAACCTGAGGAAGGGTCATTTTTAAAATGGCGGCCCCCTCCGCGGAGACTCGGTGGCCTGGTGGGAGGGTATTGCTTTTGATACCCTCCCACGAGGTGGAAATAGCCCAGGCCAGCTTCAGTCCCATTCTTCCAGCCCTTATAATTTTTCTAGTATAGGTTGAGCGTCCAAAATCCAGAGTTCCGGAATCCGGAATGGTCCACAATCCGGACTCCGGATCGATTGGTGGCAGGGTCGTCCGGAATCCGTAAAATATTCCAGAATTCGGACACCCTGTCAAACCGTTTCCGCCTAATGAAAAGTCAAAAAATGAAATCTAACCACTGTACAGTTAATAAAATTGCAAGAATAAAAACGCCAATCCTACCTGTTCCAGGCCAGGTCTTCACAGTCACCGCATGCTGCTCCTGGGTCCACAGCAACTTTGCACAGCACACAAGTCCCTTCGGCCAGAATCAACTCTGCACAGCACACAAGTCCCTTTGGCCAGAATCAACCAAGCTCCCGCGTGCAAGTCCCCGGCCAGAATCAAACTCTGCACAGCACACTGCAGCTCCCCAAAGCAGTAATCCCACAGTCGGATCGCCTCGCCTCATGATTCCGAGCGAAGCCGACCCGACCTCACTTGAGCTGACCTGATCTCACCCAACCAGATTGCGATTTTAAGTTTGCCACCTGTACATGTACCTGTAATAAAAAATACTATCTGTACCTGTACTGCACATGCACTTTTAAATTCAGCATTTTAAAAAAAATTAGTGGCATTAAACATTATAGGGCTACCCCAGCTGACCCACCTACACCCCATGCTGAGACCCCAGCTGACCCACCTACACCCCACCCATGATCAGACCCCACTCAACCTGTCTTCACGAAGGAAGATACAAATAACCTTCCAAAGGTACTAAGGGACAGTGGATCTAATGAGAAGGAGGAACTGAAGGATATCCTTATTAGGCGGGAAATTGATGGGATTGAAGGCCGATAAATCCCCGGGGCCTGATAGTCTGCATCCCAGAGTGCTCAAGGAAGTGGCCCTAGAAATAGTGGATGCATTGGTGATCATTTTCCAACAGTCTATCGACTCTGGATCAGTTCCCATGGACTGGAGGGTAGCTAATGTAACACCACTTTTTTAAAAAGGAAGGAGAGAGAAAGCGGGTAATTATAGACCGGTTAGCTTGACATCAGTAGTGGGGAAAATGTTGGAATCGATCATGAAGGACGAAATAGCAGCGCATTTGGAAAGCAGTGACAGGATCGGACCAAGTCAGCATGGATTTATGAAAGGGAAATCATGCTTGACGAATCTTCTGGAATTTTTTGAGGATATAACTAGCAGAGTGGACAAGGGAGAACCAGTGGATGTGGTGTATTTGGACTTTCAGAAGGCTTTTGACAAGGTACTGCACAAGAGATTGTTGTGCAAAGTCAAAGCACATGGTATTGGGGGTAATATACTGACGTGGATAGGGAACTGGTTGGCAAACAGGAAGCAGAGAGTCAGGATAAACGGGTCCTTTTCAGAATGGCAGGCAGTGACTGGTGGAGTGCCATAGGGCTCAGTGCTGGGACCCCAGCTCTTTACAATATACATTAACGATTTGGATGAAGGAATAGAGTGTAATATCTCCAAGTTTGCAGATGACACTAAACTGGGTGGCGGTGTTAGCTATGAGGAGGATGCTAAGATGCTGCAGGTTGACTTGGACAGGTTAGGTGAGTGGGCAAATGCATGGCAGATGCAGTATAATGTGGATAAATGTGAGGTTATCCATTTTGGGGGCAAAAACACAAAGGCAAAATATTAGCTGAATGGCGGCAGACTAGGAAAAGGGGAGGTGCAATGAGACCTGGGTGTCATGGTTCATCAGTCACTGAAAGTGGGCACGCAGGTACAGCAGGCAGTGAAGAAGGCAAATGGTATGTTGGCCTTAATAGCTAGGGGATTTGAATATAGAAGCAAGGAGGTCTTACTGCAGTTGTACAGGGCCTTAGTGAGGCCTCACCTGGAATATTGTGTTCAGTTTTGGTCTCCTAGTCTGAGGAAGGATGTTCTTGCTATTGAGGGAGTGTAGCGAAGGTTCACCAGACTGATTCCAGGGATGGCTGGGCTGTCATATGAGGAGAGACTGGATCAACTGGGCCTTTATTCACTGGAGTTTAGAAGGATGAGAGGGAATCTCATAGAAACGTATAAGATTCTGACGGGATTGGACAGGTTGGATGCGGGAAGAATGTTCCCGATGTTGGGGAAGTTCAGAACCAGGGGACATAGTCTTAGGATAAGGGGGAGGCCATTTAGGACTGAGATGAGGAGAAACTTCTTCACTCAGAGAGTTGTTAACCTGTGGAATTCCCTGCCACAGAGAGTTGTTGATGCCAGTTCACTGGATATATTCAAGAGGGAGTTAGATATGGCTCTTATGGTTAAGGGGATCAAGGGGTATGGAGAGAAAGCAGGAAAGGGGTACTGAAGGAATGATCAGCCATGATCTTATTGAATGGCAGTGCAGGCTCGAAGGGCCAAATGGCCTACTCCTGCACCTATTTTTCTATGTTTCTATGTTTCTATGACTCCATTGCTGTGGTGTTTTTCCCGATTTAAAGATCTGCACAGGTAAAGGTTGTGAATTTGTGTTGTCATTGCAAACATGTCAAAAAGGCCAACAGATACAGGTACCCCAATGGGTATATATAAAGGAAAGAAGAAGCATAGTTCACTTTCAATTGCCAAGAAAATTGAGTTACTTCAGGGATTAGATAGAGGTGCTTCAGAGAGAAGATTGAGTGAGGAGTATGGTGTTGGACTCTCCACCATCTATGATACCAGAAAACAGAAAGAACAGCTCCCGAAGTTTTATGTGGAAAATGATGTTCATAAGGAAATGAGTAAGAGAAAAAATATGCATAAGTCGAAATGTGATGATTTGGATCGAGCAATGATTGAATGGTGGCGACAGAGGTGAAGTGAAAAGGTTCCTTTGTCTGGCCCAATGGTGGTGCAACAAGCTAAAATATTCCATGCACAACCGGGAATTGAAACTCCATGCGAGTACTCTTCTGGTTGGCTAGCCAAATTTAAAAGGCGTCATGGCATCAGGCAACTGAAAGTATGTGGTGAGAGAGCCTCAGCAGATCGTGAGGCAGCTCAAAGTTATATTGATGAGTTCATCAGGCTAATTGCTGATGAAAACCTTTCAAATGAGCAAATGTACAATGCTGACGAGGCAGCACTGTTTTGGCGCTACGTACTGCGAAAGACATTAGCAGCAGCAGAAGAAACGCAGCCAGCAGGTATTAAAGATGCCAAATTAGGTTGACTGTGCTTGCTGCTGCAAATGCGGCTGGGACACATCAGTGTAAGCTTATGGTCATTGGGAGAAACCAGCGTCCAAGATGTTTCAAGCATTTGAGAGTATTGCCAGTGCATTATTATGCCAATAAGAAAGCATGGGTAACCAGGGTAATTGTTCTGAACTGGTTTGAGAAGAATTTTGTCCCTCAGACGCGTGCTCATTGCACAGAAGCTGGCCTTGAGAAAAACTGCAAAATATACTTGCTGCTAGACAATTGTTCAGCACATCCTGATGCTGAGCTTTTGGTGAAGGATAATGTCCATGGAATCTACTTACCTCCAACTGTTACATCACTGATATAGCCAATGGACCAAGGAATTTTGAGATCAATGAAGTGTCTACAAAAACAAATTTATGAAGTGTTTGCTTAATGCTGTGAACACAGGCATGGGAATAAAATCATTCTCAAAAGCTTTCTCTATCAAGGACGCTATATGAGCAGCTGCAGATGCATGGAACTTGGTAACTGCAGACACCTTGGTCAATGCTTGGCATAACATCTGGCCATCCACTATGTTTGCTGACGATGATGCTGCTGATGCTCCTCAGGACTTTCAAGGCTTTCGTTTGTTCAGGGAGAAAGCAATGATTGCTCAACTTTTAGATTATGCAAGAGGGCTGACTTGCGAAGCTACACAGGAATTGAATGAGGACAATGTTGCAGAAGTCATGGACACAGACAACGATGCTCCCATTGTGCATGCAGTGACAGATGAAGAAATCATGCAGAGGGTTTTGCATCCAGAAGAAAAGGATGAAAGCAGTGAGGATGATGATGCCTGTGATCAAGTCGAAAAAGTGCTAGTTGACAAACCAATCAATCTTTGTCAAGAATTACTTCACGCCTTAGAGCAACGAAGCTTCATAAGTGAAGAAGAAATACTGCAGGTCTTCAGAATTCGGGAATGTAGGGGAGGACGAAAAACCCCTCATTTTACCCAGAAGGAAAGGGGCTGTGGGATCAGTCTGTGCTGTGAATTGAAACCGATGGAAGGAAAACTTTGGGACACAAATGGAGACCCCCCCCCCCCGTGTTTGGACTCATAGGAAAGGGAATTTAATTTGGAACTATCTACCAGAAAGTTTGAAATCCTAAAGTGCACATGGAAGAAACTATGAACTTTAATCGAATTTGGGATTTTTTTTAAGGTCTGCAAGAAAAGGGGTGGAGTCAATATCAAAAGGGCCAGTTTGGACATTGGAACTAATCAAATTGTCTGGGAACTGTATACCCTCGAAACTTGCCCCTTGAAAACATTAGCATTTAAACAATGCCACATACATATTCCAACACCTTTTTCATCAGGCATAGAAATATCTGGCTCAGGCCAGACTAGCACAATGGCTACAGGAGGCCAATGCAATCAACACCCACTCAAACCTTGAGTAGGTTAAGATCAGTGGGGGAAAAAACCTAAAAACCTCAAACTGTTGCATTTTTCAAAATCAAAAGTCCACCAATGAGAAGAATCGACTTCAGCAGGAGAGGCGGACTGGATAATCTGGCTATAAAAAAGGGGTTTCTGACGTAGTGAGAGAGAGGAGTGATGATTTTCCCTGCCCTGGTGATTCAACAACCACAACCACAGGCCTCTCGACACGGAAGGAAAACCAGTGTCCGAAGACACCGAAGATAGAAGAAACAAACCACCAGACTGCAGAAGGCACAGTAGTGAGTATAACTTCTGGTCCCCAGAACTCCCAACTCAGTTAGGCCAGGAAAGGTGGGAGGTTGGGCATTGTACTGCTAAACTGGTGTAAAGATTTTCGTTGTGTCCGTTTAGTGGGATTTAGGGGGATTGTTTTGTTGGTGTATTGCTGTTTGTTGAGTTACACCTTGCCAAATAAATTGGAAGCCTAAAGTTCCTCTTGGAATCACCTTGTCTCAGTTCTATTGTATTACATCTCCTGATCGTGAGTCTTATGTCAGAACCGTGTAAGGGAAGCTAGGAGCGCCTCGAAAACGCTCAACTGTGTGTCACAGGCTAGGGAAGAAGGGGTTAGGAGTGTTTGACACTCACAGGTGCCTCACAGGCTAGGCATAAGCTGTGGGGACGCACGAGTCTCAAAAACCCCCTTCATAAGCTGTGGACACAGTCTCTCCAGGGGTGCTCTTGCAGCACTCAGGGTACCTCACAGGCCAGGCATAAGCTGTGAGGGCAGAAGCCCAGAGAGAGACACCCAAGGCACAACAACCCTGTGAAAACCCCTTACAGAACATGGCGACCCAGATGGGACATAAGCAAACAGGAGATGTTAATATAACAGATGAGGTGATAAGAGAGGAAACTAAAATGGAGGAGAGAATTTCCTCATACATTTTTGGCAAGGTGAACCTCACCAAACCTTGGGTGCAAGCCCTCACTCGGGCAGAGCGCCCAGTGGATGCTGCTGCTCAGTGGACAGCAGGGAAGTACCACAACCGCAGGGTGGAAAAGGCCATCTGGCTTATCTGCCTCACCCGCCAAGTCCGAAAGCTCGACCAGCAGGTGAAGGACTTGGAACAGAGTCTTCAGAAATCAGAGGAGCTCTCTGCTATCCGGGCTGTGGTTGGGGACAACCTGCTGGCCGAATTAGCTGGGGAGCAGCAAAGGAACCGGCAGTTGGAGGAGACCTTCCGAAATAGCCGGGACTATCTTCAGTGTCAGGTCACTGAGGCCAAGGGTAGTGAGGGGTCCCTCCGGGAACAGAATTCTCGGCACACCCAGAAAATTTGGGAACTGGAGAATAAATTAAAAGACGTACAAGCAGCCTATAAAGTGGCCAGTAGCAGTGAGTTTGCAGATCACGGTCCCTGCCAGGAGAGGATTAAAACTCTCACCCACGCTCTGTCCCAGGCAAAGGGGATGGTCGCCCTGATAGGACCTGGAGGGTCCACAGGGGACAAAGGAGAGTATTGGGGGGTAGAGGAGAATCCAAAGGCAAGAGACGCCCGACCACCTCCTGAGGCACCGGTGGTTTGTCCGGTGGGGTACCAGGAGGGGCAGGGCACGCAGGTAGTAGCATTCCCAGGGCTGGGGGCAGGACCAATGTGTCCCGCTCAGCAGCAGGGATGTGAGGCTCCAGCCGAGGGTCAGTTAAGGGCTGGATCAGGAGACCAGGCACTGTCTGCTGCACTGGGTTTGGTGGGACAGCCGGAGGTAGAGGGACCAGCGCAGAAAGATCCTGAACCAGGGCGGATGTGCCCGGTCAGGCAGCGCAAGTACGGTCCTCCACAGGGAGGTGGCCAAGGTCGGGGAGCGCTGGAGAGCGACTTTATTATTCCCCATGGAGTTCAATCACTCAGGGCCATGGTGGCCCATTTGGCCAAACTCACTCGCAGCGGGGACCCGTCTATCCACTTCATGGAGGTGATGCAGGCAGGGGAAATTAATGGGTGCGACGAGGAAGAGACAGCCAAGCTGCTGCTCTTCTCTCTGGACAGCAAATTGTACCAGGCCCTACCGGCAGAATGCCGGAGGGGACAGCGTACATTTACTGAGGTCCAGAGGGCCGTCCTTGAGGCTATGGGCTTAGATGACGGCAGTCCTTTCGAACGGGTCGAAAGGACAAGGCAGCTCGCAGGGGAAACCCCGCAGGCATTTGCGGACAGGCTGTGGGTGGTATACCACGCAGCCTGTGGGGAGCTCCTCGACCGGGCGAATCTTTCCGCGGTACAGACTGGCCGCTGGCTGAGGATGCTGGTGGCAAACTGCTTGCCCCGGCTCAAGGCCAGGGCAGAACTGTGGTTCGATTCCCGGGACCCCAACCTCACCAAGGAAGCAGTGGTCAGGCAACTGGCACTGGTCCAACGGAATGGAGGAGGGGAGGAGGAGAAAACCTCCAAAGGTCGGGTAAATGAAGTAAAGCCCAACTCGATTCCCAAAAGGGAATGGCACCAGGAGGGTGGCCGCTCGATTGATAAGGAGGGTGTGTGCTACGGGTGCGGGAAAGCTGGGCATTTTAAAAGGGATTGCAGGAGCCCAGTAAAGAGATATGGGGGGAGAAGTCCTTCAGGAGCCGCCCAGAGTGGGGGAAGTGGAGTGAGCTCCTCACTATCCCTTGACCAGATAGTAGCTGCAGTGAGGACAGCGCTGGAGGGGACTGGGAAGGTAGCCATGGCAACAGGCAGGGAAGCACCAGCAATCCTGCCAGTACAGAGGCCGTGACTAGCCCAGACCCAGCCTGCATACCTGTGCCCACTAGAATATGACCCCTGGGGACGACCCTGGGTCAAGATGGAGGTTGAGGGTGTATTGGGTACCTACCTTTTGGACACTGGTGCTTCCAGCACGATAGTCCATTCGGAGGACCCCGCAACCTCACCTCTATCAAACGGGGTGCCGTATCAACTAGTTGGGTTCACAGGTAATGAGAAGGCTGGGTTTTTCTCAGTCCCGCTTGCAGTTCGTTTAGGAGCACTCCAAACACAATGGAAGTGCGTCCTGATGAACTGGGAGCAGGTGGGAAAAGGGATTTTGGGGGCTGATTTTATCATCGCTCGCCAGATCCTAGTAGACTTGAGGAATCACTGTCTATGGGGCACAGTGGGCACGGGAGCAGAGGGAGAAGTCATGGTTATTGATAAGAAACAGGGAAATGGGACTCTGTGTACAATGAAGCCAAAAGGGGGTTACGACCTGGAGGTTCTGGTCTGTAACACCCCGGCCGAGTACCGGGCCTATGTGCAAGCAAATTTTGCAGCATTTGCCACCCATAAACACGACTGTGGGAGAGTCACAGGAGTGGAGGTTCGAATAGATGGGGATCCCATGTCGCGCCCGCAAAAGCAATATGGCTTTCCCCGAGAGGCAGAAGCAGACTTGGAGACAGCTTTAAGCTCGCTTGTCGAGCAGGGTGTTTTGAGACCCATAGCCACCCATGTCAACTCCCCGCTTTGGCCGGTTAGGAAACCGGATAATTCTTGGAGGGCTACGGTGGATTATAGGGTGCTCAATAAAAACATCCCAGCTTGTGCCCCCACAGTAGCGGCGGTTGCGGATCTGATAGGGGAAATCCCTGCATCCGCAACCACGTTCACAGTGTTGGACATATCCAACGGGTTCTGGTCTATCCCTGTACGGAGGGAAGACCAGTACAAGTTTGCCTTCACCTTCCGGGAACAGCAGTATACATGGAGCTGCCTCCCACAGGGCTTTCATAATAGTCCCAGCATCTTTCACCAATGCATGGCGAACTGCTTAAAAGGCTTCAGCCAGCCACACCAGCTGGTCCAGTATGTGGACGACCTGTTGTTGTTCACAGACAGCAGTGAGGAACACGGTCCACTGCTGGCCGAACTGCTGGTATTACTGAAGGAAGGGGGTTTTAAAGTTAACCCCAAGAAAGCCCAGATAGGTCTAGGAGAGGTAAAATTCCTGGGCCTGACGATAAGGGCAGGAGAAAGGGCCATTGATGAGGCTAGAAGAAAGGCAGTGCAGGAACTCCCTGTCCCTAGGGATGTGTCGGGGGTAAGGTCTTTCCTGGGAATCACTGGCTACTGTAGGGACTTCATCGAGGACTATGCAGCCACTGCCGGCCCTCTGCTCAGACTCCTACATAAGGGGGTCGAGTGGGAATGGGACGAGGGCTGTGAGGCAGCATTTGTCCGTCTTAAGAGAGACCTGCAGGTAGCACCAGCCCTAGGGGCAATTGATGGGGGGGAGGAATTCTTCCTGGAGGTGGCAGCCAGTGGCGACAGCTTAAGTGCAGTGTTGCTCCAGGAGCGAAACGGTCAGCTGAGACCAGTGGTGTACTCCTCCAGGGTCCTCACGGAGGTAGAAAAGGGATACTCCAATTGTGAGAGGCACTTGCTTGCCACCCACTGGGCAGTAAAGAGAGCTCAGATCTTTACCAGAATATCCCCCATTACACTCCTCACCCATCATACCCCGACGCAGATGCTGTTGGACGGGAGGATTAAGGAGGGGACAGTGAGCAGTGCTAGAATCACTCGCTGGACCCTCCTCCTCTCCCAAATGACTTTAAAGGTCAAGGGCCTCTGCGAGCCCAGGCTCGCAGCAAATTTAATCTATCCAGGGCAGCCGGATCGATGCTCTGTGGAGGGAGTATGGGACATTAACTTTGGATTTCGGGCAGGGATACACCCCACAGGTCGCGAGATCTATGTTGATGGCTCCAGTTCAGTGTCCGCGGGTACAAGACTCACGGGCTGCGGAGTTTGGGATCCCAAGGCAGGAATTGCCTTGGCTCTTAAACTCCCATGCACCCTGAGCGCCCAGCAGGCGGAACTCTCGGCGGTGATGTATGTGGTCACACACCCCGAGGAATTCCCTACCCCATACACGATTTGCTCGGACAGCATGTTCACTTGCAATTCATGTACAGAGTATCTGGCGATTTGGTCACGCCGGGGGTACACCTCTGCAGATGGGAAGCCCCTTGTGACCAAACCCCTGCTAGAAAAGATCGTGGCTGCAGTGGGAGAAACCGGGGATGTATATATCCATAAGGTAAAGGCCCACTCCAAAACTGAGCCACGGGGGGAAGGTAACCAGCAGGCAGACCTGCTGGCAAAGGAAGGTGCTCGCACAGGTCGCCCATGGGACCCATATGAGGCAGGCAGGATAGCAGCAGCAAGAAGCAAGCCAGGGACACAAGGGAGCGTAGGGGCGGCTGCGGCCCAGGACCTTAAAGTAGTCCAGATGCAGGATCCGGTCCTGAAGGCTGCCTTGGCTGCTATCAAAAGGGGGGAAAAGGCAGAGGGCCCATACAGTGCTGTAGATATTGCTGTGCGGGAAGGCATGTTGTTTAAAGGGGACAAATGGGTAGTGCCGCCACAACACCGGAGGGAATTCCTTCAGCTGGCCCATGAGGGTCCAGGTGCGGGACACCCTGGGCCAGAATCTACCTGGCAACGGGTAGAAAAGGCAGGGTGGTGGCCAGACCTCCGGGAAGACGTCCGCAACTTCTGTGCGGGCTGTCTGGTTTGCGCTGCAAACAATCCAGACCCTCAGAAAAGGAAGGCGTCTATGGGACACGTCAGGCGGGTAGAGGGACCATGGCAGTCGATCCAGATCGACTACATCGGACCCCTACCGGCCGCCCAGGGAGGTTATAAATACTGCCTTGTCCTGGTGGATGTGTTTTCCAAGTGGGTGGAAGCCTTCCCTTGCCGAACAGCTACCGCGGTGGGGACTGCAAAAATCCTGGTGAGGGAGGTGTTCTCTCGGTGGGGTCTACCTCAAATAGTGGAGTCCGACCGAGGAAGCCACTTCACCGGCCAGGTGATGCAGGCCACCCTAAAGGTGCTGGGGATAAGAGCCAAATGGCATGTCGCCTACAACCCTCAGTCCTCAGGCCCCGTAGAACGCCTGAACCGGACCCTAAAGGAAAGGCTGCGCAAGGAGACGGGAGACTCACCGAACAAGTGGGTGGAGGTCTTACCGTTGGTCCTCATGGGAATCCGGGCCAGTCAGTCAAAGAGCACAGGGTACTCACCCCATGAGCTGATGACGGGCCGGATCATGAGAACCCCAGTGCATGTGTTGGCGCCGGTTCTCACCGAAGGGCAGCTCCGAGAGGTGAACCGGGACCGGTTTGTCAGGAACCTGTTTGAACACCTGAAACAGATTCACTGGCAGGCTGCTAGTAACATGGGCAGACAGCATCAGAGTAACCGATTGCTGCTAGAACCCAGCAAACACCACGAATGGGAGATAGGGGACCAGGTAATGGTGAGGAACTATGCTCGGGTCGGGGTTTTTGAAGCATTATATATGGGACCATACAGCATAGTCGACAAGGCTAGCCCTATGGTCTATGCGGTTCGACTGCCTCGCCGGGTGAAGTGGTATCACATTAATCAGTGTAAATTGTTTGACCCCAAAAGAGGTAAAAAACAGAGGGGACGAGCAAGGGAAGGGAATCAGGCACTGGGGGAAGAACAGGCCCCGGTGGATTTGGAGGCTCCGGAGGAGGCAGCGGGCCCCGAAGCTCTACAGCCGGGGCTGGTTCACTGCTCCTGTAAGGCTATCCCACCACTGGGTAGAGGTTCCCAGCCCACTAACAGAAGTAGGGAGAAAGGCTCTACCATTAGCAAGGTTCAAGGGGAAGCTGAACCTCCCATGGTGGATCAGCTGGGGCTAGCCCAAGAGGTGGAGGAGATGGCACTGCAGCCCATAACGTGGGACTCTGCACCGACAGTAAGGAGGAGTAACAGAGTGCCACAGCCCAGGGCGCCGTGGTCCCCTGTTTACTTAGCCCCCCGCCCCAGACTAATACGGCGAAAGACAACAGGGAGGGTGCTCTGTTGCGCTAGCAAGGGTCTCCCACCGATCATCCGGGGCTCGGGACGGCCTTGGAGGGCAGCACAAGACTCATTTAGGGGGACCATACGAGCCCCTCAGCAGAGGACATCCTGGTCCCCAGGGTACGGTCAGCCAAGTGGTCGACGACGCCTGTACAGTGACAGGATATAGCCTGGCCACCCGGGGACGGGTGGCGGTGTGTATATTTTCCCTTCCTGTTTTGTTACTTTGTGTTGTGTGTATATGTGTTTAGGTAAATCAGTGACGGTTGGGTACAGCATTTTTGTGTTTGGAACATGTTAAGTGGGCCGAGCCTGGAGAGGTCTCTCAAGGCAAGGCCATGTTCTTCTTGCCTTTCAGATGTCAACACCTCCCTACTGGACGTTAGTGATGCTGGTATCGCTAAGGATCTGCACCGGGCACCGAGGGGACACCGAGGACTCCCTGGTTTTCGGATGCTCCGGGGGCAGAGCGCCGACAGTGACCACAGGAGAAGGGACTCCGGCGGCGGATGGCCGGGTCACCTACTCCCATGAGGGGAAATGGCCTGGGTGGTTGGGATCGAACTCCACCAAGTACTCCAACCATAAGGACTTTACCTACGGAGAGGCCTCCATCCCCTGCCCGGAGATCGCTGTGGCCACTTCCAGAGTGAGAGTGACAGAAGGCAGGAAGGTATGCCTAACTTGCCAAGGGGACATACCTCTGGGACGGTGGTGGTGGCTCAGAAAGCTCAAGAGGGACATGGGAGACCGACACTCGGACTGGGAACGTCTGGATAATGATACCTACCGAACCATCATGGGGTCATCCGGCGGGGTAACGGTGTGCTGGGAGAAATGGTGGGCGTACGACCAAGGAATTTATTTGTGTATGTGGGGATCCACTCGCGTGTGTTCAGAGGGGGTCTCCATTGCTTTTTATAGGTGGGGGCAGGATGTCGGGGATGGGGTGGGATGGGATCGCAGCGGGGAGGCGTGTGTGATCCCTAATCCCCGGGTACCAGTAAATGCCACCGAACTTGTAGTTCGGGAAAGGAAGCCCCCACCCTCGGCCAAGCCCACCGTCCCACACTGGTGCCTGACAACAACCAGGGGGCCGGGGAATGGTTTAGTGTTGGTCCCTACCGAGAAACTATTTTATCAGGGGGTACACTACGTGGTGGCATCAGTGGTGCTAAATCTGACAGAAGTCCGCCTACCTACGTGGTGTCCCCGGGAAACCGAGCTGTTATACCAGGCTCTGCTGCGGGAGATGTTCCGGAAGTTCTATGAACTGGACTTCGGGGATGTCAAAGTGACAGACTTGTATAAACAGTGGGATAGGGCCAAACCGGGCAGGCAGAGGCGTGGCACTTTAAATGACATTCTTACGGGGTTTAACATCGGGGCGTCCGCCATAAACAGTTTGGATAACATGCAGCTGGCCCTCCAGATAAATGGGTTAAAGAATCAGCTGCGCAAAGTCCTGGGGGACGAGAATACCGTAGTGGGATCCGCGCTCCACGAAGAGGTGGCAATGACAGTTCACTTAAAGGAGATTATCTCTCAATTGGAGGCGCAGGCCAGGGCTGTAAACGCCTTGATTCGGGAGGATAGAAACGCCTCCGATCAAGCCGCCCAAAATGAGGTGTGCGTGCTCTATGGGGCCTGGTTGCTGGGAGAGGGACAGAGTAACCTCGAGGATCTGAGACAGGGACAGGTCCCCTCCTGGATCAGCAACCAGCACTTAGCAGCACTGCACCCTTATGATAATGTTTTGAGTCCTTGCCAACTTCGTGTAGCGTCGGAAGCCTACCCGGTACCGGTGGACTGTGGAAAGTCAAATCATACCATCATGGGTGTGGTGGTCAGGATGCCCGTGATGGGGGCGTCCCCACGACCAGCACCCTTGTACCGAGTGGAGAATGTGGGAGTCATTCATGGAGGGGTGCATATTCGATTCCAAGAGGTCCCACCTTATGTCACAATGTGGGAGCACACTGTGACAGGTACAGACCTCTCGGGTTGTCGGAGCAGGGGAGCACAGGTAATCCTGTGCCCCCAGCACTTGAACGCTTTTGCAAGGCCACAATGCGGGTTCAGCACTGCTGGGGCAGAGCCTATCAATTGCACAATGGAGGTAATGGCCCCTAACCACATGCCTCCACAGGTAGCATATGTAGGCGGTGGGACATATTGTGTCACCACAAGTGCCCAACGGTATGAACACGGACCGGGAAGGTGGTGTCCAATTCCGTACAGCAGCTTTTGCTTTAAACCCAGGGCAGAGGTTCAAGTGGCACACACCAGAATCACACCCATCCCTGAACCTTCCACAATTCACCTCACGGTACAAAACAACCTCAGCCATCTACAACAATATGTCGCCCATTTTGGCTATCCCATTGCCCCACTACCTGAGAAACTTACAGCCCTCCTCCAGGCAGTGGATTTGTCTCAAAAACATTTTTACACCATGGAGCAGAAAACTGAAATTCTAGCAGGGGAGATTGCCCAGATTAAACCCCCAGCATGGTGGGATTTGGGAATACGGGCAGACATACCTGCATGGATCCGGGTGGGATCGCATGCCTTAGTAATCGGCCAACTCCTGATTGTAGCTTATCTGCTAGTTACAAGCTGTAAGCTCAGGAGAAAAAGAAAAAGAACGCAGTTCCTCAGGCTACTACACAGCCAGGAGAGCCGTTGCTAAACACTCAAGGTGTGTAAACAAAGCTTGACCGCGACACTTAGGCGGTTTTGTTATTTTCAGGGATGACTGCGTTTTTCATACATGGCCCCTGGGGAGTTTGCAGGGCAGGTTTCTTTGTTTTACGTTTGAGACCGAAATGAGACTCAATGTACAATTACTGCTGTAACCTTAAGTACATATATGTATGTTGCTGTCGTGTAGTGTAACCTGTTGGATTTCTGTGTTTAGTACCGCGTTAAAAGGAATTACGATATATATTGACGGGATCAGTTTAGAGTTAAACTGGGGAAAGTTGGGCAATTTGGGAGACCTAGGGTTTTCTCACCACCCTGAACTTTGACACACTCGAGTGGTGTCTGACTGTGTCAGATGGGGGATTATGTAGGGGAGGACGAAAACCCCCTCATTTTACCCAGAAGGAAAGGGGCTGTGGGATCAGTCTGTGCTGTGAATTGAAACCGATGGAAGGAAAACTTTGGGACACAAATGGAGACCCCCCCCCCGTGTTTGGACTCATAGGAAAGGGAATTTAATTTGGAACTATCTACCAGAAAGTTTGAAATCCTAAAGTGCACATGGAAGAAACTATGAACTTTAATCGAATTTGGGATTTTTTTTAAGGTCTGCAAGAAAAGGGGTGGAGTCAATATCAAAAGGGCCAGTTTGGACATTGGAACTAATCAAATTGTCTGGGAACTGTATACCCTCGAAACTTGCCCCTTGAAAACATTAGCATTTAAACAATGCCACATACATATTCCAACACCTTTTTCATCAGGCATAGAAATATCTGGCTCAGGCCAGACTAGCACAATGGCTACAGGAGGCCAATGCAATCAACACCCACTCAAACCTTGAGTAGGTTAAGATCAGTGGGGGAAAAAACCTAAAAACCTCAAACTGTTGCATTTTTCAAAATCAAAAGGCCACCAATGAGAAGAATCGACTTCAGCAGGAGAGGCGGACTGGATAATCTGGCTATAAAAAAGGGGTTTCTGACGTAGTGAGAGAGAGGAGTGATGATTTTCCCTGCCCTGGTGATTCAACAACCACAACCACAGGCCTCTCGACACGGAAGGAAAACCAGTGTCCGAAGACACCGAAGATAGAAGAAACAAACCACCAGACTGCAGAAGGCACAGTAGTGAGTATAACTTCTGGTCCCCAGAACTCCCAACTCAGTTAGGCCAGGAAAGGTGGGAGGTTGGGCATTGTACTGCTAAACTGGTGTAAAGATTTTCGTTGTGTCCGTTTAGTGGGATTTAGGGGGATTGTTTTGTTGGTGTATTGCTGTTTGTTGAGTTACACCTTGCCAAATAAATTGGAAGCCTAAAGTTCCTCTTGGAATCACCTTGTCTCAGTTCTATTGTATTACATCTCCTGATCGTGAGTCTTATGTCAGAACCGTGTAAGGGAAGCTAGGAGCGCCTCGAAAACGCTCAACTGTGTGTCACAGGCTAGGGAAGAAGGGGTTAGGAGTGTTTGACACTCACAGGTGCCTCACAGGCTAGGCATAAGCTGTGGGGACGCACGAGTCTCAAAAACCCTCTTCATAAGCTGTGGACACAGTCTCTCCAGGGGTGCTCTTGCAGCACTCAGGGTACCTCACAGGCCAGGCATAAGCTGTGAGGGCAGAAGCCCAGAGAGAGACACCCAAGGCACAACAACCCTGTGAAAACCCCTTACAGAAAGATTAGTGAAAGAAAAGTCCAAATTATTTAAACAAACAATAATATTAAATATCTTTCAAAAGGTGTCAGAACAGAAGGCCCAAGGAGGACAGAGGGTTTAATTAGGAGGGGGAAAATAGAGTATGAGAGGAAGCTTGCTGGGAACAATAAAAACTGACTGCAAAAGCTTCTATAGATATGTGAAGAGAAAAAGATTAGTGAAGACAAACGTACGTCCCTTGCAGTCAGAATCAGGTGATTTTATAATGGGGAACAAAGAAATGGCAGACCAATTGAACAAATACTTTGGTTCTGTCTTCACGAAGGAAGACACAAATAACCTTCTGAAAATACTAGGCGACCATTGGTCTAGTGAGAAGGAGGAACTGAAGAAAATCCTTATTAGTCAGGAAATTGTGTTAGGGAAATTGATGGTATTGAAGGCTGATAAATCCCCAGGGCCTGATAGTCTGCATCCCAGAGTACTTAAGGAAGTGGTCCGAGAAATAGTGGATGCATTGGTGATCATTTTCCAACAGTCTATCGAATCTGGATCAGTTCCTATGGACTGGAGGGTAGCTAATGCAACACCACTTTCTAAAAAAGGAGGGAGAGAGAAAACAGGTAATTATAGACCAGTTAGCCTGATATCAATAGTGGTGAAAATGCTGGAACCAATTATTAAAGATGAAATAGCAGCGTATTTGGAAAGCAGTGACAGGATCGGTCCAATTCAACATGGATTTATGAAAGGGAAATCATGCTTGACAAATCTTCTAGAATTTTTTGAGGATGTAACTAGTAGAGTGTTCAGGGGAGAACCAGTGGATGTGGTGTATTTGGGCTTTCAAAAAGCTTTTAACAAGGTCCCACACAAGAGATTGGTGTGCAAAATTAAAGCACATGGTATTGGGAGTAATGTACTGACATGGATAGAGATCTGGTTGGCAGACAGGAAGCAGAGAGTCGGGATAAATGGGTCCTTTTCAGAATGGCAGGCAGTGACTAGTGGGATGCCGCTGGGCTCAGTGCTGGGACCCCAGCTATTTACAATATACATCAATGATTTAGTTGAAGGAATTGAGTGTAATATCTCCAAGTTTGCAGATGACACTAAGCTGGGTGGAGGTGTGAGCTGCGAGGAGGATGCTAAGAGGCTGTAGGGTGACTTGGACAGGTTAGGTGAGTGGGCAAATGCACGGCAGATGCAGTATAATGTGGATAAATGTGAGGTTATCCACTTTGGTGACAAAAACAGAGAGACAGACTATTATCTGAATGGTGGCAGATTAGGAAAAGGGGAGGTGCAACGAGACCTGGGTATCATGGTACATCAGTCATTGAAAGTTGGCATGCAGGTACAGCAGGTAGTGAAGAAGGGAAATGGCATGTTGGTCTTCAAAGCTAGGGGATTTGAGTATAGGAGCAGTGCGGTCTTACTGCAATTGTACAGGGCCTTAGTGAGGCCGCACCTGGAATATTGTGTTCAGTTTTGGTCTCCTAATCTGAGGAAGGACGTTCTTGCTATTGAAGGAGTGCAACGAAGGTTCACCAGACTGATTCCCGGGATAGCAGGACTGACATATGAGGAGAGACTGGATCGAATGGGCCTGTATTCACTGGAGTTTAGAAGAATTAGAGCGGATCTCATGGAAACATATAAAATACTGACTGGACTGGACAGGTTAGATGCAGGAAGAATGTTCCCGATGTTGGGGAAGTACAGAACCAGGGGACACAGTCTAAGGATAAGGGGTAAGCCATTTAGGACCAAAATGAGGAGAAACTTCTTCACTCAGAGAGTTGTTAACCTGTGGAATTCTCTATCACAGAGAGTTGTTCATGCCAGTTCATTGGATGTAGTCAAGCAGGAGTTAGATATGGCCCTTATGGCTAAAGGGATGAAAGGGTATGGAGAGAAAGCAGGAAAGGGGTACTGAGGTGATGATCAGCCATGATCTTATTGAATGGTGGTGCAGGCTCGAAGGGCCGAATGGCCTACTCCTGCACCTATTTTCTATGTTTCTATGTTTACAGTCTCTGTCACAGGTGGTGGTTGGAGGGAGGGGTGGGTGGAGTGCTTGATTTGTCATACGCTCTTTCTGCTGTATGTACTTGGCTTCCGTGTGCTCCTGACGAAGAGACTCGAAGTGTTCGCCGCCTTCTCGGATGCTTTTCCTCCACTTTGAGCGGTCTCGGGTCAGGGATTCCCAAGAGTCGGTTGGGATGTTGCATTTTTTCAAGGTGATTTTGAGGGTGTCCTTGAAACATTTTCTCTTCCCACCCTGGGGCTCGTCTGCCGTGACGTAGCTCGGAGTAGAGAGCTTGTTTCGGGAATATAGTATCAACTCCATGGCTCACCTCACTGGCATTCATTGGGTCAGTGGGAGGGGACTCTAGGAAACATAGTAACATAGAAAATAGGTGCAGGAGTAGGCCATTTGGCCCTTCGAGCCTGCATCACCATTCAATAAGATCATGGCTGATCATTCACCTCAGTACCCCTTTCCTGCTTTCTCTCCATACCCCTTGATCCCTTTAGCTGTAAGGGCCATATCTAACTCCCTCTTGAACTGGCATCAACAACTCTCTGTGGTAGGGTATTCCACAGGTTAAAAACAGGCCTCTTCAGCGGTTTCCCAGGAAGACCACATCCCTTTATGTTGATGTCCTTGTAGGGTCAAGTGGAGACCCCACCTCCACAAGGCCATACATGGAACTCTGATTTAAGGTCAGGCCTCATCATATCCTGGCCTTGAGTTTGTGGCTATTCCATCAGATTCCTGCCGGATTTACAACAGGAATATGACGGAACAAGCAATTTTGGGGCCTTGATGCTTTAATTCGCTTAATAAATATATTCCCTTTCCTACTGTGCTGCTATTTCTCTCCCAATCTATATGCAGATTCAAATCTTCAATTATTTCTACATGGGCCGATTCCACAATCCCATGTTCTCATTGCCAAACTCAAAGGAAATGTGAGTCAGAGTGAGGGCTGTAGGCAAAAGATGGCTCCCTTCTGAATCACCTCTTATTTTTCTTCTTACAGGCTTCCCTAGTCTGCATACATTCTTGTGTTAAATCATCACAGTTAGGAGGACTGTAAAATACTCCAACCCACTGTTGGCTAACTTTTCTGTTCCTTAGCTCTACCCAAAGTAATTCCATCTAGTTATTTATTTATAATTTACTTATTTACTCATGGTATAGTTGAGGCGACTAGCAAAGATGCATTTAAGGGTAAGCTAGATAAGTACATGTGGGAAAAATGAATAGAAGGATATGATGATAGGATTAGATGAAGTAGGGTGGGAGGAGGCTTGTGCAGAGAATAAACACCAGCACAGACCAGTTCGGCTGAATGCCCTGTTTCTGTGCTATAAATTCCATGTAATTTAATACTTATCCAGAGATCCCTCGTTTCTCTTGCCATAATTTTATCTTTTGCCTCTGTCCTCCTGCCCCATCTTTTCTAAAAATCCTATATCCTGTTCTATTTAGATACTAATCTTGCCCAGCTATACCTAAGTCTTTGTAATTGCTCCTACATTATACCTCTCTAACTGGCTCTGTGCTCCTAATTCATCTATTTAATTTGAAATATTGCTACCATTGGTATAAACACATTGGTCCACTGCATTCACCTCTTAGGTTTCCCATGTTTTGGTCCCCTGCCTCTTTAAATTTGTCGCTCTGCTTAATTTCTGTAAAACTTTCCATCTCCACCCTCTCCAACCTTTTCCCTCCTCCCAATGCTATTTTAAAATGTTGACTTGTGCTCAAATAACTTAAATCCTCCCCCTTTGCTCTATTTATTGCAGGGTCATGGGTACCAGTTCGGTTTAGATGAAGTCTACCCAACTTTGCAGATTCCCCAGAACTGGTCCCAAAGCCCCAGAAATCTGAAACTCTTCTTTCTATATCATCTATCAAATTGTGCATTGTCTAATCTGCCATTCCCTAACTGAGCTAGCGTGTAGTTCTAGGAATAATCCATACATTAGCCTCAATTCCTGCTTTTTAATCCACCATTTACCTCCTAATATTTCCCTTTAGAAGACCTCCACCCTACTCTTTCCTATGTCACTGGCAATGTTTTCTGTAAGCTGCTCTTTGTTCTGTGCAGCCTGTTTCTTTTAAAGCACGGTCCCTTCAAATTTCTGCGCATGCGCGGTATTCACAATGAAAAAGCCAGTGAACAGCCTGCGTGGGACCTTTAACTTAGAGGGAACATTAGTCACTGGTTCTCATGTGAACCAGATTTCTGGCTGTTCTCCCTCTGTTTCTAGTAGTTTCTCTACTCACACCGTGTGTCCCTTACTCTGGCACGTGAATCTGGGGCCCAGAAGAGGCGAGGGCCCAGGGGCAGCACAGGCCAGCCCACACTGCGATATGTGTGCGCACTCGGTCTGTACTGCAGAGCTGCTATCCAGTTAGTCTTGGGTAATCCTTGCCACTGGACCAAGACCTAGCTCTGTCAAGCCCGTGTGGTGGCTGGTGTGCAATGGCCACCACACGTTAAAAAAATCCAAGCACAGGCATCTTCCACCCTTCACGATGTAGTTCGGGATCTGGAATATTAGGTCCTTCATTGAAACACCTGTGAACTTATCCCTTTTTGGCGTGGAAGCAAGTCATCCTCGCTTTGAGGGACTGCCTATGATGATGATGACTTGAGAGGCAATATGCAATTCAGGACCTCCTGTCATTGCTGCAAAAAAGGCTATCAGTTCCTCTAATTATAGATTCAGCACAATTATTGTGGCTCAGTTGGTAGCACTCTTGCCTCTAAATCAGAAAGTTGTGGGTTCAGGTCCCATTTGAGACTAAAGCACAAAAATCTAGATTGACACTCCACTGCAGTATTGAGGGAATGTTGCACTTTTGGAGGTGCCATCTCTTGGATGAGATATTAAACTGGATGCCGTCTGCTCTCTCAGGTAGATGTAAAAGATCCCATGGCACTATTTTGAAGATGAGCAGGGGGGTTGTTATGTATGGAGAAAGAGTCAGACTGAACACTGTGAGCTCAAAGTAAAGTATGACTTTAGTCTTTTATTGCAGGTCTCCAGAGTGCCTCTCCAACCTGTGAGGCCTCCTTAAATACCTGTTCGCCCAAGGGATTGTGGGATCCCTTGGGACTCCAGGGGATGAGCCCTCTGGTGGCTGTACAGAGTAAATACAAGTTTACATATATAATAGGGGTTATACCTGGTGTCCTGGCCAATATTTATCCTTCAATAAACATTACCTGGTCATTGTCACATTGCTGTGGGAGCTTGCTGAGCGCAAATTATCTTCCGCATTTCCTACATTACAACAGTGACCACACTTCAAAAAGTATTTAATTGGTTGTAAAGTGCTTTGGGAAGTCTTTCTTTCTTTAAGGGATGACCTGATAAAGGTCTTCAAGTTTATGAAGGGTTATGACAACATAAATTGCAAAAGATTATTTCCACTTGTCAGTGACACGGAAACAATTTGGCATAAACTTCAGAGAATCACAAAAATAATTGCTGGGGAAATTTAAAATGAAACTTTACACAAAAACTGTAATGTAAAATTTTCTGCTAAAACCATTGTTAAAGCACTTGAAAAAAAAGAATATTAATGAGTGGGGGAAACAAGCAGAAGAGTGGGATTAGACTAGGTGGCTCCTGTGGAGAAAAACACCAGCACAGACTTGATGGGTCAAACAACCTGTTTCTGTGCTGTTACATATGATCCTACACAATTAACATTGAGGAGCCAAACACTCAGTAGCAGTTTGAGCACTTACAGGTTTAAAGCTGTTACTATTTTCTGCTAATCCTTTTCTGTTTCTTAGCAACCTGGAAATTTATGAACTAATGTTCTCCGATAGCATGAATGGTCAATTCGAGACATAAAGTCATTAACCATGAGGTGCACTCAAAATATACAGTCAGGGGTATGGATTGGAGAAGCATATTAGGGGAGGGGAAATTGGCTACGTGGAATAATTGGGAGGAGAAAGTAACAGAATTAATATTGTTCTTTCTTTCAATTTACATTTTAAATAAGGAATTTAAATAACTGCAATAGGAAAAATATTGCAACAAGTCAATGTGTAAAACATCACACACTCAGAATTGGAATTAAAGTCATTGATTAACTCCGTTTTGTATATGTAGATGCTGACACAAAAGTACTCTCATAAGTCTAAACACTGTTACTAGTACATAAAGTACTTCTCAGGAAATGAACACCAGAATTGGGTTGTGCTGAACTGTTAACAAATGATGAATGAGGTATGTTGAGCTTGATTTCAACAGTGTATAATAGTTCAAACCAAGCTCAAAGCTAAATTCAGGAATGGTCAACGTGAAATTGGAATAGATAGCACCTGTTGTTTAGGTATCAAAATGGCATTTGATGCGCAGCTTAGAAAGACCGTTGACCGCAACCCCAATTCCCCATTCACCAACAGTCCCACACCTTACCTTCCCTCAGTCACTGACTATCACAGCGTCTACTTGGCCACAGTGCAAAAATAAAAGACACCATAAAATACACATTCCAAACCAAATGTATAAATGAAATCATGCCATATTGCATATAAAAGGCAATTCCCTTAATGCTTGTCTTCCGTGTGCCTTTTCCTGTTCTAGTGCTCCCATGCAGTGCTACTCCAATGGCTGCAGCATAGCTGGTGGAAGACAGTTGAATTTCAGTAGATGAGACTGCAGATGGCCTTGGAGGACAACCATGAGCAGCTCTGGACCTAGAAGGCCTGGCTGCGGACTGCACCATCTCGGCACGGGCCGCTGACGTCTGGGGTGGGAAGACAAATGCTGTTTTCCTGCGAGAGGACAGCAGGTTCTTGCTTCGTGGAGCCACTGTCACTCCCCCATAGCAGCGCCTCAGCAATCCTAGTAATCTGTTAGAGGAAAGATTGTTGGACTGCTGTAATACCCTGCAAGCCCCTTTGCACACTGTAATCCACAGCCTTGGTGGCAACAGCCTTAGCTTGAATGGCAGCAAGCTGAGCTTGCATGACAGCAGTCTGAGCTTCCACTGCAACACTTAGACGTTGAATGGCTGCTGCTTGTGCTGCAATGGAAGCTGCAAAATTGTCCATCAGACGCTTTATCATGGTTGGGTCTACAAGTATGTGAACGGAGTTGGCCACCAGTTCCATTCTGGAAAGGATGTGCTCCAAACTCTGTGCAAAGCCCTGTGCCAAGTTGATGCTGGACTCCTCCATGCTCCTTGCCATTGACCACTGGCTTTCTGGCAGACTTCCCAATGCACCAGGATTTTGTTGTGCATAACCATCAGCATTCTTCTGTAGCTTGTTCCATCGATGTCCTCATCTGAGTCCTCTGCAGTGGAAACTGTGTGTGACCTTGCCCCCCCCCCCCCCCCCCCCCCGAGCGAGCTGGCATCTGTGTTATCTTTGCTCCCTGTTCTGGCTGCAGGCCACTTCTGCCGGTGTCTCACCACATGCAGATCATACCTCTAATCTATCTTCTCAGATATGCACAGTGTCAGTATCTGAGCTGGTAGCTGCGAGTGTGAAATCAAGTGACAGTGCTGAATCTTCATCATCACTCTCTTCTTGGTGTTCCTCTACTGCCTGGCCAGGTTGCACCTCTGGTTGTGCACCACCTTCTCCTGCAAGAGAGAGGGAAATTTGTCAGTGAATGTTGTGCAATCTGTTTGGCTGATGTGGTGGTCATGGTTGAATAAATGGTAGTGTGTGCATGCTGTGAGATGTAGGTGTGAGGCTTGCAGTAATGGTAAGTGTGTGGGGGTGAGGTGAAGCATATAAATTTTAGTATGAGGCCTGATTGATAGAGATTGGTGGTAGGTGAGCAATGGGAGTGTGGTGATGTGAGCAGTGGCTCAAGCTATCTGTGCCGTTGGTAGGATATGACATTTGAAGGTGCATTCACTGAGCTTGACCATTCTTGTGTGGTCATTGCACTTGTTATGGCACTGTATTCAGATCCTCGGATCTTGACTCCTGGCATTGACTGCCACAGCTATTTGCTCCCATTACTATGAAGGTATGAGGGCAGAGTTGGCGAAAGTGGACTGGGAAAATAGATTAAAGTGTAGGACGGTTGATGAACAGTGGTGTACATTTAAGGAGATATTTCACAACTCTCAAGAAAAATATATTCCAGTGAGGAGGAAAGGGTGTAAGAGAAAAGAAAGCCATCCGTGGCTAACTAAAGAAATAAAGAATAGTATCCAATTAAAAACAAGGGCATACAAAGGTGCCAAAACTAGTGGGAGGACAGAAGACTGGGAAGCTTTTAAAAGCCAGCAAAGAATGACTAAAAAAAATGATTAAGAAAGGGAAGATAGACTATGAAAGTAAACTAGCACAAAATATAAAAACATATAGCTAGAGTTTCTATTGGTATATAAAAAGGAAAAGAGTGGCTAAAGTAAATGTTGGTCCCTTAGAGCATGAGACCGGGGAATTAGTAATGGGGAAATGGAGATGGCAGAAACTCTGAACAAATATTTTGTATTTGTCTTTACGGTAGAGGACACAAACAATATCCCAACAGTTGATAGTCAAGGGGCTATAGGAGGGGGGGGGGGGGGAGGAACTTAACATAATCACAATCACTAAGGAGGTGGTACTCAGTAAGATAATGAGACTAAAGGCAGATAAATCCCCTGGACCTGATGGCTTACATCCTAGGGTCTTAAGCGAAGTAGCGGCAGGGATTGTGAATGCATTGTAATTTACCAAAATTCCCTGGATTCTGGGGAGGTCCCAGCAGATTGGAAAACTACAAATGTAACGCCCCTATTTTAAAAAGGAGGCAGACAAAAAGCAGGAAACTCTAGACCAACATCTGTGGTTGGGAAAATGTTGGAGTCCGTTATTAAAGAAGCAGTAGCAGGACATTTCGAAAAGCAAAATTCGGTCAGGCAGAGTCAGCATGGATTTATGAAGAGGAAGTCATGTTTGACAAATTTGCTGAAATTCTTTAAGGATGTAACGAACAGGGTGGATAGAGGGGAACTAGAGGATGTGGTGTATTTGGACTTCCAGAAGGCATTTGACAAGGTGCCACATAAAAGGTTACTGCACAAGATAAAAGTTCACAGGGTTGGGGGTAATATATTAGCATGGATAGAGGATTGGCTAACGAACAGAAAACAGAGAGTTGGGATAAATGGTTCATTCTCGGGTTGGCAATCAATAACTAGTGGGGTGCCACAGGGATCAGTGCTGGAACCCCAACTATTTACAATCTATATTAACAACTTGGAAGAAGGGACTGAGTGTAACGTAGCCAAGTTTGTTGACGATACAAAGATGGGAGGAAAAGCAATGTGTGAGGAGGACACAAAAATCTGCAAAAGGACATAGACAGGCTAAGTGAGTGGGCAAAAATTTGACAGATGGAATATAATGTTGGAAAATGTGAGGTTATGCACTTTGGCAGAAAAACATCAAAGAGTAAGTTATTATTTAAATGGAGAAAGATTGCAAAGTGCTGCAGTACGGCAGGACCTGGGGGTCCTTGTGCATGAAACACAAAAGGATAGTATACAGGTACAGCAAATGATCAGGAAGGCCAATGGAATCTTGGCCTTTATTGCAAAGGGAATGGAGTATAAAAGCAGGGAAGTCTTGCTACAGCTATACAGGGTATTGGTAAGGCCACACCTGCAATACTGTGTACAGTTTTGGTTTCCATATTTACGAAAGGATATACTTGCTTTGGAGGCAGTTCAGAGAAGGTTCACTAGGTTGATTCCGGAGATAAGGGGGTTAACTTATGAGGAAAGGTTGAGTAGGTTGGGCCTCTACTCATTGGAATTCTGAAGAATGAGAGGTGATCTTATCGAAACGTATAAGATTATGAGGGGACTTGACAAGGTGGATTCAGAGAGGATGTTTCCACTGATGGGGGAGACTAGAACTAGAGGGCATGATCTTAGAATAAGGGTCACCCATTTAAAACTGAGATGAGGAGAAATTTCTTCTCTCAGAGGATTGTAAATCTATGGAATTGCTGCCTCAGAGAGCGGTGGAAGCTGGAACATTGAATATATTTAAGACAGAAATAGACAGTTTCTTAAATGATAAGGGGATAAGGAGATATGGGGAGCGGGCAGGGAAGTGGAGCTGAGTCCATGATCAGATCAGCCATGATCTTATTGAATGTGGAGCAGGCTCGAGGGGCCATATAGTCTACTCCTGCTCCTATTTCTTATGTTCTTATGTTCTTACCTTTTGTCCATGTGACTGGACGGCCTCCTCCCCCCTGTGAATAGGACATCACCCCTCCTTTCTACTTTCTCCACCAAGCTGTGTCCAAAAACCTTGGAGCCTGCTCTCTCCCCTGCTCTGCCATTCCTTACTCTTCCCCAAGTCAGAATCTCTTCCAACACAACTCACAGCACTTGCTCCAGCCACAATGCACCTCCACTTTAAAAGGTGTAGGCTAGCTTTAAGCAGTGCAGGCTAGCTTTACATAGAAACATAGAAACATAGAAAATAGGTGCAGGAGTAGGCCATTCGGCCCTTCGAGCCTGCACCGCCATTCAATATGATCATGGCTGATCATGCAACTTCAGTACCCTACTCCCGCTTTCTCTCCATACCCCCAATCCACTTAGCCGTAAGGGCCACATCTAACTTCCTCTTGAATATATCCAACGAACTGGACTCCACAACTTTCTGTGGTAGAGAATTCCACAGGTTCACCACTCTCTGGGTGAAAAAATTTCTCCTCATCTCGGTCCTATATGTCTTACCCCTTATCCTTAGACTATGACCCCTGGTTCTGGACTTCCCCAAAATCGGGAATATTCTTCCTGCATCTAATCTGTCCAGTCTCGTCATAATTTTATATGTTTCTATGAGATCCTCTCTCATTCTTCTACATTCCAGTGAGTATAAGCTTAGCCGACCCAGTGTTTCTTCATATGTCAGTCCTGCCATCCCGGGAATTAGTCTGGTGAACCTTCGCTGCACTCCCTCAACAGCAAGCACGTCCTTCCTCAGATTAGGAGACCAAAATTGCACACAATACTCAAGATGTGGTCTAACCAAGGCCCTGTACAACTGCAGTAATACCTCCCTGCTCCTATACTCAAATCCTCTCACTATGAAGGCCAACATGCCATTTGCTTTCTTTACTGCCTGTTGTACCTGCATGTCTACCTTCAGTGAGTGATGTACCATGATACCCAGGTCTCGTTGCACCTCCCCTTTTACTAATCTGTCACCATTCAGATAATAATCTGCCTTCCTGTTTCTGCCACCAAAGTGGATAACCTCACATTTATCCACATTATACTGCATCTGCCATGCTAGCCTCTCATGATATTGGTCCCTGGCTGATACGTCCAGCCAATGAACAGCGCGATTAGTGCTGGCTAGATGCTGAGAACATTTAAATGAGCAGGCAACATTGGAATCAATGGGCGGCGGTTAATCGCGCATCGCAATCTCTGCGCCCGTTTTCGGGAGATATCCAATTTAGCCCCCACTGTCTACTCGTGCAACCCTCTGTCTGGGTACTTGATTCAGCAACTTCAGACCCTAGCTGTCTGTTCTATTTTACGGACAGTTTCTCTCATTCATATTCTACTTTACTTCTTTCTATTTGGAGCTCTTCTGTTCATTTTTCGTCATTCTAACACCTTTCAAAGCCAGACAGAGATACTTTGATGAACACTTCAGTTCCTTCCAGCTTTTTAGAAAGATATATTGACAAGCTATTTAACCAATTAACTGACACTTTATAATAGTATGTAGTATATTTGCCCTAGAACTACTACCTGTTATTTTGCCCTCTCCTCTGTTTTGATCAAGGGAGCTTCCCTGCCTTCCCTGACTTCCCTTTTCAGTTCTGATGAACAGTCTGCCCTTGAAACTCTAACCTGTCTTTTCTATTTTCAGATGCTGATCCTGTTGTGTATTTCCAATATTTATGTTTTATTGTCATATTTCCAGCTTTTGCATTTTTTTATTTTTATTTCCTCCCTTGTTTTTATGTTTTCTGGGAATGCCAGTGTACCAGAATACAAATGAGCCCATTTATATTTTAATTGTCCCATGTGATCTAATATAGTGTTGTACATTTAAAAATTGACAAATATCCTTTTGAGACTGGCTAAAAAGTGTATTAATAATAATTCTTTGTTGTCCAGTTCAATGGATCTGCCTTTGCTTGGTTCCGCCCTTATCTATCTGATCATAGCCGGAGCATCTCCAGAAATGTTTTCTCTTCCAACCCTCGCACCATTATGTCAGGAGTCCCCCAAAGATCAATTCTTGGCTCCCTCCTCTTTCTCATCTATATGCTGCTCTTTGATGACACAATCTGCAGACACGGGGTCAGTTTCCACATGTACGCGAATGACACCAAGCTCCATGTCTGCACCACCTCTCTCTTGTACCTCTCCACTACCTCTGTACCGTCAGATTGTTTCGTCTGACATTGTCTGGTATAAGTTTCAATTTTCTCCAGTTAAACATTGGAAAACAACAGCCACCGTTGTCTCCACTCTGTACCCTTCCCAATGACTCCACCCCCTCCCTAGCCAGTTTCTCAAGCTGAACCAGACTGTTTGCAACCTTGATGTCCTATTCTACCCTGAGCTGAGCTTCCAACAACATATACGTTCCATCACAAAGACTCCCTATTTGCACGTTCATGACATCTCCCACCTCTGCTCCTACTTCAGCAGAAACAACAACTTGCATTTATATATCGCCTGTAATGTAGTAAAACATCCTAAGGCACATTACAGAAATGTATCAAACAAAATTTGACATTAAGCTACATAAAGAGATATTAGGACAGCTGACCAAAAGTTTGGTCAAAGAGGTAGGTTTTAAGGAGCAGATTAAAGGAGGAAAGAGAAGTAAAGGGGCAGAGAGGTAAATGGAGGGATTTCCAGAACTAAGGGTGTAGGCAGCTGAAGGTATAGCCGCCAATAGTGGGCAATTAAAATTGTGGATGTGCAAGAAGCCAGAAATGGAGACACGCAGAGATCTGCAGGGTTGGAGGAGGGTACGGAGATAGGGAGGGGTGAGGGCTGAAAATGGTATCCATGCCTTTCTTACCTCCAGATCTGACTACTCCAATGTTCTCCTGGATGTGTCACATTTTCCACTTTTCATAAACTTCAGCTCATCCTAAATTCTGCTTTCCATAGCCTATCCCTCACCAAAACCCTCTTAACTATCACCCCAGTTTTCACTGACCTACATTGGTCCTTGGTACCCCAATGCCTCTAATTAAAAATTTTCATCATCCTATTTTAATTCCTTTATCTCTTCTACATCACTACAACCCTCCTGCTTCAAACTGTCCACTCATCTAACTCTGGCCACTTGCGCATCCTTCGCTCCATTTACTCCACCATGGACTGCCTTGCTTTCAGCTGCCTAGGCCCCATGCTCTGAAAATCCCTACCTAAATCCCGCCACCTATCCTCCTTTAAGACTTTGCTTAAAATATCTCTGACCATGCTTTATGTCACCCTACTAATATTTTTTTTTGGCTCATCATCTATTTTTTTTATAACACCTCTTTGAAGTGCCTTGGAACATTTTTCGACATTAAAGGCGCTGTATAAACGCAAGTTGTTGTTGATCTTTTCGGCAAGATGTGAGATCCTTTAGTGAGGCATGTTCAGTCAGCACTCTTTGTTGAACATATTTCCAGTGTTCCTAATGAAAACGTTGTAAGATTGAAGAATATGGTGGTAGTGTGGGGGATTTTAACTACCAGCAGGTTTCTGGTGGGAAACCACTATTTCAGTTAGTTTCCTGTCCGTCTGCGATAGTTTGAGGCTACAGCAATTTTCAGCATCCAAGTGCCGGTCCACTTCCTGCCCGGAATAGGTGGGAAATGGGCAAAAATGGCTGCCAGCTTCCAGAAAATTACTGGCACTTAGATAAGTGAGGAGAAGTGGGATATCATAGTATAGATGTGGGGGGGGGGGGGCTGGGGGCATGGGGCAGGGAAGGCTTAAACTGTCCTTGTGGGGCCCAGAGGAACACTCCTGGTTTTCCTGGCCCCACAAAAGAAAGCAGGCAAATTTATATGGAGGGCCTCTACAGCTTTCCGATCCTCTTCACAATGGCCTCCAGGACTGCTCAGGCCAAAGTTAAAGTCAATGTTGAGGCCCGATGATATCACCAGACAATGATTAGTATTTATGAATTAGGACTCCATTGGCTTTGGGTAGGTGGCTTAGACGCTTGTCCAGAAGCATTTGTCAAAATTGGCTCTCCAGCAGCTAAGTATCTTGGAGCACTTTAACTGCCCACCCACCAGGCGGGCAGAGTTAAAATCATCTCACGTCTCATTATTGAGCTTAAATTTTTTGGACTAAAAATGAGTTGATGCATTCACATAGAATCATAGAATGGTTACAGCACGGACGAAGGCCATTTTGCCCGTCAAGCCCGTGCGGCTCTCTGCAACAGCACTTCAGCTAGTCCCACTCACCGCCCTTTCCCCGTAGCCCTGTAAATTTTTTTTCTTTAAGTACTTATCCAATTCCCTTTTGAAAGCCGTGACTGAGTCTGTCTCCACCACCCTTTCGGGCCGTGCATTCCAGATCCTAACCACTCGTTGCGTAATTTTTTTTTTCTTATGTTGCCTTTGGTTGTTTTGACAATCACCTTAAATCTGTGTTCTCTTGTTCGCGACCCTTCTGCCAATGGGAACAGTTTCTCTCTCTCTACTCTATCCAGACCCCTCATGATTTTGAACACCTCTATCAAATCTCTACTTCAAGGAGAACAATCCCAGCTTCTCCAGTCTATCCATGTAACTGAAGTCCCTCAACCCTGGAATCATTCTCGTAAATCTTTTCTACATCCTCTCTAAGACCTTCATATCTTTCCTAAAGTGCAGTGCCTAGAATTGGGCAAAATACTCCAGTTGAGGCCGAACTAGTGTTTTATACAGATTCATCATAATTTCCACGCTTTTGTACTCTATACCTCTATTCATGAAGCCCAGGATCCCGTAAGCTTTTTTAACCGCTTTCTCAACCTGCTCTGCCACCTTCAACGATTTGTGCACATATACCCCAAGGTCTCTCTGTTCATGCACCCCTTTAAGGATTGTACCATTTTGTTTATATTGCCTCTCCTCATTCTTTCTGCCAAAATGTATCACTTCACACTTTTCTGTGTTAAATTTAATCTGCCACATGTCCGCCCATTCCACCAGCTTGCCTGCGTCTTCTTGAAGTCTATCACTATCCTCCTCACTGTTCAATATACTTCCAATTGTTAACAATTACAATAAATTATTGCAGAGTAATTTCATGCAACACATTAGACAATGCACTCCTAGAGGTGGCAGGTAAATTACATTTAAAATTAAAGTTTGTTTTAAATATTCTTTTGGTTTGAAAGACTTGCATTTATACAATGCCTTTCACAACATCAAGATGTCCCAAAGCACTTTACAGCCAATGAAGTACTTTTGAAGTGTAGTCAATGTTGTTATGTAGGAAACGCGTCCCCTCCTTTTTATAGGGGGCACTTGTATTGTATGTTTTAGTGCCAAAAAAAAGCAAAAAAAACACACAAAAGAACCACAAAAAACAAAAACAAAAAGGCACTTGTTTACTGTTTGTAGTGTCCCCCAGATCAGGGGGCACTTGATTTAACGTTTACTTATTGTTTTCTGCAAAAGAGTTGTAGGAAACGCGGCAGCCAATTGCGCACAACAAGCTTCCACAACTCTTTTTGGGGAAACCAAAATTAAACATTTAAGTCAAGTGCCCCCCGATCTGGGGGACACTCCAAACACTTTTCACATGCCCTTTTTTTTGTTTGTTATTTTTTGGTGGTTTTTATGGTTTTTTTTGGACAGTAAAACCAGAGATATATATACAAGTGCCCCCTATAAAAGGAGAGGGGGGACACTAAAAACCCGGCAATTAAAACAAATTAAACTTTAAAACATATAAAATCAAATTAAAATTTGGTTGCCGGGGGTAACGATGCCCTCCAGTCCCTCCAGCGCCCACCTCTCGCGGAAGGCCGCGAGCGTACCGGTGGACAAGCTTCCACAAACAGCAATGTGATAATGACCAGATAATTGGTTTTTGTTGTGTTGATTAAGGGATAAATATTGGCCAGGACACCGCGGATAACTTCCCGGCTCTTGTTTGAAATAGTGCCATGGGATCTTTTATGTCCATCTGAGAGAGCAGACGTCTCATCCGAATGACGGTCTCTCCAACTCCCTTGATACTGCACTGGAGTGTCATCTTAGATTTTTGTGCTCAAATGTCTGGAGTGGGACTTGAATACCACAACCTTCTGACTGAGAGGTGAGAGCTATGACTGATAATTTTGCTATAGAAAAGGTAAAAGGATGTCGGTGATATTTTGAAAGAAAAACAAAATGCTGGAAGACCAATTTTGTTACGGACTTTTGAGTAGGGTGAATGAATATTTTTCTATTAATACGCTATTGGTATTGTCTTCACTGTCTCTGTCAGATTCCCTGGTGCATTGTGCAAAGTTCACTATGAAATGTTTTATATTGTGGTGATAATGTGTGCATGCTTTTTTAAAAAAACACCTTCTCCACTCCCAGATTCTTGAAGGCGCTTAACAATTTCTCAGACCTTCCTCCAGACATCAATCCTACCTGGATATTGGGGGGGGAAACAGAGACAGCAAGTGGCTGGCAACAATTACTCAGCATGCACCTCCTGCTCGCCCCGCCCCGCTCCCTACCTCCCATTGGCTCGCAGGTTGCCATGGGCCTCAGGCCGGGGCTCTCGCAATTGGTCGGGCGGCGCCGACAGTCATTGGTCGTCATGGAGTTTCGGCCAGCAGGTTAGGTTGGGAGGGGGTGTCCTGTGTTCCCAAGCCCTTCCCCCTCCTGCCAGTGCTTTCCGTCACCATTAGCCGCCCGGGAAACGGAGCGAGAGCAGCGGCGCAGGAAGGCGCTGCTGGTGCTCCCAAACACCCACCCCGGCCCTCTCCGCTCGGATACCGCCTTGGCCTTCCCTTCCCTTCCCTTCTCCCTCCATTAGCAGCACTTTTAGCCCAGTCTGCTTCATTTCTTTTTGTTTGATTTTTTTTTAATCCATTTATATTTTTGCTGCCTTGCGGGTTGAGATGTTTGTGAGAGCGGGCGGTTGGCGGGGGAGTTGAGGTAAGTGAAACAATCGGTGCGTTTGGTCGCCTTCTCCCGACAAAGGCAGGCACTGGGGCAGCTTCTAATAAAATAATTCTAGCAACAAAAAGGTACTTTTTTTTTAATTGGCAATTCCCAGAATGTCTGCTCCGTTTTTTGTGTGGACCCCGCCGGTATATATATATATATATATATATATATTTTGGTGGGGAGTGCAGGGAATGAGATGTTCATTGGTGAGCTCAGACCTGCCCCCTCACCCCCCACCCCCTGGTTGAAGGCTCTGATTGTGCCAGCAGGAAACTTACTGACTTCAGTTACAGGCAGGGCCATGCCGCCACTTGGCTTAGATATTTATTTCGTGTGTGTGTGTGTATATGTAGCTGAACGTTATTGTATCTCCTTGAGCAAGCTTTCTGTTCCTGTGTGACAGTGCTGCAAACTCCATGTATCTTTATAACTGTCACCCACACAGGTGTGCCAGATGGTGCATGGGCAAGGGAAGAGTTAATAAATAGCAATGGTCTCCTTGCCATTCCATTTTTTGTTTTTTCTTTTTATACTTTTTTTTGTGATGAGGCAGATGACTGAAACTATCTTGTTAGGTTTTTAATCGTATGATAAACTTCTATAATTGCTTTGAATAGAAATATAAGCAAATTGGTCATTATAATTTTCCCCAGACTAGAATGTGACTGACAGTTACTCTAATTGAACTAGGTCAAGTTAGTTTCCTTTGCTTTCTTGGTAGGGTCATCAAAAAAGAATTTTAGATGTGACTAGCCAACAATAGGAACTGTGACTGTTTCTCATTGTAAATGGATTTGTTAAGTCTTTAAATTTGCTATTAGTCAGTTTCCTGTCATTTAAATCTTAATATGTGGGCTGAAATATACGGAGTGTGAGTTGAATAGTATTAGAAATAAGCTTGTTCATGTTTTGCCTTTTTAATTGTCTTGTGATGTGTCAGAGTTTTTAAGAATGCATAGTTTATAAGACTTCTAGTGAGCAACCTATGGCTTGATACTTGGTTTTAAGAATTTGGCAAATAATCCTCTGCATTTGAAATTATCCTTAAACTAAAGTGAAAATTAGTATCTTTGTAACTAGTATTAATACTAGTCCCATCTGTGACAGACTGTAATTCCCAGTTTGGACTGTACCATCATCATCTCTCAGTCCCTCGGAATCGAGGAAGACTTGATTCCATTCTTAACATGAGTTCTAAGGTGGCTGTACAGTCCAATATGAGAACCACAGTCTGTCACAGGTGGGACAGATAGTTGAGGGAAGGTGGGTAGGACTGGTTTACTGCACGCTATTTCTGCATGCTCTCGGTGACGAGACCCGAGGTGCTCAACACCCTCCCAGATGCGCTTCCTCCACTTAAGGCAGTCTTTGGCCAGGGTCTCCCAGGTGTCAGTGGTGATGTTGTACTTTTATCAGGAAGGCTTTGAGGGTTTCCTTGTAGCATTTCCGCTGTCCACCTTTGGCTTGTTTGCCATGAAGGAGATCTGAATAGAGTGCTTGCTTTGGGAGTCACGGGTCTGGCATGCAAACTATGTGCCTGCCCAGTGGAGCTGATCAAGTGTGGTCAGTGCTTTGATGCTGGGGATGTTGGCCTGGTCGAGGATGCTAATGTCCTCTGTACAGTCACCTGAGAACTCACTTTTAAATGGGAAGCAAGTCTGTCTTGATTTTGAGGGACTGCTTATAATGAAGAGTATTCATACTAAAGTATTATAACAAAATATGTATTTTATAATTTGGTTATTACACTTGTTGGAATGTTTATATAACTCATTTTAACAATGTAGTGTCATGAGGTGCTTCAGAAAACTAAACTATTTAAAAAAAAAAAGTCAAGTTATTCTCAGCCTTTGCTTGCTACAAGACATGGCAAATAACTTGCGGTTGGATTGGTAAATAGTGAATGAATTTCAGCTTGTAATTGAGATCTTTTATTTCTCTTGCCTATTGTATGCTCAAGGTATATATAACTTCAAAAGTGTGGAAGGAATCTGGAAAATATTGCCACAATTCCCAGATGCCTTGCTCAATTAATTGTTTAAATTCAGCTGGGGATGGAATGGTATTTCTCCAAGAAGTTACTAGATGTGTCGTCCATTGTAAGCAGTCAAAAGAAAGAACAAACTTTCATATAGAGCACCTTTCATGACTTGGACAGCTTTTTAAGTGTAGCCACTGTTATAATGTAGGAAACATGGTAGCCATTTTGTACACAGCAAGCTCCAACAAACTGCAATTAAATGACCAGATAATTTGTTTTAGTACTGTTGTTTGAGGTTTAAATGTTGGCCAAGACACTGGGAGAATCCCCTGTTCTTCAGATAGTGCCATGGGATCTTTTGCATTCACCTGAGGGTGGACAAGGTCGTTGTTTAATGTCTCATCTAATAGACGGCCCCACTGAGTGCAGCACTCTTTCAGTACTGCATTGGAATGTCAGCCTAGATTATGTACTCAAGTTTCTGGAGTGGGACTTGAACCCATGACTCAAAGGCAAAAGTGATATCACTGAGCCAAGGATGACACTGAAGCAGGACCTGAATGGAAAGTGAGATGAATGGGCTGAATGGCCTTATTCCTGCATTCTTTTGTTCTCTGTGGCAGTTATTAATTGAATTAAAAATGCGTTGCTCATTTACAATACAATAAACAATTAAATTATCGGCACCTGAGCATGTTGTAGTATCACTGGATCCTCTGAGGATCGAGACATCTGTTTTTTCCTGGCATACAACAGGAGAGAAATATTTGTGTTCAGTTTAAGACAGTGTCTTGGATCTTGTCTCAAATTTGAAAAATGCTCCCAGCTTAAAATTGGACCTCCATCTAATGCTCTAATCTATTTCCAAATTCTTAAGAAAATTTGATGGTCTACGTGTGCTAATGTTCAACAGTAATCCTAACCATATTTGTGTAATTTCGTAACCAGAACAGACAACAACTTGTAATTTGGATAGTTTGCCTTTGTCAGTCCCAAAGGATGTCATTTGTGCCCTATGAGAGCTGTTTCAGTACTGTGGCAGGGGCGGAAACCTGATTGGAGGGATTCAAACATGGAGTTGTGGGAAAGATGAGCATGGATTTGGAAGGCAAAAACACATTCAAGGACTTTGGAGAGGAAAGGGAGGTTGGGAATGGGACGGTTTGCAAGGACGCAGGGGGTCAAGGTTGCTTGTGGTGATGATAACAGATTTAAGGGAGAGGGGAACAGTACCTGAGAGGAGAGATCTGTTGTTAATGTCAGCTAACATGGGAACCAGAAAAGGAACTTGGGTGGTGAGCAGGAATAGGGTCGAGGGAGCAGGAAGTGGGTCTCATGGACAAGATGAACACTGATGGAAACTGGAGAAAGATGCGAGTTCAGGGCTAGGGCAGGTGGATCCTTAGAGGAAGTTTAGCCCAGTGGGCTAGGGGAAGGAAAGGAAGTGGCAGAGGCACTTGAACGGATGTTCTCAATCTTAGACAAAAGTCCATGAGCTCCTCACACTTGTCGGAGGTGACGGTGGAGGAGACTGGGAGAGGGGTTGAAGAAAACGGTTAGCAGTGACGAATAGAAGCCAGGGTTTATCTTTGCTCACTATTCCAGAATCATTCTGAAATGAAATTATGGCAGACGAGAACAGGACCTGACGATGCTTTGTGGTCAAGCCAGATCTGACAGTGAATGGCTAAACCAGTTGTCTTCAATATCCATTCAAGTTTGTGTCCCTTGGCCTTAAGGGAGCGAAGATAAGGGCTGTTCCAGGGGGAACTGCCAGGGTGAGAGTAATTGTTTTAATGGGGACTAGGGCATCAAAGGTGGTGGTGACGGTATGGTTGAGCAGATCAGTAGCTGTAGAAATGTGAATGGCAGGCCAAAGGCTGGACTGTTGGAATTGTGTAAAAAAAAAAAAAAAAATTGGGAGTTTTTTTCCAGGAGCAGATGCAGAAGAAAGTAGGGTTGTTGGGGTGGGGGGGAAGATAGGATAGGTGGGTGGTGAACTCCGAGGAGAGAGAGCATGATGAATTGAGATGGAGGTTAGTTCTCATCACTGAGGATGAGCAGTCGCTTGGTGCAGAAACTGAGGGAGGAAAGCAGTGAAAATATCACTAATTTTTATAGTAGCTGGGTGGAGAACAGGAATTTTTAAATGAGGAGGTGTGGAATCAGGTGAGATGTTCAAAGGAGGAGTAGGGGGGTAGACCAAGTTGTGATACCGTGATGAGATCCACATTGCCACCACTGTGGTTTGGGTGGGGAAAGTGGTGATTTATATAGCCACGTGGGGAGGCTTCATTTCAGGGTAAAGTGTCATCATCCCATCAGCCAAGTTTCCGTCAGGGCCAAGATGTCTATGCAATCGTCCACGATAAGCTCATGGATGGCAAAGGGCCTTGTTTGCAAGTGAACGGACACTCTGCAGGGAGATGTGGAGAGGGTCAGTGATCGCTGACCCACTGCCAGTGTCCACAGGGTCAGCACTGGGAGGGGTGAGTTGGACAGGGATGAGATTGGCAAGATTAGCCTCCAAGGTCAGTGAAAGAGTAGGATGGGACAGTTGGGGTTGCTGCTTGTAAGGAGGCAGCGATGAGTGCCAAGAGAGACACAGAAGTAATGGGAAGCTCTAGGATTATCTAAGAGGCAGTCAAGCCTGGGATGGCGGAAGGTGAGTAGGAAGGTCAAAGAGTAATGAAGGATTGGGGTATGGATTTCGAGGGCCAAGTATCCGAGAGTGGAGAGATGAAAGGAGGCATGACGATAGGAAAACCAACGAACTCATCCCTTAAATCCTTGCAGTGATTCCAGGGCTAAAGTTATCTTTTGAGCAATGTTTGTGTGAAAATAACCCTAATTAATTACTTGGTCAACTTGAGAAAATCGCTATTCATACTCTTTTTTTAAAAAAAAAAAATTAAACATTCAGATTTTGTGACTTTTTTGTGGTGCGTTATCTTAAACCATGCATCGGGCAAACATCAAATTATTGAGCCTGATGGGGTTGGAAAAGTTGAATTTACAACAGTAGAAATTCAATCATTAACCTAACTCTGCTCAGCAATAATACATTTAAAGTGTTAATTTAACTTTATTGTATTGTGAACAGGTGTGGCATTACGGCAAAGCCTGACGCTGTCCTTCTCTGGTGCCCACATACAGACAAAGCACCTTGGGACGTTTTGCTATGTAAACGATGCTTATAGTGATCTGAAATGGGACTCCTAGCCAAAGAGTGTTGAGGCCATTGTGCTGCCCTGACCAAGATAAAAGAACTAAATTCTGGGACTTTCCTGATTTGTATGACGTGCAGCTACTTGTTCTCCATCCACTTTCTCCCTAGCCTTGCAAAATTTAATTTGTTGTAGTATTTGATAACATAAGAATTGGGAGCAGGAGTAACCCATATGGCCTTTCAAGCCTGCTCCGCCATTCAATAACCTCAACTCCACTTTTCTGCCTAATTTCCCCCCCCCCCCCCCCCCCATATTGCTTGATTCCCCTAGAGTTCAAAAATCTATCTTTGATGTGGTAGATCATTTGAGAAGAATTTACTCCACTTTGTGATGTACTTTTAACAGTAAGAAATGGAGGGTCTAGTGGCAGATGGACTTGGAAAGTAGGCGACTGTGTGTTTCCAGTCCAATTTTTAAAATTTGTTCTCTGAATGTGGGTGACACTGGCAAGGCTACATTTATTAACCTAGTGACCCTGAGAAGATAGTGATGGGCTGCCGCCTTGTACAGCTGCAAGCATAGTGGTTGGTGATGGTGCTCCCACAATGTTGTTGAATATGGACAAGTCCTGGTGGTGTGGTTGTGGGACAGGGATGATGCCAAATTAAGCTAGGCAAGTTGATGCACAACAACCTGTAGATAGTGTACATAGTACACAGTGGCTGCAGTAAGTGCAAAGGTTGAAAATTTGAGTCCACTGTCTGGGGTGTTGATCAAGCAAACTGCTCTGTTCTGGATGGTGTCTGCATTCTTGGGTGATGTTGTGCCTGCGTATTCCATCACATGGTGGCTCCACTGAAAGTTGATAGAGGTGATTGGTCTTTGTCTAGCACTTCTGGCACAAATGTTGCCATTCACTCGACATCCTGCAGGCTTGAGCTGAACTGATCTGGTCCTATTGTATGTTAGCATGGGCTGCTTCATTTTTGGAGGAGTACTGAATGGAATTGAAAACGCTAGAATTTTCAGAGAACAGCCAAGCTCTTGACATTTTATGGAGGGTAGACCATTAATGAAGCAGCCAGAAATGATTGGGCCAAGATCATTGTCCTGAAGAACTCCTGAAGTAATGTCCTGGGGCTACAATGATTGCCTTCAAACAAGATGTTGATTAATTTCACAGTTCAAGGTAGAAAGTTTACCAGTTTATTCAGGAAGATACTCTGGAGGCTTCCAACTGATAATGCCTATACTGAGAGTTGATTTATTACTAACAAAAGTGACTCAAAATTTGCTATGCTTTGTACCATCAGTTAAAATGATTGTTAAATTTAGAATTACCTTTCCTTAAACGTAATTTATTTTGGGTGCATTTGTGTTTTGCAACAATGTTGAGCATTAGATTCCTGAGAAGAAATAATCCTAACTTCTTAATCCTCCAATGCAAAATATTCTATTTAGAGTTGTCAAGACTCTACGCAAGATCTATTGGCAGATGGAGTACAATGTGGGAAACTGTGAGGTTATTCACTTTGGCAGAAAAAATAGAAAAGCAAATTATAATTTTAAATGGAGAAAAATTGCAAAGTGCTGCAGTACAGAGGGACCTGGGGGTCCTTGTGCATGAAACACAAAGTTAGTATGCAGGTACAGCAAGTAATCAGGAAAGCAAATGGAATGTTGGTCTTTATTGCAAGGGGGATAGAGTATAAAAGCAGAAAAGTCCTGCTACAACTGTACAAGGTATTGGTGAGGCCACACCTAGAGTACTGCGTACAGTTTTGGTCTTCGGTATTTAAGGAAGGATATACTTGCTTAGGAGGCTGTTCAGAGAAGGTTCAGTAGGTTGATTCTGGAGATGAGGGTGTTGACTTATGAAGGTAGGTTGGGCCTGTACTCATTGGAGTTCAGAAGAATGAGGTGAGGGGGCTTGACAAGGTGGATGCAGAGAGAATATTTCCACTCGAAGGGGAAACTAAAACTAGGGAGCATAATCTCAGAATAAGGGGCCGCCCATTTAAAACTGAGATGAGGAATTTCTTAGGTTGTAAATCTGTGGAATTCTCTGCCCCAGAGAGCCATAGTGGCTGGGTCATTGTCTATCTCCGCTTTATATACAGATTTGTGAGTAATAAGGGAGTAAAGGGTTAAGGGGCACGGGCAGGGAAGTGGAGCTGAGTCCATGATCAGATCAGCCATGATATTAAATGGCGGAGCAGGCTCGAAGGGGTCCCAGGTTAATATGTTCTTATTAACCTGGGATATCCAACCTTCAGGATCAATTGGCTGGTTCTGTGCAACAGCCAGTCAGCAAGCCATGATTAAGTAGTTTTAATGTCTGGCAGAATCATGGTTAAACATCACATATAACTCAGTGATGTTGCAACAAATTTGTATGAGTTTTCTGGAAACAAAATGCAGTATTTTCTGCTGGGAACAATTTTAAAAGACCAGGTAGGAGTTAGCTCAGCTGCTCGTTGGGAGTTAAATCAGTGATAGTGTAGCTAAGCACATTGACATCATATCTATTTAGCATTGATTTTGCTGATGCAGTTGTTAGATTAACTGGTTTGTGTTTTTTAGTGGGAGAGCTGCTCAGGAGCAGAGGTAAGTACCCACCCTATCAACTACCATTACTCTTTCAAAGTCTATTCTGCTGCACTTGCTGGCATTTTAATCAGCTGGTAACTTGGCTTGGTAACATTTTAAACAGATCAGCAGTAAACTGTTCAAAATCCCTTTGCATTGCTCAGCTGTGTATTTCATTCTCCTTCATGGACATTTGAAAATCTCACAGCTTGGACATTTAAATATATATTGCAAGTTCAAAGAACAAACTAAGAAATGAATTTAAATATAATGTATACAAGCAGACATGCAGATTTAAAAAAAAAAACTTGAATTGTAATGTACTTTTTTGTTCTAATTTCAGAACTTTGAGGCTAACCCAGGAGTATATATTGGGTTCTAATGCCATGGATCTATAAATCAGTCACAGAAATGATCACATTAGTATACAAATCCACAAATTTGTTTGTGAGTAGCACTCATACTCGAGTAAGAACATGCCCCAAAGCAGACTTCAGCACATAATCTAAGCAGAACTTTCAATGCCGTACTAAAGTGCTGCATTGTCGGAGATGCTAAATTGTGCTGTTAAGCAGAAGTCCCATCTGCCTGTCAACATGAATGTAAAAGGTCCCATGGCACTCTTCGAAGAACAGTAAGTTCTCCTGGTTTCTTGGCTAATATTCCTCCCTCAGCCAACACCACCAAAAACACTTGTTGTTTGTGGGATCTTGTGTGTAAGTTGGCTACCACGTTTGTCTAAATAACGAGTGACTGCACTGTAAAAGTAATCCATAAGTGGTGAAGTGCTTTGGGATGCCCTGAGATTATGAAATATGCTATATAAAGGCAAATTGTTTCTTGGTCTTGATTTTTCATTTTTCATTTTTGCAGAGCTGTTACTTGACTATGACTAAGTCACCACAGGCATGAAATGAGCCTTAATACAGACGAGTCCTTAATTTGTCAGCAAGACTAAGCTGAGGAAATTAGTTAGCATTTCTATTTCTATTGTTACAAAATAAATAAGTGAGTTATTAAAAATTTTTTAAAAATGAAGGTATCCCCCCAAGTTACTGTAATGTTTAAACTCTGATCACTGAGTCAATTCCCCATTTTCTAAAAGTGGAGAGTTAGCTAATTGCAGCATCCACCACCTAACTGCCATATTCAGAGGCTTGATAATTGATCTGATTTGACTCTAAACTGAGAATAGTTGATTGCTGGAGGACCAAGAAGATGGAAGGGAGAAAAAATTCGAGAGAAGGACCAGGATATCCGCTTCATCTTTCAGAGATGTACACATCCAGTTATTGTGCATTGATGGTGTTGGAATTGTACTGTTTTTGTTGCACATGATTAGCAATGTTGCAACTTGAGATGCCTTCATTTCTTAAACTAAATGCAAATATCTTCTCGAGCTTGTGGAAGTTATCTTAAAATTAGAACACTCTCTCTTCAGTCAACCTCCCATGTACAAATGGGCATATTGTGGTCATCCTGCAGAAAAATCGCAAAGATAATTTAAGAAATCATTTTGGTGCTTAAATTAATTTGTCCTGTAGAATATTCACAGGAAGGCCTAAATAAAAATGTGCTCATCAAATCATTCTCTATCTTGGCCTCCATTGCTGCGGAAAAAGTATGGACCTCTGTTCTACCCAGCCATCTCCAGTGTTGATCGTACTTAGTCTTAATCTTTGCATTCGACTGACGCAGTGGATGTAATTTTAACCTCGCAGCCATTGTCTCCGCAAGATCCTGCAAATCCCCTGGGAGGGCAGACTCTCAAACATTAGCGTTCTCGTCCAGGCCAACATCCCCAGCATTGAAGCACTGACCTCACTTGATCAGCTCCGCTGGGCAGGCCACATAGTTTGCATGTCAGACACAAGACTCCAAAAGCAAGCGCTCTACTCGGAACTTGTCCACGGCAAACAAGCCAAAGGTGGGCAGAGGAAACGTTACAAGGACACCCTCAAAGCCTCCCTGATAAAGTGCAACATCCCCACTGACTCCTGGGAGTCCTTGGCCATAGACAACCCTAAGTGGAGGAAGTGCATTCGGGAGGGCGCTGAGCTCCTTGAGTATCGTCCCCGAGAGCATGCAGAAATCAAGCGTAGGCAGTGGCAGGAGCTTGCGGCAAACCAGGCTCCCTGCCCACTCTTTCCCTCAACGACAATCTGTCCGACCTGTGACCGAGACTGTGGTTCTCGTATTGGACTATACAGCCACCTAAGTACTCATGCTAAGAGTGGAAGCAAGCCTTCCTCGATTTCGAGGGACTGCCTATGATGAATTTTAACCCGCACCTCCCCCCCCCCAGCCCCCCCCCCAAAAAAGTACAAATTTCAAACATGAATCCAACCCGCCTCGAACCTGGTTTTAATGGTCAAGGGACAGGCTACCAATCTTCTCTCAGGAGGCAGGTTAGTTATTGAAAATGCTTAAGGTGGCTGCATGCCTCCATTTTAACAAGGTTTCTATTTTTAACTCATGTTGGCTGAGTTTCCTGGGCTTCGGAAATCCAGCAGGGAAAAGGAGGCGAGAGGGGCTGTATCCATAAGGTAAGTGCCTTAACAGCTCTGCTTGTTGGCAAGGAGGGACAGGAGTGTTTTCTCCAGGCTCAACAAGCTTACCTATAAGTTTTCTTTCTCTTCTCCCCTCGCCCTCCCCCACGATCTATCAGCTTCCCTGAACACACTGCGATCATTCGGCTTCTCCTCCACCACCACTAAATCTCCGTTCCTTGGCTGTGGCCTTCTCTGGAACGTTACCTCCCCGATAGGCAGCCAAGCCTGTCAATCAGGCTGGCTTTCAGGCGATGAATTTGGGGGAACAAAATTACACGCGTCGTAGAGTTAAAACTCGCCATCATTTGGAGAGACCCACACTTCTGGGTTCCTGACCATAACTCCCCCGCTCCAAAAGCCTACCACACTAAATATTTGGGCCAATGTTTCCCAACACCAGCTCAGATTGTGTGAACATTATGCCTGCGCCTTGGGCTGTCAATCAACTAATTTCATAGTCTCCATCAATAAAGCTTTTGATATTATCTGAAGGGCTTTGGCTCGTTGAGATTTACAAGAACCCTGACAGGAAGTGGACCTGGTTGTTGAGTTTACCTGCAAAATGAATGGCTTGGCGTTGGTCACCTTTTACAGAAATCTTATTCCAGTGTATGGGCGACCATGTTGATGGAGCAGCCATCCCTCAACTCTAGAACTAGTTTAATTAACGGGAAATCTAGTGCAATGTTTTTTTAATTGCTTTTGCATAAGAACATAAGAAATAGGAGCAGGATTAGGCTATTTGGCCCCTCTAGCCTGCTCTGCCATTCAATAAGATCATGGACTCAGCTCCACTTCCCTGCCTGCTCCCCATAACCCTTTACTCCCTAATCGCTCAAAGATCTGTCTCTCTCCATCTTAAATATATTCAGTGACCCACCCTCCACAGTTCTCTGGGAAGAGAATTCCATAGATTTACAACCCTCAGAAGAAATTCCTCCTCAACTCAGTTTTAAATGGGCGGCCCCTTATTCTGAGACTGTCGCCTAGTTTTAGTTTCTCCTATAAGTGGAAATATCCTTTCTGTATCCAGCTTGTTGAGCCCCCTCATTATCTTATGTTTTGATAAGATCACCTCTCATTGTTCTGAACTCCAGTGTGTATAACCCCAACCTACTCAACCTTTCCTCATGCGTCAACCCCCTCATTTCCAGAATCAACCTAATGAACCTTCTCTGAACAGCCTGCAATGCAAGTATATCCTTCCTTAAATACAGAGACAAAAACTTTACGCAGTACTCTAAGTGTGGCCTTATCAATACCCTGTACAGTTGTAGCAGGACTTCTCTACTTTTATACTCCACCCCCCTTGCAATAAAGGCCAACATTCCATTTGTCTTTCTTTGCATATGTAGATTTCTGTAAATTACAAAGCATCACTTTATCTCTAGCTGTGGAGCTTTTCTGATTTCTGTACAGACCAGCAAATGAGAATCATGAACCCTGCAACTGGCCTGCACAGGCACTCTAAGCACTCCCATAGATAGAATAATGAAAACCAGTTAGTCAGACTGCCTCTGAATAAATTCTATTTTTTCGTGGACCATTGCATTCGGGAGGTAATAGCACCATCATATTTACTTTGCAGTGTTACTGCCTGTAAATTAATCATTTAGATATCTTGGTCAAATATTTGTCGGGTTCCAATTAACATCTCCAATGTGAGTTTCCACAAGGGCTATGTGGGAGGTTGAATAGGTTCTATGAAGTCTCCAGCTTTCGGAGGATACTCTGATTTACACAGCTACCTGAGTTAGCTTGTTTGTTTTCCTCCCCCATGTACAAAATGAGAAGTCTCCAATTCAGCAAGAGTAAAAACAACTGGACACATGGGGGCAGAATGTGTTCACAAGGGAACCTTTGACTGCATATAACTTCTTATCTGGTTAATTGCTGGGTAAAAGTTGTGTGCACTTAACCATGATTGACACAGCTGCCACATAATTCTTTTCATAGCTAGCAATTGTGGATAAGGTAATTGGTCACACAGCTAAGATGCTATAAACTGTATTTGTGAATATTTCTGATGCAAGGACCAGGATGACCGCTTAAAGCATAGTCATTCTACATGGCTGAGGATCTCTGGGTATCCACAAGACTTGCAAAAAAGGCTTGTAGAACTGCTTATCTTTTGATGGGTTATTCAGTGGCCAAACAGGCACAGCTCGAGAGCTTTAAAAGCAGCAGGTGAGCTGCTTGCCTGTCTGGGAATTGGTTTTATTGCCTTTATGAAGAAGCAGTCTTCATCAAGTGTGTATGCTGCTGCTCGTGCTGAGTTTTTTGCTGGTGCCAGAGTGCGCTTCATGGTGAAGGGCATCTTGCGGTACAGCACGGGTGTGCTTCATGGTGAAGGGCATCTTGCGGTACAGCACGGGTGTTAGAGGCTGTGAATTGTAATTGGCAACTAACAGTCTTACAAACAGAAATTTCCAGCGCATTGTGTCTGCGCCGGCCGACAGAGCCGCATGGCCCTCGATCAGCAGCCCTGAAGGTTACATATAAACCAATGAATAATGGCGGACAGGTAAAGAGCATCCGGGCCCAACCAGTCTGCCCCCCCCCCCCACAACTGTGATACTCCATGTATTGCAACATTTTACACTGCACCCCACCCGCAACCATACGATCTCCTGGGAGAGGCAAAAAAAAACGATTTTAAAAACCCAGGCCAATTGGGGAAAAAAAATCTGGGAAAATTCCTCTCTGACCCAAACAGGCGATTGAAACTGGTCCAGAAGATCACTGGTCATATTAGATTCTCTGAAATACTTACTTTCGTATCTGCGGCAGCCAACAAGAGGTCATTGCATTCAAGGCCAAATACCCAAGGCCCCACCCCACTGCTGGCCAAGAACGGGGAAACACTCCAGGACACCGAGGCAGTCAGGGCCCGCTGGCAGGAGCACTTCGAAGATCTCCTCAATCGAGACTCTGCCTTTGACTCTCGTGTTCTCTGCTCCATCCTGCAGCATGCTACCCGCCACCATCTCAGTGAAACCCCAACACTGCACGAGGTAGAAAAAGCCATGAGACAGCTCAAAAACAAGGCTATGGGTGCGGACAACATCCCTGCTGAGCCATTGAAGTATGGCGGAGAGGCACTGCTGACATGAATACACGACCTCATCTCTCTCATCTGGAGGGAGGAGAGCTTGCCGGGGGATCTCGGATACAGTAATCGTGACCATCTTTAAAAAAGGGGACAAGTCTGACTGCGGTAACTGCAGAGGAATCTCCCTGCTATCAGCCACTGGAAAAGTCGTCGCTAGAGTCTTCCTCAACCGTCTTCTTCCTGTGGCCGAGGAGCTCCTCCCGGGGTCACAGTGCGGATTTCGTCCCCTACGGGGCACAACGGACATGATTTTTGCAGCGCAACAGCTAAGGAAAAATACAGAGAACAGCGCCAGCCCTTATACATGGCCGCCTTCGACCTTGCAAAGACCTTTGACACTCAACCGTGAGGGTCTCTGGAGTAGTGTCCTCCATTTTGGATGCCCCCAAAAGTTCATCACCATCCTCCACCTGCTACACGACGACATGCAGGCCGTGATCCCTACCAACGGATCCATCACGTCCAGATCGGGGTCAAACAGGGCTACGTCATCGCCCCAACCCTCTTCTCAATCTTTCTCACCGCCATGCTCCACCTCAGTCAACAAGCTCCCCGCTGGAGTGAAACTAAACTACAGAACCAGTGGGAACCTGTTCAACCTGCGCCATCTCCAGGCCAGATCCAAGACCACCCCAACCTCTCGTTGAGCTACAGTACACGGACGACTCCTGTGTCTGCGCACATAGAGGGCGCACTCCAGGACATAGTCGATGTATTTACTGAGGCGAACGAAAGCATGGGCCTCACGCTAAACATCCGTAAGACAAAGGTCCTCCACCAGCCTGTCCTCATGGCACAGCACTGTTTCCCCCCCCCCCCCCCCCCCCCCCCCCCCCCCCCCCCGGTCATCAAGATCCACGGCGCGGCTCTGGACACAGTGGACCACTTCCCATATCTCCGGAGCCTCTTATCAACAAGAGCTGGCATTGACGACGCAATCCAACACCGCCTCCAGTGCAGTCTTTGGTTGCCTGAGAAAGTGTTTGAAGACCAGGCCCCTCCAAACTGCCACCAAGCTCATGGTCTGCAGGGCTGTAGTAATACCTGCCCTCCTGTATGGCTCAGGGACATGGACCATGTACAGTAGACACCAAGTTGGAGAAATATCACCAATTATGTCTCCGCACGATCATCCAAATTCCCTGGGCGGACAGGCGCGCCAACATCCCCAGCATTGAAGCACTGACCACACTCTATCAGCTCCGCTGGGCAGGCCACATAGTCCATATGCCAGACACGAGACTCCCAAAGCAAGTGCTGTACTCTGAGCTCCTTCATGGCAAACGAGCCGCAGGCAGCAGAAACGCTACAAGGACACCCTCAAAGCCTCCCTGATAAAGTGCAACATCCCCACTGATACCTGGGAGTCCCTGGCCCAAGACCGCCCTAAGTGGAGGAAGTGCATCTGAGAGGGTGCTGAGCACCTCAAGTCTCAACGCCGAGAGCGGAAAGAGCTTGCGGCAAACCAGTCCCACCCACCCCTTCCCTCAACGACTATCTGTCCCACCTGTGACCGTCTGTGGCGCTCTTATTGAACTGTTCAGCCACCAAAGAACTCCCTTCAGAAGTGGAAGCAAGTCTTCCTCAATTCCAAGGGACTGCCTATGATGATGATCCAGTCTAATCCCACTTAGCTCTAGGTCTGTAACCCTGCAGCTTAAGAACATAAGAAATAGGAGCAGGAGTAGACGATACGGCCCCTCGAGTCAGCTCCGCCATTTATATGATCTTGGCTGATCCGATCATGGACTCGGACTCGGGTCCACTTTCCTGCCCACTCCCTATAATCCCTTATTCCCTTATCAGTTAAGAAACTGTCTATCTCTGTCTTAAATTGATTCAATGTCCCAGCTTCCACAGCTCTCTGAGGCAGTGAATTCCACAGATTCACAACCCTTTGAGAAAATAAACTTCTCACCTCAGTTTTAAATGGGCGGCCCCTTGTTCCAAGATTATGCCCCTAGTTCTAGTCTCCTCTATCAGTGAAAATATCCTCTGCATCCACTTTGTCAAGCCCCCTCATAATCTTATGTTTTGATAAGATCACCTCTCAATCTTAATCTCTTGTAGATCAAGTGCCCATCTAAGCACCTTTTAAATGTGGTGAGGGGTTTCTGCTTCTACTACCTTTCCAGGCAGTGAGTTCCAGACCCCCACAACCCTCTGTGTGAAGAAGCTTCCCCTCAAATCCCCTCTGAACCTTCCACCAACCACCTTAAACCTATGCCCCCTCATAATTGACCCCTCCATCAAGGCAAATATGCCCTTGCTACCCACTATATCCAGGCCCCTCAATGTTATACACCTCAATGAGGTCTCCTCTCGGCCTCCTCTGTTCCAAGGAGAACAAACCCAGCCTATCCAATCTGTCCTCATAACTAAGATTCTCTATTCCAGGCAGCATCCTCGTAAATCTCTGCACTGGAGAGGGTTTAGAAATCACGTTCTTCCTATAATATGGCGACCAGAACTGCATGCAGTATTACACTGGTTAGGCCACAGCTGGATTATACAATTTAAGCATCACCTCCCTGCTCTATGCCTCGGCCAATAACGGCAAGCATTCCGTATGCTTTCTTAACCACCTTATCCACCTGGCCTACTTTCAGGGATCTGTGGACAAGCACTCCAAGGTCCCTTTGTTCATCTGCACTTCTACCGTTTAATGTGTATACCCTTTCCTTAAGTGCATTACCTCACCCTTCTCCATATTAAATTCCATTTGCCACTGTTCTGCCCACCTGACCAGTAGATTGATATCCTCCTGCAGTCCATGACTTTCTTTATTATCAACCACACAGCCGATTTTAGTGTTATCTGCAAACTTAATTATACCCCCATATTCAAATCTAGATCATTGATATATATATCTCAAAAAGTAAGGGACCCAGTATTGAGCCCTGCGGAGCCCTACTGGAAACATTCTTCCCGTCACACAAACATCCATTACCCTTTGCTTCCTACCTCTAAGCCAATTTTGGATCCAACTTGCCACTTTGCTCTGGATCCCATGTGCTTTTACCTTCGTGACCAGTCCGCCATGTGGGACTTTATCAAAAGCTTTGCTTAAGGTCCATATGCACTACCCTCATCGACCGTCCTGGTTACCTCCTCGCAAAATTTAATTCGGTTAGTCAAAAACCAATCTTCCCGTAACAAATCCATGCTGACTGTCCTTGATTAATCCTTGCCTTTCTAAATGTAGATTTATCCTGTCCTTCAGGATTTTTTTCCAATAATTTTCCCACCACTGAAGTTAGGCTAACAGGCCTGTAGTTACTCGGCCTAACCCTTTCTCCCTTCTTAAACAAGGGTACCACATTAGCAGTCCTCCGGCACCATGCCTGAATCCAAAGAGGACTGGAAAATGATGGTCAAGACCTCTGCTATATTTCCTCTTTTGCTTCGCTCAACAGCCTGAGATGCATTTTATCTGGGCCTGGGGACTTATACTTTCAAAGCCTCCAAACCCTTTAATATCTCCCCTCTGTTTATTTCATCCAGAATTTCGCACTCTTCCTCAATAGCAATATCTGCATTGCCCCTTTTGTGAAAACAGACGCAAAGTATTCATTAAGAACCATGCCAACATCTTCTGCCTCCACACACACATTCCCCTTATGGTCTCTAATGGGCCCTACCCTTTCTTTAGTTATCCTCTTGCTCTTAATATATTTATAGAACATCTTTGGCTTTTCCTTGATTTGACTTGCCAAGAATTTTTCATGCTCAGCATTCCTAATCCTTTTTAATTTTACCTTTTGAACTTCCTCTCTTCCTCCAGAGATTCTACAGTATTTAGCCGTTGGTATATGACATCAGCTTCCCTTTGTTTCTTTATCCTCCCCTGTAAGTCTCTAGACATCCAGTAGACTCTAGAATTATGTCCACCCTTTTTCTTTAAGGGAGCATGTTTGGCCTGAGCCCTCCGGATGTACTCGAATGCCTCCCACTGTTCTGACAGTGATTTACCTTCAAGTAGCTGTTTCTAGACCACTGGCCAAATCACTTCTCAACTTAGCAAAGTTAGCTTTTTCCCAATTTGGGACTTTTATTCCTTGCCTATCCTTGTCCTTATCCATAACTACCATGAATCTGACTGAATTATGGTCACTGGCACCCAAGTGCACTCTCACTTGATACTCCTTCCACCTGCCCAGCTTCATTCCTCAAAACTAAATGCAGAACCGCTCCCTCCTTGGGCTTGTTACATACTGATGACAAAAAGTTCTCTTGAATGCATTTTAAGAATTCCACACCCTCTATACCCTTCGCACTATATTTGTCCCAATCAATATTGGGATATTAAATCCCCTACTATTGCTGCCCTATAGTTTTTGGACTTCAGAAATTTCCCTACATATTTGCTCCTCTTCTATTTCCCTCTCATTGTTGGTCTATAATACATGCCCAGCAGTGTGGTCGCCCCTTTTTTATTTTTCAGTTCGACTCATATGGCCTCATTGATGATCCTTCTATCATATCATCCCTCCTCAGAGCTGTAATAGTTTCTTTAATCAATACTATGACCCCTCCCCCCTTTTCAAACCCCTCTCTGTCCTGTCTAAAAATCCTCTAACTAGGAATATTGAGCTGCCAAACCTGCTCCTCCTTCAGCCATGTCTCTCTAATGGCTATAATGTCACGGTGCTTTTTTCCTCAGGTTGTCCAATGGGTGAAATGGGCAATAGTTTATCTTCACAAAGACTCGGCTTACATTGGATCAGGCTGGTCAGATTTTGATCTGATATCCACTGTCTTTAAGAAAATTATTTTACAGTAACTTTGGCAAAAGTAGGTAGAACTTTGCAATCTTAACGCGTGGCAGATGAAATTCTCAACACCGATAAGTAAGAGGTGATGCATTTTAGTAGGAAGAATGAGGAGAGACAATATAAGCGAAATTATACAATTTTATAAGGGGTGCAAAACAGAGACACACGTCTTTGAAGGTGGCAGGACAGATTGACAAAGCAGTTAATGAAGCATATGGGATCCAGGGATTTAATAAAGGCATGGAGTACAAAAGTCAAGAGGTTACACTAAACCTATATAAAACACTTATTTGACCCCAGCTAGAGTATTGTCGAATTCTGGGCACCACACTTTAGGAAGGAGATGAAGGCTTTGGAGAAGGTACAGAAGAGATTTACTAGAATGGTTCCAAGGGTGAGGGTTACAGTTGTATGCTTAGACCGGAGAAGTTGAGGTCCTCCTTGGAGCAGAGAAGGCTAAGGAGATTTGATCGATGTGTTTAAAATCATGAAGAGTTTAGATAGAGTAAATAGAGAAATTGTTTCCAATGGCTGAAGGGTTGATAACCAGAGGGCACAGATTTAAGGTGATTGGTAAAGGAACCAGGGGCGACAAAAGGAAAACTTTTTATGCAACGAGTGGTTACGTTTTGGAATGCACTGCCCGATAGGGTGGTGGAAACCGAATCAATCATAGCTTTCAAAAGGGAATGGGATAAATACTTGAAGGAGAAAAAATTGCACGGATATGGAGAAAGAGCCAGGGAGTGGGACTAACTCGATTGCTCTTTGAAAGAGCTGGTACAGACTCGATGGGCTGAATGGCCTCCTTCTGTGGTGTACTATTCTCTTCTATTTTACTTGGCAAAAGACTTTTGCAAGAGTGGATCAGAAAAATAAAATGTGTCCCCAGTTTATCCAGATCTAAAAGGTCATCTGTCCTCAGCTCCATTATGTGCTGAGATAAATATAGCACTTGGTAGTGGAGGCAAAGCATTTCATATCTGCAGGTAGAATTGGCTCTGGGCATCTAAGTGACATGTGTTATCTTCAAATTAACTTTTTGTTCCATTGCTATAATTTGGGCATAAAAGTATCTTGACTACAAAAGAATTTAGTTAACATGCAGTCCAGTGTGGTTTAGAAAAAAATCCTAATTTTCTACTAGGAAGTGTTATGGAGGGTGGTGTTAGTTGAATTACAGTATGAATTGTTTTTCCTGCAATCCAACAGAGCCCCTCATATTTGTTTTACTTGGGCTTACTCTGAGGAATGTTACGTGGGCACTTCAGCTCCACAAAATCCCTTCCATTGCCATAATGTGGGAACGTCAAATGGAACTGAGCATGTCCAAATATGCTCTTGGCTTTCTTTGAAGGGGAGGCAGGCATTGAAGAATAACTAGATTCTTTCTCCGCAATCCAGTAATCAGAATATTTCCCTTTTGAGTTCTGTTTTGTTCATTGTTGTAAACATGGGTAATTATCATTTTTTTTTAAAAACACAGGCAACTATTTAATATCTGAGCAGGCCAAACTAAGCTGCTTCCCCTTGTAAGCCAATAGCTATCGCCAGGTACTATTCTTGTATTGTCTTTTTCCCTCTTAGATAAACAGGAACTGTTTGAAGAATGTAGATTGCCCAAGTTATCTATTTTTATGTCTCAGAAATTAGGTCTGAAAATTGTATATATTGCAAAAAAGATTTTCTGATACTGTCATGGTGGTTATAATAACTCCTCCCTTGACTTCCAGCTGATGGGATGACTGCTAAGAGGATCAGTGTAAGGGTTCAGCAGTTATAATCATCCAGGAATGTCTTTCTTTAAAGGCCTGCTGTAAAACATTTTGTCTACAGTATGAAGACTACAGGTTTAATATATTGGGTTGTGGTATGCCAGTCAATTTTACCTGATCAACAAATTCTGGTGGCTTAGACTCCATCTCCAATCTGAGTGTCTATCTCAGCTATTTCTACATTTTCATGAATAGTAGGTGTGTGACATCCTTGTCACTGATCGAGGAAAGAATCATCTTTCCCAGGTGTCATGATTACTAGCTGTTAATTTTTCCCATTACTTGGGTACCATTCCCTCCTTTTCAAAACTGCCATCATATTAGACTTCCTCAAAAACAACGCTTTACTTGTTCCACCTTTCCAACTACCATCCCATCTGACTTCCCTTTCTTTTAATAAGGTCTTTTGAAATGTAATTGCCTCCCAGCTCTGTGTCCATTGTTCCCAAGACTCCCTATATCAAATCTTTATCATCCTTCTCCTTCACCTTAGTGACATTTGATATGGTTGACCCTTCTAAGTCTTCTGTTGCCCAGTTCTGAGGGACTTGTGTGTTTCCATTCCTACCCGTTCCAGTGCATCTTTAGGAGTGGCTTCTCTTTCCTGACCCTTCAGTCACCTCTAGTGTTACCCAACGATCTGTCCTTGGCCTTTTCTCTTCCTCGTCGACATACTTTCCCCTCGGCCGACAGACATTGGATCAGCTTCCACATTTATGCTTGCCTAATGTAGCTCTCTCTTCACCACTTCCATTGACCCCGCAACCACTTGTCAGTCAGACATTCCAAAGGCAGATATTAAGAATGAGTCACAATTTCTTTCAATTGAACATCGGAATGACTGAAACTATAGCTTCTGGCCTCCACCATAAACTCTGCTTTCTTTCCTCACACTCCACCCTTCCCTAGTCACTTGTTCAGGCTGAGTCAGGTCTTGTGAAACAAATTTCAAACCTCATCAAGGCTGCTTATTTCTACATCTACAATGTTGCTTGTCCCTATCCCTCTCTACTTTCACTGTTACAGAAACACTTATGCATTCTTTTATTACCGCTAGGCTTAATGTAAACCAGTGGTTTCATTGCTGGCCTCTCGTCCTCCTTCCTCCATGAACTTCAACGTGGACAAAACTTAACTGTCCATATCCTGATCTGTACACCCGTCACCCCTGTCCTTACTGATCCACATTGTCTCCTGTACCCCAACACTTGGAATTTAAGCTCCTTGTCCTAATCTTTAATACTTCCATGTCCTCGCCCTACCTTTGTCAACCTTTGTTTCTTTGTCCCCTTGAGCCTTCAACTCTGGTCATCTATGCATCCCTCCCTTTGCCCACCATCATGGCCTTACTTTGAGATGTGAGGGAAAACAAAGAATGGGAGTATAAACTCAATGGACAGATGTTGGGAAACAGTGAGATCTGGGAGTTCAAATACATCATTCTTTGAAAGTGCAGTACAGGTTGATAAAGCCATTTTTTTAAAAGAAGGGCCAAGAGTTTTGATCAATTTGTCCAAGGCAATGGTTAGACTGCAGTTAGAGTATTTTGTGCCACATTATAGAAAGGGCGTTAAAACTGAGTTTAGATTAATCGGGATGCTACCAGGAAAGACGTGCAACCTGTCTTACAAGCACCTGTGGTGACTGTAGGACAACATAGGGTGGTGGAATGGACAGGCTGTTGGCAGCATTCAATATAGGGAAATGTGAAGCAGTACATTTTGAGAAAAAGAACAGTAAAGGTAAATACACCCTAATTAGTAAGATTCTTAAATAGTGGCTGAACATTGATCCAAAAGTGCAAATACAAGGTGGGAGCACAAGTTGAAAAGGCTATAAAGAACAAATGCGTTTCTGGGTTTTATACTCTACATTGAATATCAAAATCAGGAAGTGATTTTGAATTTGCAAAATACATTGATGAGGCTACAGTTGTAATATTGCATGCAGTTTTGTGCATTCTATTATAGGATATTGTAGCTGTGGAAAGGGTAGCAAACTCAGCAAAATTATAACCGGAATGAGTGGTTGTAATAGGTTCAAATAGATTTTCAAAAGTGAGGTTTTTAAGGTAGAAAATCAAAGATTGTTTCTGCTCGTTGGCAAATTGTGTGTTGACTGAGGCATAGCATTAGGAGGATTTGTTTTCACAAACTTTGAGGCAGAAACTACATAATTTAAAATGCCATTGGATAGATAGTTCAAAAGGAAGAATATGGGTGAAAAAATAAGGGAATGGGATTAAAGTGGATTGCTCCAGTTGAAGAGCTAGTGCTGGCCTAAGTATAATTAACTGACTCTTCCTGCTATGATATCTGATTATGCTGGGCTCCATAAAATGGACTTGGTCAGTTCAACCATGTATTGGAGGGGCCTGTGGAGAGATGCAACATATCTTGCCTTGGTTTAGTCTGATTAGGGGAAGGATGTTTGTGCAGCAGTGAGAAAGATAATGATGGCTCATTGCCTGTGTCCTGCCTCTTATGGTTCCTTTTTTATACGAAGAGGGTGATGGATCCAGGAAGAAAGAAACTGGCCAACATATTTTCTGACCAAAGCTAAAAATGTTCTCACTGTGGCTTGAAGGCCTTTTGCTTCCAAAATGCAGCTCAAATTACTCTGATAATAGCAGTGGAGAAAATCACCTGTTGCTTAATGTCAGGAATTGGTCAGATGTGGAAACCAATGGTGGAATAGTTTAATGTCGACACAACCTTTCAGAAATGCATGTGCCCTGGGGGAGGGGTTTAGTACTCTCGTGTTCCCCTGACTTTTGCAATCGTCAGTATTTATTTAAAAAAAATATGGTTCATGTTTTTTTTAAGTAATATTATTTCAGAAATGTCAAATGGACACTTGCTGCTGCAGGTAAGCATTGCTCACTGATACCTAAAGATTATGTCTAGGATTAGACTGTTTGTGTGCCTGTATTTTTGTCCTGAGATCTGAATTGTGGAATGTGATTGGGCTGTTTGTGTACCTGTATTTTTGCCCTGAGATCCTGGATCTGAATTCTGGGATTAATTGCATAAATTAGTGCCGATGAGCATATGAACTGGCTGCTTTATGATTTGTTGCTCTAAGAATGGAATTAAATGTTTCCAAAATTTGCAGTATAGTTTCTAGAAATAAATGTTCACTGATGCTGTTCTGTGAAATTGTAAAATAGAAATGTCCACGTGGATGCAGGCCATTTGATCCATTGTGCCTGTGCACGATCCACATCGGAGCTATCTATTCTAAGCACATTTCCCTGCTTTTTCCAACTGTTCAATTTTGCCAACAATTCAGAATTGAAAAGCATAATTCTATCCCACCCACATTGTACTGTGTGCAGATAGAATATAATAAAGGTCTTTGATTTTTGGCATTGCATAGGTTTTGCAGAATGAGCTCATTCAGTGCTGTAAAATTCTATTTAATACATCCAGCATCAATCTAGTGCAGCAGAGATCAGAATAGTTCATTTGTTGAATGAAGAATTATGAAAGTGAATTTGCACAGATTTGAAGGAAACAAAATGCAACATGAGAAATTTTGGTTATGGTAATAGTTAAAGGTCACGATTGTCAGTTGAAAAGAAACTGAATAAATCTGCAGTTTTGCAGCAGGTATTATTCCTGCCCTCCTTGCTATTCTCAGATCAGTTAAGGAAAGAGCTTGGTATGTGTAAACTTAAATATCTGGGGAAAATTCTTCTCAATCACCTTTTTAATGTTAGAAATTTCATATGCAAAGGTTAAGACAATTGATTTTGTTCTAACAGAAACTTTAAAAATCGTAATTTAAAAAAAATCTTGCGCTCAAGGTGCGGAAAACATAGTCCTAGGAAATGGAACACCCAGTATCTGCATCAAGCACTCCAAGTCAGAAATAGCATTCTAGATTAACAGTAAACCTCTATTCTGCTCTCTCCGGCACCATTTTCTTTAGGCTGTTTAAGTGACCTTTACAGTTAGTGCAGAATTGGCGGCAATTTTGTAGTGTAGACCCTTTACAGTAGCCAGATTTAAACCCAAGACCGAGGTGAAAGGCCAGTTTCAACCCACTGCATAATCATCATCCTAGTGTTACTGAAAAACATAGACGAGGATTCGGTATTGCATAACAAAGGATGACCACTAAAAGAGCATATTCAAAACAATTGAGCATTCTACTGTGTAATCTAATAGGTTTTATTTGAACTGCAATTAAATATTTTTATTTTTGAAAAATATATTAGTAAACATTTGTTTAATTCGATTACAATGGATTTAATTCTGTGGAATTAAAATAAAAATGTGAATTGGCTAGTTTAGATGTTTTCCTGGACCGTAATTGTACATACTACCCAAATCTAAGGAGGGATTAAATGTCAAGTATCTTAATCTTCTGTTTTGCTTTTTATATTTAGTGTAGTAGCTCTTCACTGGATTCTGTTTAAAATCATCATGACTTGATTGCAACAGATTTGTAAGGAAGGATGTTGTGTGATATCACCAGTAGATGACCGAGAAGTAATCTGCATGTCCTGACGTGAGTACTTAGTATACAGGGATATAATTTTTCAGAGAATGCACTGTAAAGTACAGGTTTATAAGTTGCATCTACCTGTCTGGCTATGTATGCCGTGAAATTTTAGGAGTTACTTTCATACTGATCTAAAATTCTTTTAAAATGACAGTATTGGAAGACGTGAGTACAGTTTTTTTTGGTGGCCTAACTGTCAAAGCTATATTTTATTTCCACAGTCTCTGCCATCTATTCATAACTATATCACATTGATTTTTTTTTTAAACTGGGTTAAACTATTTGATTAGAATTGAATTGAGTTACTGTGGTGAAAATTGCCTGTGCATCACAGGACAAATATCTAGATTTATCATCTTTTGGAGATCAGTAAACTGAATATAGCTGTAACCTGAAGCCATTTTAGCTGTGATTTAGCATGTAGTAAAGCTGTTCCAAGTCCCTCTCCCAAGTCTCTTTGATGCTACAAAAATCTGATCTTGCTCAGTGAATGGTGTTTGATAGGTTATGCACTTATGAATTCCTCTGTTAAACCTTAGAATTCTATCTTCCCTATCTTCCCACTTTGTAAATTTAAAATGCAATGTTGGGTGATAATTAAAATGTTGACATTTTTGGGGGTGAGGAAGAAGAGTTGGGGAAAAAGAAGTCTATATTAAAAATAATGAAATTTTGCTTGAATCATTTGGCTGTGTGGTACAGAATCAGCACTGTTTTATAGCTGTTACTGGTTCTGTATAGTGATTTTTGACCGTTGAGAAGCTCTTAGCCAACGCACAAACTTATTTAAATGAGATTATTTTATCAAAATGCTGTCAGCCTAAACAGCACAGAAAACATTTGATGCACATAAAATTACAAGACATGAGCTTTCAAAGAGAGTAAATGGAAAGTGATTCAGGACATTGGAATTCAAACCTTGATTAAATATGCACTTATCTGAAATTGCGTAAATGTACAAGATTCAGATTGAAGTATTTTAGTGTTATCCACCAGAAGATTTGGCAGATTGGTTGAATTTCCCGAAAGCAATCTATTTGTCAAAATTGTAGAACTACACAATGACCTTGTGTCTTAACTACTGACTGAAGTTTGTTTCATTAAATACATTGTATTTTAACACAAGATGGAATGCAGGGCTTTTTTTTAATAAAAGGTTCAGTGTTGTTTAAGTACCATGATTTATTTTATTGGGATTGTTTTTGGAGAAAATATGGCAATAAAGACTGACAAATCCCAAGGACCTGGTGGTTCCAACCCCAGAGTTTTAAAGGAAGTAGGTGATGAAATTTCAAATGTTTTAGCTATAATCTTCCAAAGTGCTCTCGATTCAGGAATTGTCCCTTTTTTCTTAGATTGGAAAATTGCAAAAATAACTCCATTATTCAAGAAAAGTGAGAAACCAGGAAATTATAGACCTGTTAATATAACATCTGCTGTGGGGAAGTTATTGCAATATATAAAACCGAGTGATTGAGCCAGAGAAATTTTGTGCTAATTAGAGAGAGCCAATGTGGATTTGTAAATGGAAGGTCATATCTAACAAACTTCATTTTTTTTTAAAAGGAAGTTCTGGGAATGACTATGGATGTAGTTTATATGGACTTCCAGAAGGCATTCAATAACACAACAGACCGTTGACTAATAAAGCTCCTGGGGTTGACCTGGTTAGGAGATTGATTAGACGGTAGCCAGATTAGAGATAATGGATATGTACTCATTGGAAGCAAGTGATTAGTGGTGTCCCACAAGGATCTGTGCTGGGGCCTCAACTATTTACTATATTGACTTTGATAACTCAATAGAGCCATATATCCAAGTTTGCTGATGACACAAAGATTGGTAGCGTAGTAAGTAGTGTAGATGAGAATAAAATTACAAAGACATGAATAGATTAAGTGAGTGGGCAAAACTGTAGCAGATGAATTTCAACGCAGACAAATGTGAGATCATCCATTGTTGACCAAAAAAGGATAGATCAGAGTATTTTTTAAATGGTGAGAAGCTAGGGACAGTGGCGGTACAGTAGCATAGTGGTTATATGATTGGACTAGTAATCCAGAGGTGTGGACTGAAGATCCAAGAACAGGAGTTTAAAATCCCACAATGGCAGCTGGGAAATTTAAATTCAGTTAATTAAATAAATCTGGAATAAAAAGCTAATATCAGTAATGATAACCATGAAACTACTGGATTGTCATAAAAATCCACCTGGTTCACTACAATAGTAACAACTTGTATTTATATAGCTCCTTTAACATAGTAAAACGTCCCAAGGTGTTTCACAGGAGTGTTTTAAGACAAAACAAATAAATTTAACACCGAGCCCCATAAAAAATGACAGTAGATGACCAAAAGCTTGATCAGAGGTAGGTTTTAAGGGATGTCTTAAAGGAGGAAAGCGAGGTAGAGGGGTGGCTAGGTTTAGGGAGGGCGTTCCAGAGCTTGGGGCCTAGGCAGCTGAAAGCATGGCCCCCAATGGTGGTTCAGTTATAATCAGGGATGCTCAAGAGGATAAAATTTGAGGAGCACAGCCATCTCTGGTACATGGAGGGGGAAGGGAGGTTGAGACTGAAGGTGATTAGAGATAGGGTGGGGTGAGGCCATGGAGGGATTGGTAAACCAGGATGCGAATTTTGAAATCGAGGCGTTGTTTAACTAGGAACCAATGTAGGTCGGCAAGCACAGGGGTGATGGGTGATCATGACTTAGTGCTAGTTAGGACACTAGCTGCTGAGTTTTGGATGAACTCCAGTTTATGTAGTGTAGAATGTGGGAGGCCAGCCAGGAGAGTGTTGGAGTAATCAAGTCTAGAGGTAACCAAGGAATGGATGAGTGTTTCAGTAGCAGATGAGCTGAGACGGTCAATGTTACGGAAGTGCAAATAGACGGTTTTAGTTATGCGGCGGATATGTGGTCGGAAGCTCATTTCAGGGTCAAATGATACCTAGGTTGCGAGCAGTCTGGTTCAGCCTTCGACAGAGCTAGGGAGAGGGATGGAGTCAGTGGTTAGGGAACGCAGTTTCTGACAGGGACCAATGACAATGGCTTCGGTCTTCCCAATATTTAATTGGAGAAAATTTCTGCTCATTCAGTACTGGATGTTGGACAAGCAGTCTGCCAATTTAGAGACTGTGGAGGGGTCGACAGAAGTGGTGGTGAGGCAGAGCTGGGTGTCATCAGCGTACATGTGAAAACTAATGTCCTTTACGGAAGGAAATCTGCTGTCCTTACCCAGTCTGGCCTATGTGACTCCAGACCCACAGCAATGTGGTTGACTCTTAACTGCCTTCTGAAATGGCGTCGCAAGCCACTCAGTTGTAGAAAGAGGCTTGCCACCACCTTCTCGAGGGCAATTGGGGATGGGCAATAAATTCTGGCCTTGCCAGCGATGCCCACATCCTGTGAATGAATTTTTAAAAAAAGGTCCAGAGATTTAGGGGTCCATGTACACTAAAATGTTGTAAGGTACAAAAAAAAAATCAAAGGCTAATGGAATGTTAGCCTATATAAACTAAAGGGGATGAAATTTTGCTGCAGCTGTAAAAAGCCCTAGTTAGACCACATCTGGAGTACTGTGTACAGTTCTGAGCACCGCACCTTAGAAAGGCTATATTGGCCTTGAAAGGAGTTTTGTTTATATTCATTCCTGCCTGGGGTGTGGGTGATGCTGGCAATGCGAGCATTTATTGCCCATCTCTAATTACCCTGGAGAAGGTGGTGGTGAGCTGTTGCCTTGTTCAGGGTACTCTCAAAGTGCTGTAAGGGAGGGAGTTCCAAGATTTTGCCCAGTGATGATGAAGGAATGGTGATGTAAGTCAAAGTTAGGATGGTGTGTGACTTGGAGGGGAACTTTGATAATGATATTCCCATGCTGACCTTCCCCCCGAGGTGGTAGATGTCGAGTGTTTGGGAGATGCTGTCGAAGCCTTGGTGAGTTGCTACAGTGTATCTTGTAGATGGTACACACTGCACCCATTGTGTTTATATAGCTCCTCTGGTGGTAGAGGGAGTGAATCCCCACCAGAGTGGAGTTAAATTATAGAACCAATGGGAATCTGTTCAATCTCCTCCGCCGCCTCCAGCCCAGATCCAACATCATCCCATCCTCTGTCATTGAACTACAGTACGCAGATGACGCTTGCGTCTGTGCGCACTCTGAGGTCGAACTCCAAGCCATTGTCAACACCTTCACCGAGGTATACGAGAGCATGGGCCTTGCGCTAAACATCCGTAAGACAAAAGTCTTCTACCAACCTGATCCCGCCACACAGCACTCTCTTACCCCCCTCCCCCCAATTTTCAAAATCTACGATGAGGCCCGAGGCCTTCGACAATGTGGACCATTTTACATACCTCGGGAGCCTTCTCTCAACAAGAGCAGACATTGACGACTAGGTCCAACACTGCCTTCAGGTGCCAACGCAGCCTTTGGTCGCCCGAGTAAGAGTGTGTTTGAAGACCAGGACCTTAAATCCGGCACCAAGCTCATGGTCTATAGGGCAATAGTGATACCCGCCCTCCTATATGGCTCAGACGTGGACTTTATACACCAGACACCTCAAAACGCTGGAGAAGTACCACCAGCGCTGCCTCTGCAAGATCCTGCAAATCCATTGGCAGGACAGATGCACCAATGTCCGTGTACTCGCTCAGACCAGCATTGGAACGTTGACCATGCTCGATCAGCTCCATTGGGCGAGCCACATCGTCCGCATGCCCGACACGAGACTCCCAAAGCAAGCGCTCTTTGAGCCTCTATGGCAAGCAAGCCCCAGGTGGCCAGAAGAAATGCCTCAAGGACCCCCTCAAAGCCTCCTTGACAGTGCAACATCCCCACCGACTCCTGGGAATCCCTGGCCTACGACCGCCCAAAGTGGAGGAAGAGTATCTGGGAGGGTGCTGAGCACCTAGAGTCACATCGCCGAGAACAAGCAGAAACCAAGTGTAGACAGCAGGAGGAGCTTGCGGCAACCCAGGCTCCCCGACCACTTTCCTTGAACCACTGTCTGCCCCACCTGTGACGGAGACTGTAGGTCCCACATTGGACTCCGAGGGACTGCCTATGATGCTGATCGTTTAAGGTGGTGGATGGGGTGCCAATCAAGTGGCCTGCTTTATCCTGGATGGTGTCGACCTCCTTGAGTGTTGGAGCTGCACTCATCCAGGCAAATGGAGAGTATTCCATCACACTCCTGACTTGCCTTGTCGATGGTGGAAAGGCTTTGGGGAGTCAAAAGGTGAGATAGTCGCCACACAATACTCAGCTTGCCACCATATTTGTGGCTGGTCGTTATGTTTCTGGTTGATCCTGACTTGGGGGGATTTGCCGATGGTAATGCCATTGAATGTCGAGAGGAGGTGGTTAGAGACTCTTGGAGATAGTCATTGGCACTTGTGTGGAACGAATGTTACTTGCCACTATTGACGAGCCTGAATGTTGTCGAAGTCTTGCTTGTGGACACGGACTACATTATCTGAGGAGTTGTAAATCGAACTGAACATGTGCAATCATCAGCGAATAACTCCACTTCTGACCTTATGATCGAGGGAAGGTAATTGAAGCAGCTGAAGATGGTTAAGCCTAGGACACTGCCCTGAGGAAGTCCTGTAGCAAGATGATTGGTCTGCAACTACAACCATCTTCCTTTGTGCTAGCTGTGACTTGAGCCAGTGGAGCGTTTACCCCCTATTCCCATTGACTTCAATTTTATGAAGGCTCCTTGATGCCACACTCTGTCAAATGCTGACTGACGGCACTTCTGGAATTCAGCTCGTTTGTCAATGTTTGGAACAAGGCTGTAATGAAGTCTGGAGCAGAGTGGTTTTCGCGGAATCCAAACTGAGCATTGGTGAGCAGGTTATTGGCACGACAGCCAGGATGTTGTCAGGACCCACAGCCTTTGCTGTATCCAATATGCTCAACCGTTTATCACATGGAGTGAATCTAATTGGCTGCAGACTGGCTGTTGTGGCGTTGGGGACCTTGGGAGGAGGCCAAGATTGATCATCCACTCAGCACTTCTTGCTGAATATGGTTGCAAATGGTTCAGCCTTGTCTTTTGCACTTGCGTGCTGGGCTCCACCATCATTGAGGCTGTGGATGTTCATGAAGCCTCCTCCTCCATTTGGTGGTTTAATTGTCCTCCATTCACGACTGGGTGTGGCAGACTGCAGAGCTTTGATCTGATCTGTTGGGTGTGGGATCGCTTAGCTCTAACATGCTGCTGCTGTTTAACATGCATGTCGTCCTGTGTAGCTTCCTCAGGTTGGCACCTCATTTTTAGGTACACCTGGTGCTGCTCCTGGCATACTATTCTATACTCATTGAACCAGGGTTGGCCCCCTGGCTTGATGGTAATGGTAGAGGTAAGGGATATGCCGGGCCATGAGGTTACAGATTGTGGCAGAATACAGCTACAACACTGGCAACTATCTGACAATGTGGAAAACTGCTCAAGTAGGTTCTGTCCACAAAGTAGGATAAATGCAATCCGGCCAATTGCCACCCCATCAGTGTACTTTCAATTATCAGCTAAGTGATGGAAGTTGTCATCGACAGTGCTATTAAGTGGCACTTACTCACCAATAACCTGTTCAGTTTGGGTTCTGCCACGACCACTCGACTTCCGGTCTCATTACAACCATGGTCTAAACATGGACAAAAGAACTGGGTTCCAGAGGTGAGGTGAGTGACTGCCCCTGACATCAAAACAACATTTGACAGAGTGTGGCATCAAGGAGCCCAAGTAAAATTGAAGTCAATGGGAATCGGGGAAAGGAAAACTCTACTGACTGGAGTCATACCAAGCACAAAGGAAGATGGTTGTGGTTATTGGAGGCCAATCATCTGCCCCAGGACATCACTGCAGGAGTTCCTCAGAGCAGTGTCCTAGGCACAAACTTCAGCTGATTCAATGGCCTTCCCATCATAGCGTCAGAAGTGGAGATGTTCGCTCATGATTGCAGTGTTCAGTTTCATTCGCAACTCCTCAGATAATGAAGCAGTCTGTGCCCACCTGGACAATATTCTGGCTTGGGCTGATAAATGGCAAGTAACATTTGCGCTAGGCAATGACTATATCCAACAAGAGAGTATAACCATCGCCCCTTGACATTCAACAGTATTACCATCGCCGAATCCCCCGCCAAAAACATCCTGGGGGTCAGCATTGACCAGAAACTTAAATACTGTGGCTACAAGAGCAGGTCAAGCACAGTATTCTGTGACCAGTGACTCCCTCGCTCCTGACTCCCCAAAACCTTTCCACCATCTACAAGGCACAAATCAGGAGTGTGATGGAATACTCTCCACTTGCCTGTATGAGTGCAGCTCCAACAACACTCGAAGGTTGATACCATCAAGGACAATGCAGCCCACTTGATTGGCACCCCATTCACCACCTTAAACATTCACTCCCTCCACCACCGGTGCACCGTGTACCATCTACAAGATGTACTGCAGCAACTCGCCAAGGCTTCTTCAGCAGCACCTCCCAAACCCTCGACCTTTACCACCTAGAAGGACATTAGGAGCATGGGAACACTCGTCTCCAAGTTGCACACCATCCTGATTTGGAAATAGATCACCAATCCTTCATTGTTATTGGGTCAAAATCCTGGAACTCTCTCACTAACAGCACTGTGGCTGTACCGTCACCAGAGAATGCAGGGCTTCAAGAAGGCAGCTCACCACCACCTTAAAGGTAATCTGGGATCAGCAATTTTTGCTGGCCTTGTCAGTGACGCCCACATCCCAGGAACAAATTAAAAAAAAAAACATTTGCCAGCTATTAACTGTTACCTAAAATATGTAAATCCTCTGGTTGTAATGCTCCTCATTATTTGTCCTGCCAGCTATTTCTGGTATTACTATGTGTAAACTTAGATTTACAGTACTCAAGTCGATATATAGTGGAATCTTAGTATCAGAGGATGGGAGGCAAGTGGTTATTCTCAGAGCTTTGTCCTACTGGCAACAGTTAGCTGGTGCTGGACAAATGAATTTGCATCTGATCTGCCAGCTCACAATTCCAGTGGATCCACTGTAATTTAAGCTGTCTGATCCATACTGTGGGCACCCAGGCTACAGGGGCCAAGCCAATGACCGTATCCAGTCACTTTCCGCAATCACATTGATATCCTCTGCAGTACTGATCTCAGTGGAGCTGCTGATTTTTAAATCCGTACAGAATCAGTCTGTTAAATGTGTTCTTCTTGACCAGTCTTGGAGCTGGTGTTATAGGTGGGTGCTTGGGGGGAAACTGAACTGGCTTGGTGTAGTGTCAAGCATAATCCAGGTTTCCTGATTGATAAAAAAGGTAGTTGGGAATGTAAGTTGTGACGATGATGTAAAGGGGATTGTAGACAAGCCAAGTGAGTGGGCAAGAGCATGGCAAATGGAATATAACGTGGAGAAATGTGAAGTTATCCACTTTGGTAGGAAAAATCTAAAAGCAGAAGTATTTTTTAAATGGTGAGGGGTTGGGAAATGTTGGTGTTGAGCAGGACCTTGTATACGAATCACAAAGTTAACATGCAGGTAGAGTTAGCAATTAAGAAAGCAAATGGTATGTTGGCCTTTATTACAAGAGGATTTGAGTATAAGAGTAAAGACATCTTGCTGCAATTGTATAGGGTCTTGGTGAGACCACACCTGGAGCATTGTGCACAGTTTTCGTCTCCTTTCCTAAGCAAGGATAGACTTGCCATAGAGGGAATGTAATGAAGGTTCACCAGACTGATCCCTGGGATTGGGGGGGGGGCGTCACGTCCCATGAGGAGATTGAGTAGACTAGGCCTATATTCTCGAGTTTAGAAGAATGAGGTGATCTCCTTGAAACATACAAAATTCTTACACTGCTTGACAGTGTAGATGCAGGGAGGATGTTTCTCTTGGCTGCAGAGTCTAGAAGCAGGGGTCACAATCTCAGAATAAGGGGTCGGTCATTTAGGACAGAGATGAGGAGAAATTTATTCAGAGGGTGGTGAACCTTTGGAATTCTCTACCCGAGGGCTGTGGATACTCAATTGTCGAATATATTCAAGACAGATAGATTTTTTGATATTGAGGGATATGGGGATAGTGCAGGCAAGTGGAGTTGAGGTAGATCAGCCATGATCTCGTTGAATGGCAGAGCAGGCTCGAGGGGCCAAATGGCCTACTCCTGTTATTTCTTATGTTCTTGCTGCTGGGAACAATGAAGGTGAGCACTACTCAAGAGTACAGATGGGCAGAGAACCCAAGTGTTCAAAACCACAGTGTAGTTTTGGGGACTTTTGATTATTTGCCAGACTGTAATGGCAGGTAATTGACAGCAAACACTAACCCCTTGGGTTACCCTTTTGTAATATCTTTCCTGCCTGCAAAGATCCACTTGAACTATCCACTGGTTACTTGGCTAATTTTCCTACTTTTGTCCTACTTTTACATCCTGTTCCATGACTTCACTACCTTCCCATTGATTGGCAACGTGAAACCTTGCTGGAAAGTCTTCTGAAATCCAAGTATTTGATCAGCTGTTTCCCTTCGTTGTCATGTTGCTAATATTTTGAGGAAAACCTGCAGCAGATTAGTTTAAACACTACCTCACCTTCCTGAATAAATGTGACACTTCAAGTTATGCGTTACTAAGGGTTCACCCACTTCCTCATTATTTCAGTTTTCCTGGATCAGAACTTGAACTTTCAGGTACATGTCGTGATCTTTTTTTAAAAACAAATGGAGTTATTTAATCATAAACCGGTTTTGTCTCGTGTTCCAGGACTGAAGGGAGGATGAATTGAGTGATGCATGTTCAGATTTTAAAAAACATGAGGGCAACATGCAATGGTGAAAGAAGCAAATTTGCATCAGGCATGAGCTGAAGTATCCTGAAGCCAGCTTAATCGACTACCACAAGTAGTGTTACAGATTTTGGGTTTAACGTAGATATTCTCTGCTTTTTTTTGGCTTTCTCGCCTTCTGTCTCCTCTCCACGTGCTCTCGCCCTCCCTGATATTGTAGTGCTGATCACTTTGTAAACAGTCTTCAGTCATATGCACTCTGTTCACATGCACTGCCAGTTATCTAATTAAATATTAATAAACAAAGGTGATGTCACAGCCTAGGGGGTAAGTGATTGGCTGGTGATTGAGTAGTTTTTCTTTTTCTTATTAGTCAGTAACTTTTAACATTGTTGTTGCCAATTTAAGTGTATCTAAGGGTTAAGTCATGGCAGGAGAGCTCGGTCGGGTGTTATGCTCCTCCTGTACCATGTGGGAACTCGGGGACACTTCTGGTGTCCCTGACGACTACGTGTGCGGGAAGTGTGTCCACCTCAAGCTCCTGACTGTCCGCGTTGCGGAGTTGGAGCTGAGGGTGGATTCACTCTGGAGCATCCACGATGCTGAGAATGACGTGAGTATCACGTGTAGTGAGTTGGTCTTACCGCAGGGAAAGGGTCCACAGCCAGCTCGGGAATAGAAGACCAGCAGGAAGAGTAGTGTAAGGAAGGTAGTGCAGGGGTCCCCTGTGGTCATCCCCCTGCAAAACAGATGCACTGTTTTGAGTACTGTTGAGGGGGATGACTCATCAGGGGAGGGCAGCGGCAGCCAAGTTCATGGCACCGTGGCTGGCTCTGCTGCACAGGAGGGCAAGAAAGAGTGGGACAGCAATAGTGATAGGGGATTCAATGGTGAGGGGAATAGATAGGCGTTTCTGCGGCCGCGACCGAGACTCCAGGATGGTATGTTGCCTCCCTGGTGCAAGGGTCAAGGATGTCTCGGAGCGGGTGCAGGACATTCTGAAATGGGAGGGAGAACAGCCAGTTGTCGTGGTGCACATTGGTACCAACGACATAGGTAAAAAAAGGGATGAGGTCCTACGAAACGTATTTAAGGAGCCAGGAGCTAAATTAAAAAGTAGGACCTCAAAAGTAGTAATCTCGGGATTGCTACCAGTGCCAAGTGCTAGTCAGAGTAGGAATCGCAGGATAGCGCAGATGAATACGTGGCTTGAGCAGTGGTGCAGCAGGGAGGGATTCAAATTCCTGGGGCATTGGGACCGGTTCTGAGGGAGGTGGGACCAGTACAAACCGGACGGTCTGCACCTGGGCAGGACCGGAACCAATGTCCTAGGGAGTGTTGGGGAGGATTTAAACTAATATGGCAGGGGGATGGGAACCAATGCAGGGAGACAGAGGGAAACAAAAAGGAGGCAAAAGCAAAAGACAGAAAGGAGATGAGGAAAAGTGGAGGGCAGAGAAACCCAAGGCAAAGAACAAAAAGGGCCACTGTACAGCAAAATTCTAAAAGGACAAAGGGTGTTAAAAAAACAAGCCTGAAGGCTTTGTGTCTTAATGCAAGGAGTATCCGCAATAAGGTGGATGAATTAATTGTACAAATAGATGTTAATAAATATGATGTGATTGGGATTACGGAGATGTGGCTCCAGGATGATCAGGGCTGGGAACTCAACATTCAGGGGTATTCAACATTCAGGAAGGATAGAATAAAAGGAAAAGGAGGTGGGGTAGCATTGTTGGTTAAAGAGGAGATTAATGCAATAGTTAGGAAAGACATTAGCTTGGATGATGTGGAATCTATATGGGTAGAGCTGCAGAACACCAAAGGGCAAAAAACGTTAGTAGGAGTTGTGTACAGACCTCCAAACAGTAGTAGTGATGTTGGGGAGGGCATCAAACAGGAAATTAGGGGTGCATGCAATAAAGGTGTAGCAGTTATAATGGGTGACTTTAATATGCACATAGATTGGGCTAGCCAAACTGGAAGCAATACGGTGGAGGAGGATTTCCTGGAGTGCATAAGGGATGATTTTCTAGACCAATATGTTGAGGAACCAACTAGGGGGGAGGCCATCTTAGACTGGGTGTTGTGTAATGAGAGAGGATTAATTAGCAATCTCATTGTGCGAGGCCCCTTGGGGAAGAGTGACCATAATATGGTGGAATTCTGCATTAGGATGGAGAATGAAACAGTTAATTCAGAGACCATGGTCCAGAATTTAAAGAAGGCTAACTTTGAAGGTATGAGGCGTGAATTGGCTAGGATAGATTGGCGAATGATACTTAGGGGGTTGACTGTGGATGGGCAATGGTAGACATTTAGAGACCGCATGGATGAATTACAACAATTGTACATTCCTGTCTGGCGTAAAAATAAAAAAGGGAAGGTGGCTCAACCGTGGCTATCTAGGGAAATCAGGGATAGTATTAAAGCCAAGGAAGTGGCATACAAATTGGCCAGAAATAGCAGCGAACCTGGGGACTGGGAGAAATTTAGAACTCAGCAGAGGAGGACAAAGGATTTGATTAGGGCAGGGAAAATGGAGTACGAGAAGAAGCTTGCAGGGAACATTAAGGTGGATTGCAAAAGTTTCTATAGGTATGTAAAGAGAAAAAGGTTAGTAAAGACAAACGTAGGTCCCCTGCAGTCAGAATCAGGGGAAGTCATAACGGGGAACAAAGAAATGGCAGACCAATTGAACAAGTACTTTGGTTCGGTATTCACTAAGGAGGATACAAACTACCTTCCGGATATATAAGGGGTCAGAGGGTCTAGTAAGGAGGGGGAACTGAGGGAAATCTTTATTAGTCGGGAAATTGTTTTGGGGATATTGATGGGATTGAAGGCCGATAAATCCCCAGGGCCTGACGGACTGCATCCCAGAGTACTTAAGGAGGTGGCCTTGGAAATAGCGGATGCATTGACAGTCATTTTCCAACATTCCATTGACTCTGGATCAGTTCCTATGGAGTGGAGGGTAGTCAATGTAACCCCACTTTTTAAAAAAGGAGGGAGAGAGAAAACGGGGAATTATAGACCGGTCAGCCTGACCTCAGTAGTGGGTAAAATGATGGAATCAATTATTAAGGATGTCATAGCAGTGCATCTGGAAAATGGTGACATGATGGGTCCAAGTCAGCATGGATTTGTGAAAGGGAAATCATGCTTGACAAATCTTCTGGAATTTTTTGAGGATGTTTCCAGTAAAGTGGACAAAGGAGAACCAGTTGATGTGGTATATTTGGACTTTCAGAAGGCTTTCGACAAGGTCCCACACAAGAGATTAATGTGCAAAGTTAAAGCACATGGGATTGGGGGTAGTGTGCTGACGTGGATTGAGAACTGGTTGTCAGACAGGAAGCAAAGAGTAGGAGTAAACGGGTACTTTTCAGAATGGCAGGCAGTGACTAGTGGGGTGCCGCAAGGTTCTGTGCTGGGGCCCCAGCTGTTTACATTGTACATTAATGATTTAGACGAGGGGATTAAATGCAGTATCTCCAAATTTGCGGATGACACTAAGTTGGGTGGCAGTGTGAGCTGCGAGGAGGATGCTATTAGGCTGCAGAGTGATTTGGATAGGTTAGGTGAGTGGGCAAATGCATGGCAGATGAAGTATAATGTGGGTAAATGTGAGGTTATCCACTTTGGTGGTAAAAACAGAGAGACAGACTATTATCTGAATGTTGACAGATTAGGAAAAGGGAAGGTGCAACGAGACCTGGGTGTCATGGTACATCAGTCATTGAAGGTTGGCATGCAGGTACAGCAGGCGGTTAAGAAAGCAAATGGCATGTTGGCCTTCATAGCGAGGGGATTTGAATACAGGGGCAGGGAGGTGTTGCTACAGTTGTACAGGGCCTTGGTGAGGCCACACCTGGAGTATTGTGTACAGTTTTGGTCTCCTAACTTGAGGAAGGACATTCTTGCTATTGAGGGAGTGCAGCGAAGATTCACCAGACTGATTCCCGGGATGGCAGGACTGACCTATCAAGAAAGACTGGATCAACTGGGCTTGTATTCACTGGAGTTCAGAAGAATGAGAGGGGACCTCATAGAAACGTTTAAAATTCTGACGGGTTTAGACAAGTTAGATGCAGGAAGAATGTTCCCAATGTTGGGGAAGTCCAGAACCAGGGGTCACAGTCTGAGGATAAGGGGTAAGCCATTTAGGACCGAGATGAGGAGAAACTTCTTCACCCAGAGAGTGGTGAACCTGTGGAATTCTCTACCACACAAAGTAGTTGAGGCCAATTCACTAAATATATTCAAAAGGGAGTTAGATGAAGTCCTTCCTACTCGGGGGATCAAGGGTTATGGCGAGAAAGCAGGAAGGGGGTACTGAAGTTTCATGTTCAGCCATGAACTCATTGAATGGCAGTGCAGGCTAGAAGGGCTGAATGGCCTGCTCCTGCACCTATTTTCTATGTTTCTATGTTTCTAACCTCGGTGTATAATACATTCTCCTTGTCATTGGAACTGGATATTGTGTTCAGTGCATGTGTCCTTGTATGTACTTAGTCTTCCAGTAGGTGGAATTAATCGCTTGAAGATCATATCAATGTAAAATTAAGTTTGACACAGTTCAACACGGATACATGAGGTATTACATTTTGGTAGGAAGAATAGGAGGTCACTTATTACTTGGAGGGTGAGAGTCAAGGTGAGGTAGAGAAACAAAGGGATCTGAGTAAAAATTCACAAATCACAAAGTTGCGACACAGATTAACAAGACCATTTTTCAAAAGAAAGCAAACCAAGCACTCGGGTTTATTCCTCGAAGTATTGAAAAGTAGGGAAGTTGTGCTAAACCTGTATCGAACCTTGGTTAGACCACACTTGGTACAGTTCTGATCACTATATATTATAAAAAGTATATAGAGGCATTGGAGAGGGTGCAGATAAGCGTTGCGAAGATGATACCAGAAATGCGAAGGTATACACATCCGGAAAGGCTGGATTTCTCTTCTCTTGGGGGGGGAAAAAAAGGAGGTTGAGGGGTGACCTAATAGAGGTCTTTAAAATTATGAAAGGTTTTGATAGTGGGTACAGAGAGAATGTTTCCACTTGTGGGGAAGAGCATAACTAGAAGCCATCATTATAAGATAGTCACCAAGAAATCCAATAGGAAATTCAGAAGTCATTTCTCTACCCAGAGTGGTGAGAATGTGGAACTCACTTGAGGGGTGGCTAGACAAGCATACGAGAGGGAAGGGAATAGAGAAGTATTCAGATAGATTTAGATTAGAAAAGATGGGAAGAGGTTTGAGTGGAGCATAGATGCCAGCATGGACTGGTTGGGCTGAATGGCCTGGTTCTGTAACACATCCTATGTAAGTTGGTTCATTTTGCAGAAATCAGCTGACTAGGTTAGTAATGCCACATTTATTTTTAACTTCCATAATTCTTCCTGTAACATGCAACAAAAGCATGCAATGCTATTCCAAATAGCAAGCTGAATTATTTTTTTTCTTTGTCTGTCTCTGTCTCTGTCCTGTCTGATCTGTCTCTAAAACTGTATCTTAGCTCAAGCTATACCCTGTCATTTGCAGCCTTTGGATCTGACTTCCTGACATGTGGATTATTGTTCTCCTGTTTCCTGAAATTGGGGGCTTTCCTAATCTTCTCTCTTCCCCCCCCCCCCCCCCCCGTCTAGTAATTGGTCAGTAGAGCTGTCAATCAAGCATGCAATCTCACACTTTCCCTTTTTCTTCTCCCTTTACCCCCCCCCCCCCACAACCCTTGAACCTGACTTCATGCAAAATTCACCCCTAAAATGTCAATGTTTGGGCACATTTGAAACAATACCCACTCCCCTACTGTTCTCACTTAATAGTTATTAGAACATAAGAAATAGGAACAGGAGTAGGCCATACAGCCCCTCAAGCCTGCTTCACCATTCAATAAGATCATGGCTGACCTGATCATGGACTCAGCTCCACTTCCTGGCCCTATCCCCTTATCTTTTAAGAAACTGTCTATTTCTGTCTTAAATTTATTCAATGTCTCAGCAACCACAGATTTACAACTCTTTGGGAGAAGAAATTTCTCCATCTGTTTTAAATAGGCGGCTCCTTATTCTGCCCTATAGTTCTAGTCTCCCGCATCAGTGGAAACATCCGTTCTGCATCCACCTTGTCAAGCCCCCTCATAATCTTGTACGTTTTGATAAGATCACACCTCATTCTTCTGAATTTGTGAGTAGAGGCCCAACCTATTCAACCGTTTCTAATAAGTCAACCCCCTTATCTCAATGTCTTGCTCATTACCATAATCAATCTCTTTGTTCCAATGTGTGGCTATGAGGAGGATTTCTAATTTTAATCTTGAGTTTAAAATCAACACTTTCCAAAGCCTTTCCATGGAAAAAGTTTTTTTAAAAATTGACAGTGTAGATAAAGAAAAACTACCAAAGTATGGGCTTACTCGGAAGCAATCATTTTTTTTTGAGATGGTCATGTGTTAATTTGAAATCCTGAACAAGAATATATTCCTGAGATTTTTGAATAAATTTATATAATATACATTTTAAACTTGTATTAATGAAATGTTGCACCTGCCTAAGTTCACACACTGTCTTCACAAAAGGTAGGTGCCTAAATAGCTAGCAAATATTGTGCTGAATATATATAACTCATTACATTTTCAAGAGACCATTTTACTTGGTGCAATCCTTTAGCTCAGACACATCTCAAAGAAACATACTTGTACATTGAAGTTTGTTTTTAAAGTTATGTATGTGCAGCTTGCAGAATTTTCCAGCATTGCAATCATCTGTATTGACATCCCTTCTGTGAAGATAAGCTTTTCGTTTTTTTCCAAAAGTCCACAAAAAGCAACCACTGCCAAAATGCAACATTCTGACCTTTTGAAACTGATCATTTTGATTTCAGTACCACTTACATGTTTGTACTTGTGATGTTAGGGATTTTTAAATGAGTCCTATTTATCACAATTGACTTTAAATGTATTTTTACTTTAACTACTTGTTTCAAATATAAATACTTAGCTAAAAATTCAGCGTTTCCATGAGAAACAATAATGACAGCATGAATTTAACTGAAGTTAACTCAATGAGAACTTGTACTTGTAAAAAAAAAATGCATCTCCAATGCTGACGCAATCTCTCCAACGGTTCCACTTTTTCCTGGAAGAATTCTGCTTGGCACCTTGTAATTACTCTGAAGCATTGCAGACGAAGAATGTGGTCAGCCCTCTGTCCATAGTTCAACAAACAAAAGACTTTAGCGGGGTATTGCATCTAAATTTTGGTTCCAGCTAACAAATCATTGGGGAAAGTATTATGTAACTAAGTATCATGAATATGAATGGCCTCGGTGTGTTTTTTTTTGTTAATTCTCCCGACACTTCAGCTATAAGTGCACAATGAACTCGATAAACTTTCTATGTCCTTGAAATTGTACAAGACAGTTTATGTAGGCCTAGGGTAAATTGAGTAATTTCATCTGTTTATTTGCCCTTCCATACTGTTTGGAATTCCATTTAATGAGTGCTCAACTACTTGAATTATAAGTCATTTGAAACTTGGGTGATGTATGACTTACACTGATGTATGAGACCTAGGTGTTCCCATATAAAAATATATCTCCAGTTTTAAACTGGAGACTGTTTTTGTCTGCAATTTGAGATGCCAAAAATTAAGCTAGCGCAATGAAAAATGTACTTTTTGAAATAAAGAAATAAACTGCTGGGGTGCCGCAGGAATCAGTGCTGGGACCCCAACTATTTAAAATCTATAAACTACTTGGATTAAGGGACCGAGTGTAATGTAGCCAAGTTTGCTGATAATACAAAGATGGGAGGAAAAGCAATGTGAGGAGAACACAAAAAAAAAACCTGCAGAAGGACATACAAGCTAAATGGACAAAAATTTGGCAGATGGAGTATAATGTTGGAAAGTGTGAGGTTATGCACTTTGGCAGAAAAATTCAAAGAGCAAGTTATTATTTAAATGGAGAAAAATTGTAAAGTGTTGCAGTACAGCAAGACCTGGGGGTCCTGGTGCATGAAACACAAGGTTAGTATACAGGTACAGCAAATGATCAGGAAGGCCACTGGAATGTTGGCCTTTATTGCAAAGGGGATGGAGTATAAAAGCAGGGAAGTCTTGCTACAGTTATACAGGGTATTGGTGAGACCACATCTGGAATACTGCTTGGAGTTTTGGTTTCCATATTTAAGGAAAAATATACTTGCTTTGGAGGCAGTTCAGAGAAGGTTCACAAGGTTGATTCTGGAGATGGGTGGGGGAGTGGTGTTGACTATGAAAAAGGTTGAGTAGGTTGGGTCTCTACTCACTGGAATTCAGAAGAATGAGAGGTGATCTTATTGAAATGAATAAGATTATGAGGGGGCTTGATGAGGTGGATGCAGAGAGAATGTTTCCACTGATAGGGGAGACTAGAACTAGAGGGCGTAATCTTAGAATAAGGGGCCGCCTATTTAAAACTGAGATGAGGAGGAATTTCTTAGGTTGTAAATCTGGAATTCGCAGTCTCAGAGAGCTGTGGAAGCTGGGTCATTGAATAAATTTAAGACCGAGATAGACAGTTTCTTAACTGATAAGGGGTTATGGGGAACGGGCAGGGAAGTTAATGATCGGATCAGCCATGATTGTATTAAATGGTGGAGCAGGCTCAAGGGGCCATATGGCCTACTCCCCCTATTTCTTATGTTCTGTTCTAAAGGTGCTGCACTTTCAAGCAAAGTACAGTTTAGGATTCAAATGTTTTGTATGGCCATGCCTTAAAAGTTAGTTCCAATATTAGATATATTGTGAATGGATGACTTGCAGACATGTATTTCTACAGGCTGTCTTTGGGAGCTATACACCTCAGAATATCGTATTTTAGTGAAGTGGGCAATGATCTAGTTGTAAATTAGTTTGTGACATTTGTTGACTTATCAACATATTGAAATTGGCCTCCTGAAGCTGTGTTTTTATAAACTACTTTCACAGGCCAGTGAGTTGGCCTTACAAAATGAGTGTTCCAGTGTGTTCAGTCTCTAGCTGCCTGTTCCAGTAGTTCAAGTGGATGTAAAATTTCTCATTGTACTATTTGAAGAGGAGCAGGAAACACTCCTGGTATCATGACCAATGTCTCTTTCTCAACCAATATAACTAGAAACATTTGGCCCAAGTTTCGGGCAGCGCCTAGAATGGCACAGCCCCGACCTGGACGTCCGTTTTTCGCGCCAGAAAGTGCGCCTAAAAAATACTTACTTATTCTCTGGCTCCCTGCAGGTCCTCTGGAGCTGGGCGCGGCGCAGCACGAGCTGTGGGGGGGGGGGCGGAGCCAGGTCCCTGTGCTGAAAACAGTGCCGGGACCTCTGCACATGCGCGCTACAGTGGGTGCGTATGTGCAGTAGCTCCAGGCAGCCAAAACTGTGTGGGAGGGGCCCGAAGCACGCAGCCCCTAGGAATGGCCTCACTGGGGCTGTGTGGATCAGGGATCAGGCTGCACCTCCCTCGCCAGCTCCTGCTTCCACCCGGGACCCGACTTGACGACTGCTCTCTCTTTTTCCCCCCCCGGGCCACCTACCTTTAAATCAATTCTTGCCCATTCACTCTCTCTCTCCCCCTCTCTCTTTCCCCCCCCCCTCTCTCTCTTTCTCTCCCCCCCCCCTCTCTCTCTCCCCCTCTCTCTCTCTCTCTCCCCCCTCTCTCTCTCTCTCTCTCTCTCCCCCTCTCTCTCTCTCTCTCTCTCTCTCCCCTCTCTCTCTCCCCCTCTCTCTCTCACTCACTCACTCACTCACTCACTCACTCACTCACTCACTCTCACTCCACTCACTCACTCACTCACTCACTCACTCACTCACTCACTCACTCACTCACTCACTCACTCACTCACTCACTCACTCACTCACTCACTCACTCACTCACTCTCCTCCCCCCCTCTCCCTCTCCTCTCCCCCCCTC